>NC_077228.1:393602024-393917857 GCF_027887165.1 Monodelphis domestica
GACTTTAATTTTTGGGGAAAAATATTTTGTAGTTGTAATCATATAATTCCTGGTTTTTCTTGGCAAATAGATTCCCAGGTATTTCATATTGTCTAATTTATTATAAATGGGATTTCTCTTTTTATATCTTGCTGCTGAGTGCTGAACTCTTTCTTTCAGCCTATACTCAGTGTAAACCCAGGTACAACATTTATATGTTAATATATCATAATCTACTTTTGAATTTATATTATTTGTCTATCCCTGTCCTAGGTACTATGAGGTGTATAAAGAAAAATAAACCATTCCTTTTCTTTTTTGTTATTCCTATTTAACAGATGAGGAAATTGAGGCTTGTAGAGGTTAGGGTCTTGCCAAAGGGCAATAAATGTCAGAAGTAAGATTTGGTCTCATATCTTTTTCTCCAAGAAAGCCCACTATCTACTATATTATACTTCAGTATATGTATTCAATAAATGATTTTGAACCAGAATATTTCAGTTAAAATCCTAATAGCCACTTTTTATATGTAACCATGGACAAATTTTTTAAATTTCCTCTTTTGTAGAATGAAGACTTGCACAAGATGATCTCTCCATTCCCTTCTAACTCTAGATTATCTTGTAGGGCTAAGGGGGATGAACCTTACCACCATCCCTATTAATAACAGAAAACACAGACTTCTCAAATGAATCCTTCCTCTACTAGATGAGAATAATGCTTATTTAATATGAAAGATCCATAGATACTTTGAATCATTATATGAAGACAGATGATTCAACACATAGGGGAAAATTTTGTGGTTAGCTTAAAATCACGTCCTTCATTTTGAGCTGAATATGAAAAGGGGAATCTAGTTTTGTGCCAGTTTGCTGAATAACAGAAAATTCTAAATTTTTTTTATCTGAGAAGCCCAGACACCTGCGAGAGAATTGCTCTTTTAGGGAGTTCTCTCCCTCCCTCCTCATTAATCATATTATTGGAGAAACCAGCTGAGTTGGAAACAACAAATTTGACCAAAAGTAGAAAGAGTAATGCTGAGGGAAAATAAAGATCTTCCAAGAAAGGGCAATTGCATAACTGAAGATGAAACTGAGCATGTTTATGTCTCGTGGAAGTCAGAAAAACTTCTAGTATGTACAAGAATATTCATAGCTGAGCCCGTTGTGGTGGCAAAAATGGGAAAATGAGGGGATGCTCTTCAATTGGGGAATGGCTGAACAAATTCTTGTATATGTTGATGATGGAATACTATTGTGCCCAAAGGAATAATAAACTGGAGGAATTCCATGGAGACTGGAACAACCTCCAGGAAGTGATACAGAGTGAGAGGAGCAGAACCAGGAGAACATTGTACACAGAGACTGACACACTGTGTTACAATCGAATGTAATGGACTCCTCCATTACTGGCAATGCAGTGATCCAGAAAAACTTGGAGGGATCCATTAGAAAGAACACTATCCACATTCAGAGGAAAAACTGGGAACAGAAACACAGAAGAAAAACAACTACTTGATTACATGGGTCGAGTGGATATAGTTGAGGATATAGACGCTAAATGAACATCCTAATGCAAACCCCAACAACATGGAAATAGGTTTTGATCAAGGACACATGTAATACCCAGTGGAATTGTGTGTCAACTATGGGAAAGGTGGGGGGAGGGGAGGGAGGGAAATAACATGATTCTTATAACCAAGGAATAATGTTCTAAATTGACTAAATTTAAAAAAGAAAGAAAGAGAAAAAAGAAAATACAAATAAAAAAGAAAACCTTCTAGTTCCATAGTTACTGGTGGAAGCATACTCTGAAATTAGCAGCAACAGCATTTCATTATAGTAGTGGTTGTGAGTAATACTTACCTAAGGAATCAGGTGAGCATTCCAGAAAATGACTCTTCGGTATGCTGAAGGCTACCAAATCTTGGAGTCCAACAGAGAACAGCACCTAAAGGGAAATTTATGAGGATTCATAAGCCAGGAGCTGTTAGTTACTTTTTTTGTCACATGTGTTTTCTACTGTGTGTATCATTCTCATTGTACTTTTAAGGATGGCTCTATTTGTTTGAGGGCAGAGTATAACCCCAGTTTGGGAACAAGGGTTATTTTGGTTAGAACTGTCATTGCTAAAGCTTCTTAGTAAGTATCATTTCTCAAAAGTTAATTAAATCTATTCTTTTATTAGGAAGTATACCTGTGGGTGTTCATAAGTGACTATGCTAGGAACCATGAAAAATCCTTAGGTGTGAGCCCTAGATCCTGAGAAAGTAGTACCAATCACTTTCTGGTTACCCAGGCAGCCAATTTGAGTGAGATTTGGGAAAATAGCCTTGGATAATATACAACAGTATAATTTTATGTTGTTTATATATTCACACTTTAATAAATGTTTGGTTTTTTTTCCTTCAAAATGCCATCTGTCTAAATAGTCAACAAATAATCTATCTTTGTGCTAGCATCTAACCCAGTTTTCAGGAGATTGTAAATACACTTTCACTCCATTAAGAGAAAATATTCTATATTTGTTTCTGTGTCAGTGGAAGTTGAAAGATCAACAGTCTAACTGCCTTTGCTATATAGGTTTTTCTTTTTTTTTTTTGGTATTAGATATATTAACATCCACTGTTTTAAGATGGGAAATGTTATCACTGGCTAAGTACTTTTGTTAGTATATGACAAATTTCCATGGGAGGGATGATAAAATAATATCATGGGCATTTTCTTTATCACTTTATTATGAGCAGAGACATAGTTCTCCATTTCTGGCTAAGATTTCCTGATTGTTGTCTCCCATTTTACTATTTTGTTTACTAGAACATGAAAGTGATTAAGTCCCAAATGCAATTATGTTTAATAAACTCGAAGCGTGCTGTCTTCTCCTTTCACTCCCTTCACCACTTAATATGGTTGTAAGATCCAAATCCATTTTCCAGACTTACTCTTTTTTCCATTTATACTGTATATCATTTGTTCTTTCCCTATTACTTTGCTGTGTATTCTCCTGTTCTAAGTTATTTTGTTGTCCACTGTTTCTAATACTTACTAATTCAATTAGATGATTCCAAAAAACAACTGCCAGCTAATTATTTCATTCCCTCACAGGAGAAAGGCTAATATACCATTCAGTGACAGTATCTAAGTGGTGGAGTAGGTAGAGTACGTGACCTAAATGCCAAAAGTGGGGAAAATCTGAGTTCATACTTTTCCTAGCTGTATGACCCCAGATAAGTCACATCATCTTTGTCAGCTTCAGGTTCTACATCTATAAAATAGTGACAACAATAGTATTTACCTCCTATAGTTGTTGTATGAATAAAATGAGATGATATTCATAAAACAATTAGCTCAATGTCCAGAAAATTATAGATTTTATAAATACACATATATATATATATACATATATGTATGTATGTATTCACAAACACATACACAAACACATAGCTATTATTAGTTCCCAAATTGTCTCAACATTTCCAAAAGCTTTACTCAGGGAAAAAGTATTTGTTGTTCATGGTACATCAGGAAAAAAGAAAGCTGGTCTCATGAAGAGACTTAGTCTTAGTTTCTATCTACTTTGAATATATTTATTTGTACTGAGTGTGAGGTCAGGGACTGTATACACAGTGCCTGGCATGTGGTAAGTAGTTAATGAATGCTTCTTGGCCAAATGGTTTTAAGATTGGCTATTAATTAGGAATAAGACCTGTCAATAAGCCATAGTATTAATGCTCTTCCCTTTAGAATACCAGATAAGTATCCCGCTATTAAACATAAAACTAGCGATTCCTTAGAACAATATTAAGTTGACATAATTATATAGCACTTTATGGCTAGCAAAGCATTGTTCTTGCATTAGCACTTAGCACTGTGTTTAGAACATAATCGGTACTGCAAAATGCTTATTCTCTTCCCTTCCTCCCCTTCAGTTGCATCTCACCATAAACTTAAGTGAAAGGTCATTTGAGCTCAGAATGGTAACTTGATTTGCCCCTGGTTATACAACTATCATTTGTGAGAGGTTACAAGTGATTCTGGGTCTTCTTGACTCCATACTCCACACGTGTACTAATCTGCTTCTCAAATGGAAATCCTGTTAATGTTTAGTAAATGCTTGGTATTTGATCAATGTCTGAGTAATAGAGCTTTGTGAAAATGTCTATACTGATTATATTTTGATATATTTATCATGATATGTTTTGTGACTATAAGTTCACTTTAATCATATGTCAATGCTATGACCATTTATAAAATTAATTACTTGGAACCAATTTATTTTAAAATATGACTGAAATCAGTGGGTTTTTTTCCTTTTAGAAAAGGCAGAAAAAAGGGCTAGGAAGGTGGTGGACAATTAACCTTGTTTTCTTAACTTAGCTTTTTTTTTCCCCTCAAATTTATTTATATACAACTAGAAAGGATCTTGGCAGTTGGGTGAGCTTAGTAAACAGAGATTTCTGTGTGTGTGTGTGTGTGTGTGTGTGTGTGTGTGTGTGTGTGTGTGTGTGTGATTGTATATGTATGTGTATGTTGGAATATTCTGAATTATTCTGGTTTTTGTTAGGTTAATTATTCACAGGATCTTAAGAAAGGGTTAAATGGAAAACCAATGACTATCTAATCCTGAGTCTGATAATTGTCTGGGACAATAGGCTTTAAAGTTGTACCAGATACAGGCACTTAAAAGAGTAGCATTAATATTAACCAGGGGTTTCAGGTTAGCTTCTAGGATTTAGTATAGTGCTTGGTTCATTAGTAGGTGCTTAAAAATGTTTGTGGGTTTGGCTCACTCTTTTTTTTTTCTTCCTTTTATTGATATATGGTAACTATGGCCCTTTCATCTATGTACTAAAGGATTACTGAGTCAGAGAGAGTTTTTTTTTTAAACTACTAAAGGTTGGTAGATTGAATAATCAATTAATCAAATAGCATGTATTAAGAATCTTCTCTATGTCTACACTTGTTTCTGGGGACACAAACCCCTATGAAGTAGTTCTTTCCCTGAAGGAATTTGTATTCTTTCAATGAGAGTAGAGAGACAGTAGATGACTGAAGAACTAAAGCTTAGTAGATGTTAGTAGAAAGCAACTCAGTGACCATAAGTGGAAAGCAGAGACAATGCAACATTTGGCAGACAGATGGAAATATATGATTTCCAGCAGAAAATATGGTCCTCAAAGAGAAAATAACACTCAAAAGAGAGCAAAGTTGTCTAAGCAGAAAGGAGAATGGAGCAACAGAATGGTGTCTACAGAGAGTATCAGCAATCTTATGGTATCAGGTGCACAACTTCCCATGATTATAGGTGTTCCCTGATTGTGTGGCCTCCAAATATGTTTCTAGATCACATGTGTTCCCTTGGTATTTGCTTCCATGTCTATTTCATGGTTACATGTGTTGCACATGTGTCTTTTTTCATCTTCTGATATTAGGACACCTTGAGGAAGAGTACATAGCCCATAAATGCATGGGAGATTTTTTCTTGTAACTTTATTTGCTAAACTTTTGGACAATATGCACTTAGTTTGGAACTGAGGTGTCCTAGGACTGGTAAAGGTAAGCATATTGCCAAAGGAAATGAAGAACAAGATAACAAAAAACACCAAAAACTAGGAAAACTTATATGAAGTGATGCAAAGTGAAGTGAGCAGAACCAGGAGAATGTTGTACACAGTAACAGCAATGATGTACAATGATCAACTATGAAAGACAACTATTATCAACAATGCAAGGATAAAGGACCAACGATGAAAAAGGCTTATCTACTGACATAGAAGGAACTGATGGAGTCTGAATGTAAATTGCATCATACCATCCTTTACATTGTTACCTTCATTATTTTTCTAGTATAAGCAATATTTCTCTTCTTTCACAACATGATGAACATGAAAATGTGTACTACCTGACAGTATGAGTACAACCCATATCATATTATCTTCTGCCTTAGAGAAAGGTGTTTGAGAGGGAAAGAACATGGATTGTGAAATGTCAGGAGACAATTATTAAAATTGCATCTACATAAAATCTGGAAAAATATGAAAAAGGTAAACACATTGATAGAGAATAACAAACTAAAGTTCTGAGAGAGAACTAAGAAACAAAATGCCTCAAATTAGGATAAACTTTTCTGGAAACCCATATGTGAGAAGGGGAGTGTTTTTTTTTTGTGTGTTGTTGCTTTAGACATTTTGTTAGGTCTAGTATTCTACTTACCTTCCACCCCCCTCACATTCTACTGATACATACATAAAAGGGAACCCAAGTTTGGACATTCTTGGGAGGGGCTGATGTGTTTGGTGCTTAGTATCCCTGAGATATATGAGAATCCATCTTGTGCCATAAAGAAGTTCCTGATCTTTGTCTCAGTGCATAAAAATAAAAAAGTACAGAACAGGAAATGTGTAATGCTCATTATAATGGTCACTCCAGAGGACTTGGATCAATTTCACTTGAAGAGTCATTCTCTTAAAGGGGGATAAAAAACTGGAATTCAATGAGTCCATTGTTAGTTGCTTTCTAGAGATACTAAGAAAAAGAGATCAGGTACTATTTGAGGAAGTGAGAATCATGAGTTAGAGATTAGTACTCTATAGAAGTGTTTGATAAGGAATTGATTCAAATTTATAATACTCAGACATATTTCCCCAATAGATAAATGATTAAAGGATAAAATGAGCACTTTTAGAGGAAGAAAACTTAATCATTAATGATCATATGAAAAAGTGTTACAAAATATAAACAATTAAAGAAATAATTTCACCTCACACCCATGAAACTGGCAAAACTGAAAAAAGAGGAAAATGACATTTTGGAGAGGGTTATGGGAAAATGGTCACTGAATGCACTCAAAGTTGTTTTAGTCATTCAGTCATCCCTGGCTAACTCCATGGACTATTAACATTCCAAACTCTTATATCCTTCATTCTCCTAAAGTCTGTCCAAGCTCATGTGGAACTCATGGTGGAGCTTTGAATTGGTTAGTCATTCTGGGAAACTTTTTGGGACTAAGTCACCAAAGTGTCTATAATAGGTATATCCTTTGACTCAGTTATACCACTAGTAGACCTATACCCAAAAGAAAGTAAATAAAAAGGAAATGGACCCAGAAGTATTGACATAATTATGGCAGCTTTCTCAGAAGTGGATAAAAGCTAGAAATTATGAAGATGCCCACCTATTGAGGAATGAATAAACCAAGTATTTTATATAAGTGTGCTATAATGTTATTGTGCTAAAATATAATAAAGCACAGTTTTTAACTTAATTTCCATCTTAGAATCAATACTGTAAATTGGTTCAAAGAAAGAAAAGTAGTAACCGCTAGACAATGGGGGTTGGCTGACTTCCCCAAGGTCACAAAGCTAGGAAATATCTGAAGCCACATTTAATGTCAATAGTTCCCATCTTTAGTCCTGTTTCTCAATCCTCTGAGCCAACTAGCTGCTCCCATAAAACACAGTTTCAGATGAAACTAGGAAGAATTTTTTGAACTAATTCAAAGTGAAGAATATAGACAACAAAACAAGACTGTAGAGAGAAACAACTTTTAAATACTTTAGAGCTGTGATCAACACAATAATAAACTACTAGACAAAATATATCATCCATCTCTTGCCAAGAGTGGTGAAGAACTTAAAATGTCAATGGTCAATGTGGAAATGTGTTTTGCTTGATTATGCTTATTTATTTGTTTTTTTATTGTTTACTATGGGCAGTGGGAGGGAGAGATATATCCTTTTAAATATAAATAAATTAACTTTAAAGCCATCTCAGAGATTTTATGTTTGAAAAATAGAATAATTTGGACCCATTAAACCTTTTTTCTTTAAAAAAATACCTAGATACATTTCCTATGTCTCCTCTACTGTGTCACCTAAAGATGAAAAACCTCCTTTCCCTTTTGTTCATATACTTTCTGGGAATCAATAGAATTTTGTTTTAACACTTTCCAGTAATAGATAGAATAGTGGTTTCTTTCCAAATGGCCTAGAATAATTTATGGCCCTTAACTTCTGGGTTAGTGATTGGAGGGAAATTACAGCAATTTTAGCTATGAACAAACTATTTTTAGTTGAAAATATATTCAGAGGAAGAGAGTTATGACAACTTGGTTCCCATGAAGAAAAAATGGGAATTTTCTTATGTCATATCTGTTCAACTCATAGATTTGATTTTAATTATTCTCTCTTAAACCTGAGAGATACATTTTGAGAGAGCAATACTAAAATAAAACAAATCATTTACAGAAAATCATCACAGAGCTCTTAATGATGATAGGAAACTCTTCTCAAAATGAGGGTCTTGCCTACTACTATCTTCATATCTTTCTTTTTAAAAATGAATTTATTTCTTTGTTACATTAAAACACCCAACAGTATTTCTTTTCCATTATATAATATACTTTTTGTTATGTTCATTTTGCTTCATATAATTTCATGTGGGTCTTTCTATATTTTTCTAAAATGAATCTGTTTGTCAATTCTTATGTCACAGTAGCATTACATCAAAATCGTATGCCACAACTTGTTTAGCAATTCCTCGGTTGTATCTTTTGACCCAACAATGTCACTATTAGGTTTATTTCCTATGATCAAGGAAAAAGAAAAATAACCTATATGCTCTAAAATACTTAGAGTAGCTCTATTCACATATTTCTTGTCCCTGGTAATGAAACTACTAAAAGTAGGTAGAAAAATTAGCTTGTAGAAATATCAAATGTGCCATCTATAAAGATGTTTATTATATTTAAAATAAATATTTTGTTGGTATTAATTTTTAAAAAGAGGATTTCTGAAGAATGATTGATCCATTATAAATTTATATATACACCCTATGACCATTTATAACCAAATATAATAATTTATATTACAGTACCATAATCAATAACCTGTTGATTCTAAACAAAAAAAAAAAGGGTGTCTTAGAGCATTGTTATCTGAGAATGGAGCTGTGAGTTCTGAAGCTAATTTTAACTTTGAATGTAGTGTTGTGGGGGTGAAGAGGTACACCCCTGGGGTTCAGGAAGGATACCTGCAAGAAGGCAAGACTCCAAAACTTAGTTTAAAAATGAATGAAAAGAGAAATTTATTAATTTAGAAAGTCATGTTGAGAATGGCCAGGAGGATAGTACAGGTGGAACAGCAAAATGGAAGGCTGTCTCCCTTGGAAGACAGCATGGATAGAAAAGCTGTCCCCCAGACATCATTTCTGGGGATTTTATACTCTTTTCAACAGATGCTGTGTCATGGTGTGGGTGGGACTCTTGAGTAGTAAACCCTCAGTTTGCCTGAGTTTCTGCGGGTACAATGCCCATTTCAGTAGGATTTTGAGAAATTTTCAAATTTCTCATTTGTATAGTAGGGAGAGTAATTTCCATTACCCTTCTCATAGAGATACTGTAAAGATAAGAGAGAGCCTAATTTTGAAAACTTTGAATAAGTTCTGCTATGAATAATAAGATGATGAATCAGACCCTGAGAAGTATTGAACAACCTCATCTCAATCATTTCTTCCTTTTCCCTCAAAGCATTTTTTATAATAAACAAACTTAACTGGTTTGATTTTGCCTACATTGCCATATTTACCTTTTATTAGAAGTGGTAATAAGTAAGGAAAAGTGGAACAGATGGAATAGATATGAAGAAAAGTAGGAGGCTTGAATTACCAGAAATTGGATCATTGATCTTTGGATAACTGAGGATTGCCAGTTTAAATGCCAGATATTTTAAATTGTGAAACCATGAGATGTATTCCAAGAAATAAATGGACAATTTCTTTCTGCAGAAAAACAGCTTTCCTCAAGATTCCTCAAGAAGCTAATAGTGATGCTAATAAAAGCTATAATGATAAAAAATAGATTAAGTACTAATGCAATGCCTTGTATTTTCACAAAAGCAGCACAATCAATATTGGCTTTATTCAATCCAATTCGATCCACAACACATTTATATTTTGATCATGATATATGCAAAGCCATGTACTGGGAGCTATGGAATCAAAGTTTTAAAAAGTGACATTCTCAACCTTCATCAAATGTACCATCTAGAAGGGTCTAGAAACACTAGAATACAAAATAGGAAATAATTTAAGTACATGGGAGGGGTCCAAGCCTTGGTGAACAGGGTAAGAAGAAATTACTTCCAGATGGAATCAGAAAAGGCAATGAAAAGGAGGTGTCACAAGGTGTATTGAAGGGGAAAAATTTCAATAGTGGAGCTATGGCAGGAATCCATAAGAGAGTATAGCATTGATATTGAAGGGTCACAAAAAGCTCAGTGCATAAGAGAACAGGAAAAAAATTGCCAAAAATCTGAATTTGAGTTTCTCCGGGGCAAAGTGTGTGGGAAAAGGAACATTGTGAAATTAGGCTGGCATGTCACAGGGCAGTGTTCTCAATCTAATTTTGTGGATGAAGGGGCAGATAGACCACAGGAACATGGAGATAAAAGACAAAACCTGCATTAGAATTTCTAATCATTTGCTTAGGTCACTGAACTATGACTCTGATAAAGGTCTTTCTACCACCACGTTGATAGCACTGGGCAAAACAAGCCGCTTGGGTGACAAAGAAAAACTGTAAAGTAAAATCGCTATTCTGGAAAAATGTTGAAGCTTCCCTTCATCTGTGAGTTCAAGAATCTTTTGTTCATTTATAAGTTTCCTATGCCTCCAAGATGAGCTTTCTGAGGAAGTGAGTTTTAAAAAGCTCACACAGCTAGCAAGAAATACTCTAAAAGTGGGAGGGTCAGGTTGTCATCCTTTTGTGTTTAGGGGAATGAAAATGTTAAGAATCTCAGCATTTAATTATTTATCCTTCATTGCAGTGGAGAGATCGGAGCCCTGTCTACATCTTCTGGAAGTTCTGAGACCCCCAGAACATGAAGTGAAGGTGTCCCTTTTAAAGTTAAGGGCTTCATTCTCCTCTGGCTAATTTTTTCCTCTCATGACAATCTTTGATGGGGCATATAATTTAATCATATATACTATAAAGGTGATGACTAGGGAAAAGTGCATGCTTTAGATTTTAGGAATGTACAGGAAGTCCCCAAATCAGTTTCCTTCATAAACTTTTTCTGTGTGTTCCAAGAGGGCTGATGGTACTATAGATGCTGATTTTATATCAGTCTTCAAATTTTATTGTTCTTTCCTTCCTCCTTTTCAAAGAGTATTTATTAAGTACTTAGTCTACATCAGGCACTGAGCTGGGCATTAACAAAATAAAAACCAAAGTAAAAATAGTCCCTGTTTTCCCAAAGTTTAGACCTAGTAGGGGAAATAGGTTACAGAGAAATGCAAAAGAAGCTGGATTGAATCATTTTAACAAAGGCTACCTTTGTGCTTTTATTCCTAACACCTAACACAGTGACTGCCACACAGGAGACACTTCTACATATGCCTGCTATTGGCCGAATACTTCATGCCAGGCATTTTGGTGCTGGTGGTTCAAGGATGAAAGCGAATGGTAGGTGCCCTTCAAGTGGTTCACATTGAAGGCTGAGACGTATATTCAGAAGTGTGGATTATCTATCATTCTTTAGCTCTACAGAGAAATTAACTTTTAAATTTAATTTAAACATATTTATTCTGTGGGTACTCCAGAGAACATAGATTAATATGATGGGACTGTCTTTGTCTTCAAATAACTTACAAGTAACAATAATATAAAGTATAACATAAAAATAAGGAGATCCAATTGGTACTTTAAGAATGATATAGATTTCAGAGGATGTGCTGGAGGAGATTTGAGAAAGCTCCACACTTTCTTAAAGTCCATTCTCTGGGTACTTGTTCTCCCTTCTCCAACATAAGTTACTCCAAATATCTCCAAAGTAAGTTACCTGAGGGCAGGAACTCTGTCATTCATATCTTTGGATTTCCAGAGCTTAACCCAGTGCCTTCCACACAACAGTTATTTGATAAAATGCTTGGGGGATTGAATTTAACTGAAACTGAATGCATATTAGTAGACATAAGGTGATTTATAGAAGGAGAAACATCAGCTGGGAGACTCTGGAAAGGAGAGAGCATCTGAGCTGAACAAAGAAGACTAAGAGCCAGGGGTGAAAAGGCAGTGATTTCTGGTCATGGAGAATAACCTGAGCAAAGATGTAAAGTACAAGGTGGAAGGATGTGTAAATTCATGTTCTGGTAAATATTTAATAGCCAGTTCTTTTAGGAAATAAAAGTATTTTAGACACATTTTAAGTTTAACTTGTATTCCTAAGATTTCCCCATCATTTTACTAAGTGTAGATAATCAACAAAAAGTAGATAAAACCCTCGTTCATCTACTCCCAAAGGATAAATGCTTGAAAAAAATTTTGAAAAATTGGATCTTGAGTCAATTTGAGCTGGCTCTAGCACTATCATTGAATAAATACGCCAGTTTGGTTGGAATTTAGAGTTCATGAACAGTAATAAAATGTCATTTTTAGGCAAAAGTAGATGAGTAGCAGATTATAGAGAAAATGACAATTTAGGATTAGTTCATTCTTTGTCTTAAAGGCAAGTAGGGAATCACTGAAGATTTTTGGTTTAGTCATACAGTCAAACTAATTTGGCAGATAACATAGACAGACATCGGTTAACTATCATACAAATAGAATCTAAAATCTCAAAATATCCTTCCCAGATACAATAGCTCAATAGCAAACTATATCCAAGAGTTCTTGTTCAAACTGAAAAAAACTAATTATAAAGGCCTAGCAAAGCAGCTTAGTGAAGTATTAAAGGAAGAACAATCAAGTCTTCTAGAAAGACAAAGGAAAAGAAAATATGACAGTCATAACTTAACTAGCTGATTTTCCCAATTCACTGACCTTATCTCCCTGTAATGCTGAATTTTGGAAGGTCCAAAATGTTAGCCATTTGGGTCGAAGTGATATTGGTGGTTAGCTGACAGTTTTGTTCCTTTTGCTTAGTTTGCTCTGACACTTAATTATCATCAAATACAAGCGATTGCCATTGTAACTGATAAGTCCTATAGCAGCAACAGTACAAAATGTGATGTTTACCCAGCTCTACATATTCACACATTCATTCCATTGTTATTCCATTCTGTTGCTATCATGATTGAACAGTGCAATTACATAGAGTGTTAATTGACTCCTAATAGGAGGAACAACGATAAAATTACATAGCTCACTCATGTAATAACACTCAAATTACTGTTTTAGATTCTTCCTCAATTCATAATCAAGTTCAGTGATGCTAATCCAATTTTTCACAAGCACATTAGCAAGCAGACTGTATTATAAGAAAGCCTTGTATTCAAATTCTGTATTTAAAATGCAAGTTTAATTTGCCTTTGGGCAGGCTTGGAAGGAAAGGGAATTTCAGTTTGATAATTAAAAATCTCCATTTTGTATAATTTTCCTAAGTAACAAACTTAGAATCCCATAAGTTGTTTTGCTAACACAAAAGAAAAATGAAAACAGCAACAAAACATCCATCCATTCTCAATACCCAGCTAAACACAAATATCTTTGAAAGGAAAACTATAGCAATTAGAAGTCATTAAAGTTAATGATTTCTCCGTTCCATCAACTCATCTACACAATGTATATTGGCCTTCTTTTGCTTCACACTGTAAATTCTTGATGATTTGGTCCTCATTTCAGCATTCCATATAGCCCCTATCCATCCTTTCAATACCAACTCTCCCAAATCTCTCTCAAATGCCTAGTGACAGGGACTATGGAGTTAGCATTAGGGAAAAGGCAGACAGTAATAAACTTAATCTTAGCTTAAGGGATTCTCCTGACATTTAATGGTGCCTGAATGGGTTCTATATTGGCTCTTAGCCCCTAAGCTATGAGCTAAAGAAGCTTTAACTCATTCTTATCAGGGATAGGCTTACTCATCACCTGGCCCTAGCAGATGGTAACCGAGAGCAGATGGTCCTAAAGAGGCTGAAAAGCTAAAGCCCAGCAGATGGTCTCAGAGAATAGCTCAGTGACCATGAGACCAGAGGAGACCCCAGCAGAGATGACATAGCAGATAGCTGAAAGGCAATGCCAAGCTAAGATGAAATGATGCCCAGTAAAGAGGGGAAATGTTAAGTAAGGCATGATGCACAGCATAGAACAGCAGAGAGAAGTGTGATGAAATCATCAGAGTCCACTTGAGATTCTGCAGCATTGGAGAAGTCAGGCGTCTGGCCACAAATGCACTCTGACCACTTAGGTTCCTATATACTAGCTTCTCATGTGTTACCCCTGGCTACAAGGGTTTCTGTGTTTTTTTGTGACCATCATGAATGTTCCCTGAATATACTTGACCTCTAAGTGTGTTGCTTCCATGCATGTTCCCCAGATGGATGGATGTCCTCTCTAACATTGGAATGGCACATATAGAGGAATATACCCAAGGGAGTAATTTTTCTTGTCACTTAATTTTCTATGGTTTGGGATTAAGTATTTGTCTTTTGATCTAAATAAAGCCTTCTGTCTTTGTTGAAGAAAACACATTAGTAGAGGTTTGCAAATTACTACTTTGAGTGGATGATAACCCATAAAAATTCACATGTGGCCACAAATCCAACATATGTATTTAATTATGATAGGGGTCACCTAGCAAATCTGATTCTTTTGAGATTGTAATATTTTATAATTTATAGTTCATTATTGGGAGAACATTCATGTTAAAAAGATAGTCTTTGCAAGCACTGATGTTTGCATTAGCAGAAGCACTAAACAATTTCTAAATTATTATGAAATCCGATCTCCTCCTCTTCAAATCCATTTACCCATGACAGCCTTTCAAACACTTTAAGACATATATTATACCCTTTCTAAATCCTCTATCCTCTACATTAATCATCTCCACTTCCATCAGTTTATCTTCCACTGGCCTAATTCTTGGGCTTTTCATTATTCATTATTCTCTGATTCTTCTTTAGCTTACTAGTATCTTTGATAAAATGCAATATGCAGAATTAAACAAATGGTTCAGATATAGCAGGATAAAGAAAGAGTACATCAGAATGATTACTGACTGTCATCTTTTTATATCTGAGGAGATCAAGGATGACTCCATTTTCAAGCTCCATAAAGGAAAAGGTAGTCCTATGACAATCATTGGATTGGCAGAATCTCCCTCTTAGTCATTGCTGGCAAGATTCTTGCCATAGTCCTCCTTAATTAGCTGATTCATCATCTGGAAGATGGACATCTACTTGAGATCCAGTGGGACTGAACTTCAGAAAGAGTTGAGGAATGGTTAATATGGTGTTTGCTACTTGGAAACATCAGGAAAAATGCCAGGTGGAGAGCAAAAGTCTATATACAATGTTCATTTATCTTTAATACCATCAATACTAAGGATTTATGGAAGAATATGGCAAAATTTGGTTACTCAAAGTTCAACAGTGTTGTATGCCAGCTCAGTGATGGTATGTTTGCACAGGTTCTGGATAATAGATGACTATCTTGTTTTACTTGTTCCCCATGCTTTTCAGCTTGATGTTTTCATCTATGTTGTTGGATGTCTTCAATGAGGACAAAAATGATATCAAGGTTAGCTACAGAACAGATGATAAATTATTGAGTATGAAATGACTACAAGTCAAAACTAATGTGTAGGGAGAATTGGTACATTACTTTCTATTTGAAGATAATTGTATATTTAATGGATTGAGTCTCTGCTGCTTATCCTAATTTTGGCCTGACAATTAAGGACAAGAAAACAAAGGTCCTCCACAAGTCAGTACTACACCATCCATATGTGGAACTATTGGTTATAGCAAATGGAGAAATTTTGAGTGTTGTGTATAATTCACTTATCTTGGAAGTGCACTTTCTAGGGATGTACACGTAGATGATGAGGTTGATGCATGCATTGCCAGAATTAGCTGCGTGTTTGGAGGACTCTGAATGATAGTGTAGGAAAGAAGAGATGTTAGGTTGACAACTAAACTGAAGGCCATTGTGCTGACCTCACTGCAGCATGCCTGTGAAATCTGGACATTATAGCAGCACTATGCCAGGAAAATGAATCTCTTCCATTTGAATTGTCCTAGGAATATTCTGAATATTGTGGAAAGGAAAACTTAAGCAAGTTTTTTTCAGGTGGAACAAACAGCATTTGGAATGTTAGAGAGAAGATATTGACAAAAATGACAGTTGGTGTGTGTGGGGGGACTTAGAGTGGCAGTTGGTCTTGTGACTCTCTCCTGGCTCTCGGACTGGGTGAAGCACTCTCCCTGTCTCGGGATAGAAGTCCCTCTATTTATTCCTTGATTTCCCCAACTGTGGGCTGTACCTGAATTCCCGTGATTGTGTCGTCGGACAAAAGGATTGAAGGGGAGTGGTTTGAACTATAAGGCCGATCTTTAGGGGAGTCATCCCAAAGAGACAGGTCCAACCAGCTCTTAAGGTCAGAACCTTTTCTTCATCTTGCTGTCAACTGCTGAAGACTTTGAACTTAAGAAAGCTGGCATAGATATAGCATAGACAGGAATAAAAGAAACCCTCCACCAGCCTGCGAGGCCTGACCTCCACTCAAAAGCTGAGAGAGATTCAAACCCAATCTAAGGAAATCCCGATTCACTCTTCCCTGATACCTCCCCAATTCACACTTGTAATTAAAATTCATCTTTATTTAAATAAACCACAGTCATCTAAGAGGACTGTCATTTCAGGGGGACATAGAGGGAGTTGAACCTAAGGACAGCCATTAAAGCATCAATGGTCCTTATTGGACCCCTGCCAGGTGACCTTGGTTGGGGGGAGGCTTGTCCCTCAGGAGGGTTCATGCTTACCTGCTCTGGGGTATCTTCAACATCAATCAATGGAGAAGACGTCCCCTCAGGCTATCATAGGTGGCCCATTTTCTTAAGAAATCCATTTTTAACAGATAGCCTCTCAGCAGGGGTAATCTGTTTCCTTTTACCTCATCAGCATCCATATTCTTTCTCTCCCTTCAACCCCTCCATTCCCTGTTATAAAATCTTCCTTATCCTCTGCATCCTCTATTGTCCCTTGAACTATTACAATATCATCTGGAAAAACAACATACTGGACACCAAGGCCTTTTCTGGAGTTTCAAACTCTACTGGAATAAGCAAAATTATGACAGATTGCTATGTTGTTTAAATGCCAGACCTACATTTTCCTTAAAAAAATCTATTTTACAGAGAACTTAGATAAAAAGAATGTTCACACAGAGGTCAGAAAATTGATGCAAGGACACTTTTAAAGTCTCTCTGAAGAATTTTTGTTTCAATTGTGTGAAAGGGGAGATACTGGCATAGGACTATCCATCAAGGTATGCCTACAGGTACTGTACTCTATGAGCAAAGCAGAATGGCAATAGCTAAAAAGAAATATGAGATGTGAAAATTTAGAGAAATTTTCATCCCAAATGTTTACACTATTTGTGTCCAGCCTCTGGTAGGACCTTCTGATCTTATATTACATGAATTAACCACAGGTAGGCACACTATTTTTGGTCATCTTTCAGAATGAAGGATAAGAACTAATCATATCATACTGTAGTCTTACATTGAGTTTGCAATCCAGATATTTTTCAGTTAAACTTCTTTCTGTCCATACCTTCTACCTGTTCAGATTGAAACCCATTTAAGCTTTCTTATTTTGCGTGCTTATGTCTCTTCATGAATATATATCCTCCATAGATATTGTTATTATGGTCAGATGAGATAATATATGTGAAGAGCTTTGCAAACCTTGAAGTTTTATATAAAAATAATAACTTATATTTGTAGAATACATTGAGGTTTTCCAAAAACCTTTTATGACTTTACACAATATCTTTACACACGGTTATCCTAGATATTAACAATAAACCCATGAGTATTTCTATGATGTTCATTTTACAAATTGGGAAACTGAGAATGAAAAAGGTTAAGTGATGTGCCAAGGATCACATAGTTAGTATGTTTCTGTGGCAGAATTCAAACTCAAATCTTCCTAACTCAAAGTCTAGTGCTCTATCTAGTATATTGCCTAAGCACCCCATAGATGATAGATGTGGGTATCAGTGAGGTTGGATTGTGAAAACCCAGGAATATTTTTGAGCTTTGAAAAATCAGGACAATTCCAGATAAAATAAGAACAATGGAATTATGGTAATTAAAATATTTCTTTTTTTATTATTTGGAACTTAGGGTCACTCCTACAATTTTGGTTAATCAGTTAAAAAATTTTATTAATTTATTTAGTCAATTTAGAACATTATTCCTTGGTTACAAGAATTACATTATTTCCCTCCCTCCCTTCCTCCCACCCTTCCCATAGCTGAAATGCAATTCCACTGGTTATTACATGTGTCCTTGATCAAAACCTATTTCCATGTTGTTGGGGTTTGCATTAGGATGCTCATTTAGAGTCTGCATCCCCAGCCATATTGCCTCAACCTATGTAATCAAGTAGTTGCTTTTCTTCTGTGTTTCTACTTCCACAATTTTTCCTCTGAATGTGGGTAGTGTTCTTTCTCGTGGATCCCTCCAAGTTGTTCTGGATCACTGCATTGCCACTAATGGAGAAGTCCATTATATTCAATTGTACCACAGTGTATTCAGTCTCTCTGTACAATGTTTTCCTGGTTCTGCTCCTTTTACTCTGCATCACTTCCTGGAGGTTGTTCCAGTCCCCATGGAACTCCTCCAGTTCATTATTCCTTTGAGCACAATAGTATTCCATCACCAGCATATACCACAATTTGTTCCCCAATTGAAGGGCTGGATCAAAGGGCAGACAGTCTTTTACCACCCTTTGGGTATAGTTCCAAATTGCCCTCCAGAATGGTTGGATCAATTCACAACTCCACCAGCAATGAATTAATGTCCCTACTTTGCCACACTCCCTCCAGGATTCATTACTTTCCATTGTTGTCATGTTAGCCAATCTGTTAGGTGTGAGGTGATACCTCAGAGTTGTTTTGATTTGCATCTCTCTGATTATAAGAGATTTAGAACACTTTTTCATGTGCTTATTAATAGTTTTGATTTCTTTAACTGAAAATTGCCTATTCATGTTCTTTGCCCATTTATCAATTGGAGAATGCCTTGATATTTTTGTATAATTGATTTAGCTCTTTTTAAATTTGAGTATGTGAATTTTAGATTTCCTCCACCCTAATTAAATCCTTAAAATCATAACAAACATGAATGTCTATACCCCTACTTAGGGATTAATTAATTGTTTAGGAGGATGGCCTATGACAGACATGTGTTAGCAAATGACAAATAAGAAACAACTGACAGATCCCCTGGGCTGTCCAAAGTCAAGGTTAAGCTACCATTGGTACATGTGAGATGCAGGAAGTGATTTTAAAAAAAGTCAATATATTCGCATCACTTCCTCTTGCCAGGTTCTTTTTGGGGGCAGAGGTATTGACTTTAGGGTCTCTCTTTCTCAGAGACATTGGGTTCGACTATTGGTGTGGCCCGTGACAATGTTTTGGCATCTTGGTGTGGGTCAGGTGAGGCATCTTACCTGAGCTCTCGCAGTTTGGGCAGATTCCTTTTTTACTTTACCTTTCCTAAAACGCTATCCTCCTAGGAGGCCCCTCTTCTGGGAGGAGGCCTCATGGCTGGAAGCCAAGTTATATTAAATCTTGGAGGAGGCCTCATGGTTGAGGTCTCTGAACTCCCCTTGGCTCAGGCTAGGCCAGAGAAATCTTATACCCATTTCCCTCTGTCTTCTTCTTAATTCCTTCCTTCTATATTAATGAAACCACCATAAAATTCCCAAACTGACTTGAGGATTTGTATTGGGATTTGAATCAATCCCTGGTGACCATAAGTATAATATATTAGTCAAAAACCCTTAAATTTACCCCTTAACAAGTAATTAGACCATTGTCAGAGGTTTTTGTTATGAAGACTGTTTCCCAATTTGTTGCTTCCCTTCTAATTTTGGTTGCATTTTTAATTTGATGTAATCAAAATTATTGATTTCACATTTTGTGATTTTTTTTCTAGCTCTTACTTTGTTTTAAAGTCTTTCCGTTCCCAAACATCTGACTTGTATACTATTCTGTGTTCATCTAATTTACTTATAGTTTCCTTCTTTATATTCAAGTCATTCACCCAGTCTGAGTTTATCTTGCTGTAGAGTGTGAGATGTTGATCTAAACCTAATCTCTCCCATACTGTCTTCCAATTTCCCCAAGCAGTTTTTATCAGATAATGGATTGTTGTTCCCAAAGCAAGGATCCTTGGGCTTATCATAGACTTTCTTACTGAACTCACTTACCCCAAGTCTATTCCACTGATCCTCTTTTCTGTCTCTTAGCCAGTACCAAATTGTTTTGATGACCACTGCTTTATAGTATAGTTTGAGATCTGGGACTGCAAGGCATCCTTCCTTCCCATTTTTTTTTCATGATTTCCCTGGATATCCTTGATCATTTGTCCTTCCAAATGAACTTGGTTATTGTTTTTTCTAATTCAGTAAAAAAGTTTTTTGATAGTTCAATGGGTATGGCACTAAATAAGTAAATCAATTTTGGTAGGATTGTCATTTTATTAGGTTAGTTCATACTACCCATAAGTAATTTGTGTATTTCCAAGTGTTTAGATCTAGTTTTAATTTTGTGGGGAGTGTTTTGTAGTTGTGTTCATATAGTTCATGTGTTTGTCTAGATAGATAGATTCCTAAGTATTTTATATTGTCTAGGGTGATTTTAAATGGAATTCCTCTTCCTAATTCTTGCTGCTGAGATGTGTTGGAAATATATAGAAATGCTGATGACTTATGTGGATTTATTTCGTACCCTGCCGCTTTGCTAGAAGATATTGATTATTTTGATTAGTTGATTCTCTAGAATTCTTTTTTTTTAATTGGACAATTTTTGTAAAAAGTTTTAATAGCCTTCATTTCTTGAACTTTGATGTAAAATCTTTTTCAAATTTAAAAAAATACAGAATACCACAGTATTAGTTTTTGTGCTTTTCATAAAACTCGAAGGGGACACAGATTGTGTTAGGAAGGTTACCAGGGTGTCTCAATGTTTTTTTCTTTGAAGCTAAATATAGATGATAACTTACTAGTTGCTTAAACCATAGCTCAGTGGAGAAGGAAGATGGGAATTAAAATTATCTTTTAAAGTCTTAGC
The DNA here is from genome assembly GCF_027887165.1 of Monodelphis domestica. NCBI lineage: Eukaryota > Metazoa > Chordata > Mammalia > Didelphimorphia > Didelphidae > Monodelphis > Monodelphis domestica. The sequence continues at coordinate 393,623,083 of NC_077228.1, forward strand.
TCTGAACATTTCTATGCCAGCCAAATGGGAAAAATTCCATTTCAAGAGATAATTGGGCTAAGGGAGGGATAGGAAGCTAGGTGACTTAGTGGATTGTAAGCCAGTCCTAGAGATGGGAGGTCTTGCATTCAAATCTGCCTTCAGATACTGTCTAGTTATGTGACCCTGAGCAAGTCACTTAACCCCCATTGCCTAGCCCTTATCACTTATCTACCTTGGAACCAGTACACAGCACTGATTCTAAGATGAAAGGGAAGGGTTTCAAAAAAAGAGAGAGATAATTAGGTTGGCTTCTCAAACTCTTTCTCTATAACCTAAGCATTCAAATACTTAAAAATATTGCCTTTCCTTTTGCAATAGTAAAGAACAATGTTCAAGTAGTCATGTCATATTTTCATCTTTGTTGGATTATAGAATTTGCATTGACTTTTCACATCTAAGTGTTCTTCTCAGGTTTCCTTATTACTGTTCCTTCCTAAGCTCCCGAAAGATTTTCCTACTGTTGTTCAGTCATGTCTAACTCTTCATGACCTCACTTGGGATTTTCTTGGCAAAGATAATAGAGTGTTTGCTATTTCCTTCGCTAACTCATTTTACAGATGAGGAAACTGAGGCAAACAGGGTTACATGCCCAGGGTTGCATGACTAGTGAGTGTCTGAGGGCAATTAGTGTTTTCCTGACTCTAGATGCTCCTTTTGCTCAGCTATTCTACCTAAACTATTCTCTTGGGAAAAACAAAACAACAAAAAACATAATGGCTTCCCAGCCGAATTCATTGGGCTTTTAAAAAACCTTTTCTTGGTCCTTATTCTCTTTCAATTCAATTCAATAAGTATTTATTAAATTTCTATATGTACAAGGTATGCTAGGTGTTCCTTGATGTTTGCAACATTTTACATAGCATCTTTAATAGAAGAGTTTTTTCCTTCATTTTGGAAAAACTAGACTATTTGAGTTTCCTTCTTGGCTCTCTAACATTACTCTTGTCCCTTTTACTGGCTCCTGATAGGGAATATAAGTGGTTTAGAGGATTGGGCCTGAAGTCAAGGACACCTGAGTTCAAGTCTGTCTTCCAGTGTGTGACCACCTAGTGCTCAGGGTTGTTTTGAGGAAAAAATGAGATACTATCTATAAAGTACTTAGCACCATCCCTAGCATATAGTATGTGCTTGATGAAAGTTTGCTCTTGTTATCCTTCTTCCTTCCAGCCCTTAACAGTGGGGCTTTTCCAAGGCTTTAATATATGGGACCCTGTTCTTTTCACTCTTCATTTTCTCCGTTGGTGAGCCTATTTGCTCTCATTTTTTAAAAAACATTATTTTATTTGGTCATTTCCAAACATTATTCATTAGAAACAAAAATAATTTTCTTTTCCTCACTCCCCCCACCATCACCTCTCCCAAAGCCAGCACATGATTCCACTGGATATCACATGTGTTCTTGACTCGAACCCATTTCTGTGTTGTTGGTATTTGCTCTAGAGTGTTCATTTAGAGTCTCTCCTCAGTCATATCCCCTCCAGCCCTGTAGTCAAGCAGTTGCTCTTCTTCAGTGTTTTTACTCTCACAGTTTATCCTCTGCTTGTGGATAGTGTTTTTTAGATCCTTGCAGATTGTTCAGGGACATTGTATTGTCCCTAATGGAGAAGTTCATTACCTTCGATTATACCACAGTGTTATTAGTCTCTGTGTACAATGTTCTCCTGGTTCTGCTCCTCTCACTCTGCATCACTTCCTGGAGGTTGTTCCAGTCTCCATGGAATTCCTCCACTTTATTATTCCTTTTAACACAATAGTATTCCATCACCAACATATACTACAATTTGTTCAGCCATTCCCCAATTGAAGGGCATCACCTCGTTTTCCAATTTTTGGCCACCACAAAGAGTGCAGCTATGAATATTCTTGTGCAAGTTTTTTTTTTCCTTATTATCTCTTTGGGATACAAACCCAGCAGTGCTATGGCTCGATCAAAGGGCAGACAGTCTTTTATTGCCCTATGGGCATAGTTCCAAATTGCCCTCCATAAAGGTTGGATCAATTCACAACTCCACCAGCAATGAATTAGTGTCCCTACTTTGCCACATCCCCTCCAGCATTCATTACTTTCCATAGCTGTCATGTTAGCCAATCTGCTAGGTGTGAGGTGATACCTCAGAGTTGCTTTGATTTGCTTCTCTCTGATTATAAGATATGTAGAGCACTTTTTCATGTGCTTATTAATAGTTTTGATTTCTTTGGTTGAAAACTGCCTGTTCATGTCCCTTGCCAATTTATCAATTGGAGAATGACTTGATTTTTTGTACAATTGATTTAGCTCTTTGTAAATTTGAGTAATTAAACCTTTGTCAGAGGTTTTTGTGAAGATTGCTTACCAATTTATTGCTTTCCTTCTGATTTTAGTTACATTGGTTTTGTTTGTACAAAAACTTTTTAATTTGATGTCTTCCAAATTATTTATTTTGCATTTTGTGACTGTTTCTAAGTCTTGCCTGGTTTTAAAATCTTTCCCTTCCCAAAGGTCTGACATGTATACTATTCTGTGTTCGCCTAATTTTCTTATAGTTTCCTTCTTTATGTTCAAGTCATTCACCCATTTTGAATTTATCTTGGTGTAGGGAGTGAGGTGTTGATCTAAACCTAATCTTTCTCACACTGTCCTCCAATTTTCCCAGCAGTTTTTATGAAATAGTGTATTTTTATTCCAAAAGCTGGGTTCTCTGGGTTTGTCATATACTGTCCTGCTGAGGTCACTTACCCAAATCTATTCCACTGTTCCTCCTTTCTGTCTCTTAGCCAGGATCAAATTGTTTTGAAGACCACTGCTTTATAATATAGTCTGAGATCTGGGACTGCAAGGCCCCCTTCCTTTGTATTTTTTTTCATTGTTTCCCTGGATATCCTTGATCCTTTGTTCTTCCAAATGAACTTTGTTATGTTTTTTCTAAATCAGTAAAAAAAAAAAATTTGGAAGATTAATAGGTATGGCACTAAATAGATAAATGAGTTTGGGTAGGATGGTCATTTTTATTATATTGGCTCTTCCTACCCATGAGCAGTTAATGTTCTTCCAATTGTTCAAGTCTAGTTTTAGTTGTGTGGAGAGTGTTTTGTAGTTGTGTATATATAGTTCCTGTGTTTGTTTCAGGAGATAGATTCCTAAGTATTTTATTTTGTCTAAGGTGATTTTGAATGGGATTTCTCTTTCTAGTTCTTGCTGCTGAGCTGTGTTTGAAATATATAGAAATGCTGATGACTTATGTGGGTTTATTTTGTATCCTGCAAGTTGTTGATTATTTCAATTAGCTTTTTGGTTGAATCTCTAGGATTCTTTAAATAGACCATCATGTCATCTGCAAAGAGTGATAACTTGGTCTCCTCCTTGCCTATTTTGATGCCTTCAATTTCTTTTTTTTTCTCTAATTGCTACTTCTAGTGTTTCTAGTACAATGTAAAATAATAGGTGATAATGGGCATCCTTGTTTCACTCCTGATCTTATTGGGAATGCATTTAGCTTATCCTCATTGCAGATGATATTAGTTGATGGTTTCAGATAAATACTGTTTATTATTTTTAGGAAAGGCCCTTCTATTCCTATGCTTTCTAGTGTTTTTAATGGAAATGGGTGTTGTATTTTATCAAAGGCTTTTTTCTGCATCTATTGAGATAATCATGTGATTTTTGTCTGTTTATTTGTTGATATGGTGAATTATGTGGATGGTTTTCCTAATATTGAACCAGCCCTGCATCCCTGGTATAAATCCTACTTGACCATAGTGAATGAGCCTCCTGATCACATGCTGGATCTTTTTGCTAGTATCCTATTTAAGATTTTTGCATCTATATTCATTAGGGATATACTTCTATAATTTTCTTTCTCTGTTTTTGACCTGCCTGGCTTTGGGATCAGTACCATGTTTGTGTCATGAAAGGAATTTGGAAGAACTACCTCTTTGCTTATTATATCAAATAGTTTGTATAGTATTGGGGTTAGCTGTTCTTTGAATGTTTGATAGAATTCACTTGTGAATCCATCAGGTCCTGGGGATTTTTTCTTAGGAAGTTCTTTGATGGCCTGTTGGATTTTTTTTCTGATATTGGATTATTTAAGAAATCTATTTCTTCTTCTGTTAGTCTAGGCAATTTTTATTTTGTAAGTATTCATCCCTATCACCTAGGTTGGTATATTTATTGCCATATAGTTGGACAAAGTAGTTTTTAATGATTGCCTTAATTTCCTCTTCATTGCAGGTGAGGTCCCCCTTTTCATCCTTGATGCTGTTAATTTGCCTTTCTTCTTTCCTTTTTTAAATAAGATTGACCAGTACTTTGTCTATTTTGTCTGTTTTTTCAAAGTACCAGCTTCTAATTTTGTTTATTAGCGCAATAGTTCTATCACTTTCGATTTTATTAATTTCTCCCTTAATTTTTAGGATCCCTAGTTTGGTTGTCTTCTGGGGGGTTTTAAATTGTTCGTTTTCAAGTTTTTAAATTTGCATTTCCAATTCATTGATTTCTGACCTCCCTAATTTGTTAATATATGCACTCATGGATATGAATTTTCCTCTAAGTACTGCTTTGGCTGCATCCCATAAGGTTTGAAAGGATGTCTCACCATTGTCATTTTCCTCAATGAAATTATTAATTGTTTCTATGATTTCTTCTCTAACTAACCAATTTTGGAGTATCATATTATTTAATTTCCAATTAATTTTTGATTTGGCTCTCCATGTACCCTTACCGATCAATATTTTTATTGTTTTATGATCTGAAAAGGTTGCATTTATTATTTCTGCTTTTCTGCATTTGAGTGCCATGTTTCTGTGACCTAGTATATAATCTATTTTTGTGAATGTGCCATGTGGTGCTGAAAAGAAGGTGTATTCCTTTTTGTCCCTATTTATTTTTCTCCATATATCTATTAACTCTAATTTTTCTAAGATTCCATTCACCTCTTTAACTCTTTCTTATTTATTTTTCGGTTTGATTTATCTAAATTTTATAGTGGTTGGTTCAAGTCTCCCACTAATATGGTTTTACTGTCTATTTCCTCCAATTCTCCTAGTTTCTCCATTAGAAATTTAGATGCTATTCTGTTTGGTGCATACATGTTGATTAGTGATATTTCCTCATTGTCTATATTCCCTTTTAACAGAATATATTTACCTTCCCTATCCCTTTTGATCTGGTCTATTTGTGCTTTAGCTTTGTCAGATATCATGATTGCAACTCCTGCCTTCTTTCTATCAGTTGAGGCCCAAAAGGTCTTATTCCACCCTTTAATTCTAACCTTGTGAGTATCAACCCGCCTCATATGTGTTTCTTGAAGACAACATATGGTAGGGTTTTGGGTTCTAATCCAATCTGGTATTTGTCTATGTTTTATGGGTGAGTTCATCCCATTCATGTTCAAAGTTATGATTGTCACTTGTGGATTCCCTGGCATTTTGATATCTTCCCCTAGTTCTGACCTTTCTTCCTTAGCTATATCCTTTTGAACCAGTGATTTACTTTAGGTTAGTCCCCCTAGTCCCCTCCCTTGGTATGCTTCCCTTTCTAGCCCCTTCATTTTTATGCTCCCTTCCCCTCCCCCATCTCCTTCCCTCCCTTTTTATACTCCTCTCTGCCCCTCCTTAATTTCCCTTTCTTTCTTACCCTGTTGGATAAGATAGAATTCAGGATCCCACTGGATCTAGAGGTTCTTACCTCTCAGAGTTTATTTCACTGAGAGTAAGGTTTAAGTAATACCACTTCACGCTGTCTTCCTCTCCTTCTCATATGAGAGATCTTCCCCTCCCCTTCCCATGTGTATCTTTGTATGGGAAAGATTATTCTATTTAGTCCCCCCTCCATTTCTTGAAGTAAATCTTAGTATTGTTGGCCCTTTCCCCCACCCTTTTCCTTTCTTTACCCCCCTTTCACCAAATCTTCTTGATGCCCCAGTCTTTCCCTATGCATGATTCTTCTAACTACTCTTATGGTGCATACAATTTTTGAGAGTTACACAATACATTTTCCCTACATACTAGTATATATAATTTGATGTAAATGTAGTCCTTATAGAAGAGAGTTTGACTTAAAGAAAAAGATAAGATTCTTCTCCTTTCCCCTTTCTTTCATATTTACCTTTTCATGTTTCTCTTGCTTTCTGTGATTGGATATCAAATTTTCCACTAAGTTCTGGTCTTTTCTTAGCAAAGGCTTGGAAATCTTCTATTTTGTTGAATGCCCATACTTTCCCCTAGAAGTATATAGTCAGTTTTGCTGGGTAGTTGATTCTTGGTTGGAGACCCAGCTCTCTTGCCTTTCTAAATATCGTGTTCCATGCATTGCGGTCTCTTAGTATGTTAGCCGCTAAGTCATGTGTGAGTCTTATGGGAGCCCCCTCTATATCTGAAGCTCCTCTTCTTGGCTTCTTGTAGGATTTTCTCCTTTTCTTGGAAGCTCTTGAATTTGGTGATTACATTCCTGGGGGTTGTCTTTTGGGGATTTAGTATAGGGGGTGTTCTATGAACCCTTTCTATTTCTATTTTGCCCCCTTGCTCCAGAACATGTGGGCAATTTTCTTCTATAATCTCCTGTAGAATAGCATTGATGTTTTGCTTATCTCTGGTTTTTCGGGAAGACCAATAATTCTCATGTCTCTTCTTCCTCTGTTTTCCAGGTCTGTGACATTTCAGTGAGATATTTTGTGTTTTCTTCTAATTCATTAATTTTTTGGCTTTGCTTTATTAATTCTTGCTGTTTTGCATGCTCACTGTCTTCCATTTGCTTAATTCTGGTCCTTAGGGATTGCTTTTGCTTTCAGCTTTGTCTGCCCTTCTATTAGATGCTTCCAGCTCTTTCTCCAATTGTGAAGTCTTGTCTAACAGACTGGTGATCTCTTTCTCCCATTTTTCTTTCCAGAATGTTTCCATCTTTTGGGTAAGCTCCAATTTGAGTGCTTCCAGAGCTTGTGGATAATTTCCATTTTGTGAGGCATGTTTTGATTTTGTTTGGGTTTCATCCTCTTTCTCTTCTTTTCCTTGGGTACTCCCACCATAAAAATTTTCAATAGTCACCTTTTTCCCTTTCTTCCTGGAGGCTTGATTTTGGGTCATGTGAGCCATCCCTTTGGTGGTTTTATTCCCCTTTCCTTTTTGGTCTGGGGTCTGGGTGATATGGGTGGGTTTTCATTGAATTTAGGTTGCCTCAGACTAGTTCCTTCCAGCCTCAGAGGTTTCTTAGAGCACAGGACCCTGTGCTCAGCGAGGCAGCCCCTTTGCTCAGCTCAGCCTGTCAGTGAGGCCACCCCTTTACTCAGCACAGGCTCTCAGCGCGCCCTCCCCTTTGCTCAGCGTAGCCTCTCAGCATGGCTGCCCATTTGCTCAGCACAGGATTTTCCTGTGAAACCACCCTGAGAGTTTGTTTACTTGCAGTCTTTAGAACCCAAGAACCCTGGTGTGTCCCCCCCCCAGACAAAGATGCTCCTCCCTCACTTGTTGTCCCAGTGAGAGCTCTGATACCTTTCTCTGTTTTGGTGGGGAAGGTTGGGCGGGGGGAGGGGTGGCTCAGTTCACTTTTTTGTGCAGGCTTTTCCTCCTCCTTATAGTGTGGAAATATTCAAGTCCCATGTACCTTTGTTTCTGTGGGGTACTGGAGAGTCCCTCTGTTCTTCCAAAGGTGATTTTTATGCTCTTTTGAGGTAGTCTATTTTGTTCGGTGCTGGGTAGAGGAAGCGATTTGCGTCTAGATTGCAGCCATGTTAACCTGGAAGTCCTCTAGGATTCTTTAAGTAGACCATCATATCATCTGCAAAGATCAATAGGTTGGTCTCCTCATTGCCTATTTTTAATACCTTCAATTTATTTTTCAATTTCTAATTGCTATTGCTAGTGTTTCTAGTACAATGTTAAGTTATAGAAGTGATAATGGGCATCCTTGTTTCACTCCTGATCTTATTGGGAAGGCTTCTAGGTTATCTGAATTTCAGATGATGTTTGCTGATGATTTTAGGTATATACTGTTTATTATTTTTAGAAAAGGTCCTTCTATTCCTATGCTTTCTAGTGTTTTCAATAGGAATGAGTGTTGTATTTTGTCAAAGGTTTTTCTGTATCTATTGACATTATCATGGAATTTTTGTCAGTTTTCTTGTTAATATGATCAATTATGTGGATGGTTTTCCTAATACTGATCCATCCTTGCATTCCTGGTATAAATCCCACCTGATTGTAATGAATAACCATCATGATCATTTGCTGGAGCCTTTTTGCTAGTATCCTATTTAAGATTTTTGCATCTATATTCATTAAGGAGATTGATCTCTAGTTTTCTTTCTCTGTTTTTGACCTGCCTGGCTTTAGAATCAGTAACATATTTGTCTTGCAAAAGGAATTTGATGGAACTCCTTCTTTGCTTATTCTGTCAAATAGTTTGTATAATATTGGAATTAGTTTTTCTTTGAATGTTGGATAGAATTCATATGTGGATCTATCTGGACCTGGGGATTTTTCTTAGGGAGCTCTTTGAAGGCTTATTCAATTTCTGTTCTCTCATATGAGGTTGATTAGGTAGTCTATTTCTTCCTCTGCTTGTCTAGGCAAACCATATTTTTTGTAAATATTCATCCACATCAACTAGATTGCCAAATTTATTGCCATATAATTGGGCATAATACTTATTAAATGATTGCCTTAATTTCCTCTTTATTAGAGGTGAGTTCTCCCTTCTCATCTTGGATACTGTCATTTTTGTTTTCCTCTTTCTTTTTCCTTGACCAGTACTTTTGTCTATTTTATTTGTTTTCTCAAAGTACCAGCTTCTAGTCTTATTTTTAAATCACTAGTTATTTGACTTTCTATTTTATTAATTTCTCCTTTGATTTTTTCAACCCCTAATTTAGTCTTCATCTGAGGATTTTTAATTTGTTCACTTTCTAGTTTTTTAATTTGCATGCCAAATTCATTGAACTCTGCCTTCTCTAATTTGTTAATATATGAACTCAAGGATATAAATTTCCTCCTGAGTACTGCTTTGGTTACATCTCATAGATTTTGAACAGATGTCTCAACATTGTCATTTTCTTCACTGAAATTATTGTTTCTATGATTTGTTCTTTAGCTGATTTGGGAGAATCATAATGTTTAATTTTCAATTAATTTTTGATTTGCCTCTCCATGTACCCTTACTAATTATTATTTTCATTGCATTGCGGTCTGAGAAGATTGCATTTATTATTTCTTCTCTTTCCCACTTGTTTGCAATGTTTTATGCCCTAGTACATGGTCAATCTTTGTGAATGCACCATGTGCCACTGTAAAGAAGGTGTATTCCTTTTTGTCCCTATTTATTTTTCTCCACATATCTACTAACTCTAATTTTTCTAAGATATCATATTCACTTCTCTTATATCTTTCTTATGTGTTTTTGGTTTGATTTATCTAGTTATCTAGTTCTGATAGAGGAATGTTCAGATTTCCCACTATAGTACAGTTTTTCTATCTATTTCATCCTTGAGCTACACTAGTTTCTCCTTTAGAAATTTGGATGCTATGCCATTTGGTGCATACATGTTGAGTACTGATATTTCCTCATTGTCTATACTGCCTTTTATCAGGATGTAATTACCTTCCCTATCTCTTTTAACTAGATCTATTTTTATCCTGGCTTTGTCAGATATCATGATTGCAACTCTTGCCTTCTTTTTATCAGTTGATGCCCAATAGATTTGGCTCCATCCTTCCTCCTGTGTGTTTCTTATAGACAGCATGTGGTAGGGTTTTGGTTTCTAATCCACTCTGCTACTCACTTGCATTTTATGGGGGAGTTCATTCAATTCACTTTCAGAGTTATGATTACCAGCTGTGTATTTCCAAGCATTTTGATTTCTACTCCTAGTTCTGCCTTTTCTTCTTTCACTATTTTCTTCTACACCAGTGTTTTGTTTTTAATCAGTCCCCCTAATTCCCACCCTTATTTTCCTTCCCTTTCTACCCCCTCCCTTCTTATTCCCCTCTTATTTTCTTTACAGTCTTTTTAAACTACCCCCACCCTCTCCCTCCCTTATACTGTTTCCCTCCCCACCAGTCCATTTGTTACCCTTCTACTTCCCTATAGGGCACAAATCAATTCTCTGCCCTAATGTATTTAATTGTTCTTTCCTCTTTGAGTCATTTTCAATGCACATAAGAATTAAGTATTTTCTATCTCCAACCTCTCTTTACCTTTCCACTGTTTTGATGTTCTCTCCCACTCCCACCATGTGCTTCTTTATGACATATAAATTTACCCCACTTTATTTCTTTTTCCATTTCTTTTAGTATTAACCGTCTTTTTAAGTTCTAGTTGTGTGTGTATATATATATATATATATATATATATATATATACACCCACATGTATATGTACTTATGCATATATTAGTGAAAGTAAATATTTAATGACAATTCAGATTAATTTTTTATTGTATTTCATTTCTTTTGTAGCATAATAGTAAATTGTATTTTGGAAAATATTTGAAATTATGTAATTCGTGAATAAATTGTTTTCCAAAAAAACACTTTTTGATACACAAATTATGTATTTCATTGTGAATAATAAAGCAAGTCTGAACAGGAAAAAAAGTAAATAAATACACACACACACTCACACACACATACACACACACACACACACACACACACACATATATATATATATATATATGTATATATATATATCTTGGCAGTTCATCATATACAATTTGTTGTTGTTCCCTCTAAGTGTAATTCTCCTGTCCAGGTGATAACAACATTTTTAAGAGTTACCAATGACCTCTTTTCTTATAGGGATACATATCATTTTACTTATTGGGTCTCTGTTTGAAAAAGGCTGTTTTTTTGTTTTTATTTTTTCCCTCCTCTTTATTAATTAAGTTTTGATGATTCTCTTGAGTTCTGTGATTGGACATCAAATTTTCTGTTCAGCTCTGGTCTTTTCTTTACAAATTGTTGGAATTCTTTTATTTTGTTAAATGACCATACTGTCCCCTGTAAGAGTATAGTCAGTTTTGCTGGATAGTTGATTCTTGGCTGTAGACCTAATTCCCTTGCTTTTCAGAATATCATATTCCATGCCTTTCTGTCCTTCATTGTAGATGCAGCCAGATCCTGTGTTATCCTCACTGTGGTTCCATAGTATCTGAATGCCTTCTTCTTAGCAGCTTGTAATATTTTTTCCTTGGCCTGATAGTTCTTGAATTTGGCTATAACATTCCTGGATGTTTTCATTTGGGGATTAAATACAGGAGGTGATATGTTAATTATTTCAATCTGCATGTTTCCCTCTTGTTCTAGAATATTGGAGCAGTTTTCTTGGATAATTTCCTGTAGCATGATGTCCAGGCTTTTGCCTTTCTTCCAGTAGAACAATGACTTTTAATTTGTCTCTCCTGGAACCATTTTCTAAATCTTGTGTTTTGTGAATGAGGTGCTCCATATTTTCCCTCAATTTTTTCATTCTTTTGATTTTGTTTTATAGTGTCCTGCTGCCTTGTGAAGTCTCATGTTTTAATTGTTTTATTATGGTTTTTAAAGACTGGATTTCATCCCTGGCTTTTTTGTCATCTTTCTCCTTCTGGTCTGATCTTCTTTGGAGGTCATCTTTAATCTTCTTTGCCTCACCCTTCATTTTCTTTGCCTCATCTTTCATCTCCTTTGCCTCATTTTCAATCTGATTAATTTTGGCTTTCAACACACTTTTTTCTTGTGTTAGTTCAAGTGCCTCTATTTCCAGATGACTTATCTTGCTTTTTAAGTTCTTTTTACAGTTGTCTTCAGCCTCTCTTGATTGTGTTTTTACTTGTATTTTGAGTTCTTCCAAAGCCTGCGTCCAATTCACTAGGGTTTCTGTTTTTTTTTTTTTGCTTGGTGTTCCCTCATCCTTCTCTGTTCCATTTGCTCTTTGTTCATTGCCTGTATAGAAGCTGTCAATTGTAATTTCTTTTTTTCTTTTTTTGTTTGCTCATATTTACCCCTTGTTTACTCCCCTCAGTTGCCTATGCTCTTTCTCCTCTCATTTTATTGTTGGATCTGTGGTTTGGGGCTTTTCTGTCAGCCTTCCCCCTTGGAGCTTAGTCAACAAATCTCTCAGTGCAGTCTGTGGGGGAGGGGTGTTGGTGCTTGAGATTCCTTGCCCTCTGAAGGCTTTGATCAGATTAAGTGCAGCTGGGTTGAGCTTGATGTGCCCTGAGGCCAAAACTTCAGGAAGTAGAGGCAATGTGGAGTGTTTCTGCTGCTGCAACCAGGCTCCCTGCTCTGTGTTTCCTCTCCAATTGCTTCCCCACTTCCTGTGCTTGACTCTCTGAGCCTGGCACAGCCTTGTCCTCAATGTACTCCCTCCAGACCAGCACCCTTGTCCACCCAGAGGTTCAAGCTACTGCTGGAGGCTTAGCGCTCTAGGTGGTGGAGGGGTCCTGGGACCTTCCTTCTTCCCTCCCCTTAAACCTGAGTGTTCTTGAATTCAGTCTTTTGAGGGGTATGCCTTTCAAGCTGAGTCCAGCAGGAGTGTTCCTTGGCTCTGTCTTGTTGTTAGGTTTGATTTTTAGTCTCCTAGGAGCATTTAGTTTGTAATCGGTAAGGAAGGGTTTTCAGAGGTCTGAACTTTTGCTGCCTCTACACTGCCATCTTGACTCCAAATTTTGGTTAATTAAAAGCCAATTTTAATATTAACCTCCCCTGAACAAAAGCTATCCCAAGAGATCTATTCAATTTACTTAAGGGTCTTAAGTATTTCTTAGATAAGAATCTCCACTCTCTCTGACTTCTTGACAGCATATAATTCCTCCCCCTCAATCAGCCAATTATGAATCCTTTAAATGCAGTTTACTATGTAATTTTATTTAGTTTACCTATAGAGTTTGTTTATTTCTTCGGGGATGTATGAGAATATGGTTCTATTTAACTAAATTCATTCAACTTTTGTGACACTGAGAGGACAATGAAATTATGGATCTATCTTCTCTTTTATTTTTGTGGCCTAAGAGGAATATACAAGACTCCAATATGTAAAGGAATTATTTCTCTGTCACTGAAATAATTTGCCTAGAAGGGACCTTATTGTAATTCTCATGATTGTTCATATTTTCTTTGTACCATGATCATGTATCATGGTTATGCAAAGTAATAAAATAAATAATATAATAAATATATATAAATATAATAAAATCTAAGCTTTTACTTCTTTCATTTCAGTATTGTGGTAAATATATACTTGGCAGGAGTTACCCAACAAATAAGACCAGAAAGAGGGATATTGATTTCTCTTTAACAAGGATAATTAGTGCCCAAATTCATCATCTGACATAAATTCTAACACAGGATAGTTTGGATTTAGGAATGGTGAATGATTATAATAATCATGATGTAGGATTAGACCTTATGACTTCTGACACAGTGACTCCTGCCACATGGTTCCATTGGAAATTACTTCCTACATGATTTGATTCTTCTCAGTGAGAAATTGTAGAGAAAAATGTCAGTATGAAATATGATCTACAAATAAAAAAATGTACAGAAGAGATAGAGGAAGAAGTCAAAATTGATACTTTAGAAGTTCTATTTTAGAGATAAGAAAGAATAAAGAAGGAAAGGGAAAGAATATATATATATATATATATATATATATATATATATATATATCCCTTAAACTTGGAAAAAGATTCAAAATAGTCCAGCAGGAAAGATAAAGGAGGACAAAGCAAAGGAAAATTTCTTAGAAAAGGGAGTTGTAGAAAATGTTACTGAAAATAAGAGTTTCAGGATGAGAAATAGATTTTGAGTCATACATTTAGCAAGATGAGAAAAGAAAAAAAAGCAAGGAAGCAAGGAACAACAGATATTTATTGTGTCTACTAGGGGTTAGACACTGTTCATCACTGGGGCTATAAACAGGTTCTTCTGTGGAGGAGCTTGAATACATATAAACTTGGAGGGAATATACATGCATTATTATATTAACATGTGTAAAATAAAAATTTCATGTTCTTATATAACTATGTATTAATAAATATAAAATAAATTAAAACTAATTTGAGACTAGACTCTAGACTAGACTTGGGGAGACCAGGAAAGGTTTCATTTAGTGGGTGGTTCTTGAACTGATTCTTGAAGGAAACAAAGATTTCTAAAAGGCAGAGGTGAAAAAGGAATATGTATGTGGAATATGTCCAGGAATAGGGGAAAGTCAAGATAGAGGCAGAAGTAATTGTAGTAACTATCCAGTATTGGTAAAAAGATAATGGAACAGACTTGACAAACAAGATTGAAAAACAATTGAAGTGAATAACTCAGTGTTTAAAATAAATCCAAGAACATAAACTATTTGTGGAAAAAGTGACAAGAACAGCCAGAGAAACTGGAGGAAAAAAATAAATCTTTAGACCATGTACCAAAATAAGCTCCATATGGATACTTGGAAAAATATAAAAGATCATATCATTTTTAAAAATGCAATAAAGCCACATCATTTTAAAAAATCAAAAGGTATGAGGATGCCTTCCAAAAGGAGATAACAAAAAGATAACATAGATAATTTTGATTCAGCAATATAAGACTTACATCTTTGTAAAAATCATTGCATCCAGAATGAGAAAGAGGATTAAGGGGAAAAATATCTTTGAGCAAAATATCTCTGCTAATAGTATGATAGCCAAGTTATGCAGGGAATTAACATAAATATACAAGACCAAGAGCCATTCTCTAATACATAAATGGTTCCAGGTAATGAACACACAACTCTTATAAAAAGAATTTCAAATTAACAACCATGTGTAAGTCGGTTCCAAATCACTAATAATAAGACAAATGCAAGTCAAAACAAATTCAAGTTTTAATGTCACACTCAACAAATTAGCAAAAATGACAAAGGACAGAATTAATTAGTCAGTGTTGAAGGAACTTCAAGAAGACAAGCACACCAATATTCTACTGATGAAGCTGAGAAATGATCCAATAATTCTGGAGGATTATTCGTAAGTTTCTTTCATCCCCCTCTCTTTTAGATATTCTCCCTTTCATTCAAGTGTCTGAGAAGAATCAGTGTGATGTCCCTGAAGATGGGACATGGTAGGATCAATGAGGAGTCACTTCCTTTGGAAAGGAGAGTAGTAAAGGACTCACCACAGTTAAACCCTGAAGTTTAACTCCATGTTAACATTCATGTTAGTTGGATCTAGCAACATAATAAAGCAGTTCTACAGTCCTCTTTCCAGTCTAGTCTGAGTAGAAAGTTGAAATAGGAGAAAATTATTTGTAAAAGACTATGTGTTTAATTTCCATATTTTCCTCAAAGATATCCTTAACAAATGTAAAGCTAATTCTTAAGAAAAACTTATAGAGATGAAATTATAGGTCTATGGAGTGGCCATGATGGATCTTTTGGATATTGTTTTTATTCATAAAATATTTATTTTGATTTTTCTTTTGATATCATCTCCATGCCCCCAAGCCCTGGACAGCTTGTAAAATGATCCCTTAAAAGTTTTAAGATTGTATCAGCTCTTCTACACTTTTTCTAGACCCATATTTGGTCTGCCTAGTTATTTTGACTAGTATTTCCTAAGTGCTTTTTTTATTTGTTCATTTACAATTTCTGAAACTAATTACAGACATGGAAACAAACCTTTTCCTTTTCTCATTTATTTGTTCCAAAATCAGTTTCATCTAGAACAGTGATGGCAAACCTTTTGGAGAAGGAGTGCTGGGACTTGCCCCCCACCCCCACCAAGTGCCCTGAAACCCCCCCCCCCCTCAGGTGCCTGGTGCATCTACCCCACATAGGGGAGGGAGGAAGCTCTTCCATTGGGCTGCTGGGCAGAGGGATGGGTAAAGTGAGGAATGTCCTCAGCTAGTGTAGAGAGAGGAAGGGAAGTGACCCAAGCCATCTGTTTCCCTCCAGCTTTGCTACCTGTGAGCCACCCGCTTTACCCCTATGCACCCCCATTGGCTGCTAGTCAGAGAGACAGGGGATATGAAAAAATGTCATCAGGCACAAAGGAGAGGGGGAGGGAGCAGCTCCCCCAGAGTCTCTCTGCCTTCTAGTAATGAACTGGAAAGGAGGGGACAGGAAGGCAGCTACATGCCCATAGAGAGTGTTTTGTGTGCCATCTTTGGCACCCATGCCATAGGTTCACCATCACTGATCTAGAATGAAAACTAGATCTAGAATCCAGAATAACTGGATATTATGCCAAGCTTTGAATTCCATTTCACTGCTATTGCTTTTCACTCTTTTATGAAGAAATTTGGCTTGCAATGTCTGTCACTCTATCATTCGGGTATTTATTAAGCTCCTACTGTATACCAAGCTCCACATTATGCATTTCGGGTATAAAAGAAGGCAAAACACAGTCCCTGATTTCAAGGAATCAAATGTCTCACTATCTTTACCTGTTGAGTTTGTGTTCTCAAAACAATGTGACTTTAATTGTCATATCTCTGCTTGGCAAGGAGGTGAAGAATTTGTGACTGAAGGTAATTTGGCTCATTAACATGGTCACTACTTTATATAAGTTAAAATTTTGCTAATTTTTATAATCAAATCAATATCTTGCCTTTCAAATTTTTTTTCTGAAATTTTTGTGCATCAATGTCTTATTTAAATGTTAGATTAAAGGGATTAATAATTATATATGGTATCTGGAAAGAGAACTATTCTGAGTCCTAAGTATCAGAAAGACCTGTAGACAAGTTCTCTCTCTGATCCAGATGACCATGTAATCCTGAGCAAGTCATTTAACCTCTAAATGCCTCAGGCAAATCTCTAAAACTAAATGTCCAAGACTAAAATGTGTGCTTTACTTCTATTGGACTTTGATAATACTTAGCTTCCTTCAAGACCCAACTCAAATACCACCTTGAATATGAGAGTTCTTCTGGTGCCCCCAAATGCTAATACCCTCCTCTTCCCCAAACCTTGGAACTCTCTGTTTTGTGTAGGGCAAGATATGCACATGCTTTATCCTCCAACTGAATACTATGTTTTGATAGCACAAATCCAATTCATATGCAAGCCAAGATACCATTCATCATGATGCCATTCATCCTATTTGAAAATGAAGGAAAAACACCAAACAAGCTCAGTAGCACATATTAGGGATTTAATATCTTTGCTGACTGATTAGTAACAGAAACATGTCAAACCAGAAGAAAATAATATATAATACGTTCTAGGTCCCTTTCCTCATCCAGAAGGGCAATTAGATAAGCACAGTGGACAGATCCACAGGGCTGGAGTTGGGACAACTTGAGTTCAAATCTGGCTGAGGCTTCTTAGCTATGTGACAAGGGGCAAGCCACTTAACCTCACTTCCATAGTCCTTACTGCGTTTCTGCTTTGGAATTGGTATTTAATAATTATTCCAAGACGGAAAGTAAGGATTTAAAAAAGAAATGAAATGAAAACTTGAAATCATAATCTTAACATATTCAATTGAGGTTATCTGTCCCAACTTCAAGAGATAGCTCTACTATATTGAATTTTTCAGATTTAATCATACACATTTATTACTCCAATCACAATCAGCTTTCCAATAAATAAGACTCTTTCCCTTTTGCTCCTATCTTTTAGTTTCCTGGGATCATAGAAGCATAGTATTTAGAGCTGGAGGAGACATTAGATAGCAACTAATCAACAAGCATTTATTAAACCTACTTAGTGCCATACCAATGAAATTACCCAAAAAGTATTCTATAGAGACAGAAAAAAGTTAATAAAGTTCATCTGGAAGATTAGAATGCCAAGAATATCAACAAAATTAGTGAAAAAATAAGAAAGATGGCTCACCTGTACTGGATCATTAACTATATTATAAAATGGCAACCATAAAAACAATCTGGTAATGGCTAAGAAATAGAGTAGTGGATCAATGGAATATATTAGATACTCTACACACAATAGTTAATGACCATAGTATTGTATGATAACACATGTACAATCTATAACATACTCCCTGCCATCTTTGGTAAGGAGAAGTTATGGAAGGAAGGACAGAATGTGGATCACAGTATGTCAAAATGTTTATTAAAATTATATCTACATGTTATCTGGAAAAAATAAAAACCAAACCAAACCATAAGATTTTTTCTTATTAAATTTCTATATTGTTCCCAGCCTTGTCCTTAATGTTCATAATACAACTGCAAAAATGAATGATCCCTGACCTCAAGGAGTTTATAGTTGTTGAGGTTTTTAGGGGGATGCATGTTCACAGATAAGTAAATATAGGATATATACAAGTAAATAAAAATAATTTGGCAAATCACTAGCAGTTAAGTGAATTATGTTACAAGGAAATCACTTTAAAAGACTGATATATATTAATTTAAGGTCGCCAAGGAATTCAGCTATGTAATTCCTTAATGAAAACTCAAGTCTGCAGTCAATCTTTTATGGAGTTTAATTACAATAGGAGTAAGAAAGGAATTAGAGATAGAGAGAGAGAAAAAGGGAGAGAAGGGAATAGGGCTTAAATACCCCTTCTGTTTAGGCTGGGCCAAAAGGCCCAAGCCCTTAGATAGCTGGGGCAAAGAAAAGAGATCAGTCCCTATTACTCACGTGACCAAAATGGAGAAACAGTCTCAGAGGCCCCCACCTTCAGCTTCCTTCAGAGCAAGCTTCTCAGAGCACATCGCAACCACTCCGGCCAACTCCTCAACCACCCTGAGTCTTCCTACCCCCCTGATCTTTAAGGAAACCATCCAAGTTGCCTCCCCTCAGTTCTCACATCTACCAATCACTGTCCATCAATTTCCCTGTGCCAATGGAGGCTCTAGCTTAACCCAGGACCGCCCAGAGGTTTCTGGCTTTTGCACATGTCTGTTGAAGGTCATATTTTCAAATAATTAAATCTTTGCTCCTTTGCTACAGCCCTTTCTAAATCCTGTTAACCTGAGTAGGGTAGAGATTGGAATAATTAAATTTTGATCTAGGCTGCAGCCCTTACTCAATCCTGTTAGGACTGAATAGGGTGGAGATTGATTCCAAGTATCTCCATTGTATCAATTCTAAAATCAATCATGACTCAAAGAAATTCCTGTTCTATGCTTAAGCATAGGTCAAAGTCCTTTCCATTGTTCAGCAAAGGGTTTCTGTCCTAAAGTAATCTTAAGAAGGGAAGGAGAAGGAACCTCCCATGCCAATGGGATTCACATTCCAATAGTCAAGACCCACTATCAATAGGAAATTTTTCAAGTATGAAATTTCCCAATGGTGAAATTTCCAACATTTATAAGTCTAAGAAATTTTGAGGTTTACAATTAGGAGTGCCTCAGCTAGGAGGTAGCACTTGATATTAATTTTGAAGGGGCCCAAGGGTTCAGAGGGCTAGAAATGAAAAGAAAGCATATTTATCATCTCAAAAGGGATGGATGCAAGAAACAAAATGTAGAGTATAGACAATAGCAAGCAGTCCATGAGGTATACCACTAAATCCAAGCTCTTATTTTATGAATTAGAAAAAATTGGCTTTATAAAAGGAGTATAATTGTCCTAGGGGCACATGGGTATTAATTATCAAGAGACAATTAATTATTTTATTTTGAGAGTTTTGGTCTAGTTCATAAAGTATATGCCTATCATTGTATAAGGATTTAGTCAAATATTTGGAAGGTAAAAAATCTAAATTGGCACTTACAAAATATTATAGGAGATTATGGATGGATTTAATAAAACTTATCAATTTTCCAGGCACTCTAGGGAATAAGAATGCAGAATGAAAGAATGAATAAGTGAATGAATAAAAATGACTAAGACCTTACTTTGTACTATGGGGAGAGAATCAAAGATGACACAAATAGAAACTAACAATAGCTCAACTATAGTACAATTATAATTATAAGAGAAGAGAAGAAAGATTTTGCATTTAAGAGACAAGTCACTCTCTTGGAGGTACCACCTGAAGAGAGTGGAGGAGGGACGAAGAAAATCTGAGAGTTCTAAGGAGGAATCAGAACTTTGGAACCCAACTGACAGGTCACTTGCAGCCTGGGAGGTGGAGGAAAAAGGTGGATTTCCTGAAGGCTGAGAAGAAGCCCATTCATTTGAGACTTAATTTCCCTTCTGAGACTCTGAAACATCTCCACCAAGACTTTCAGCTACAGCTATCTAAAATCCTCAAGAGGGATTGTGGATTTGGACTTTTGACTAGAGTCATCCAGATCCTTCCCTGGGATATTCTTCTTTCTTTCTGTCTCTTTCTGTCTCTGTCTGTCTCTGTCTCTGTCTCTGTCTCTGTCTCTGTCTCTCTGTCTCTCTCTCTGTCTCTCTCTCTCTCACTTGTCCATGGACTTATACTTTCAAGGTCTAGTTAGTTTGAGAGTAGGGACAAGAAAGCAGTTGACAAAAGGAAGAGCTCAGGGTTGAGAAGCCTTTTGTCTCCAGACTCTGAAAGGCCCATCTGCAATAGGGGAAAATCTTTAGGGTTTCCTTTTGTCCATTTTCCACTTTTCCTACCTCATACCCCTGCCATTCCCTCCCTACGTTAACCTCATTAAATCATTTGAAATTTAGGACTTTGGGTCTGTGCCTGTCTCTAAATAATATAACCAAGGGGATCAAGAATTTAAATCATGGAGGTGGGATTTCAAGCTGAAATTCTGTTATCCTCCTATAACCTCTTAAAGGTTTGGGAGGGTCACACTCCACCAAGAGAGGGTTTGACTTCTAGACCCCAGTGATTCAAGACTGGTTGACCAAGGAAACTGACATATTTCCTTGGCAGTTGACCACTTCTAAACCCTGAAAAGGCTAACAGTTAATGTCCCTTTGGGAAGCAGAAGTATAAGAGATCATCTTGTCTCTCAAAGACAGATTGCATCTCAGGAGCTGTGGCCTCCTCTGAGGGAGGCATCTTGCCATCTCATTTAGGCAATCCCACTCTAGCCTTTGTCCTCTGTCTCCCAGATAATATCTCTGTGGAACCATACTCTTTTTCCAAGGGGGCAGGATCTGGCTTATCTCCCCCCATAAGTAAAGGAGGAGAGAAACAATTCCTTCATTCCTTCTCACCCCTTTTCCCTCCTCCCCATCTTCTCCTTTACACTTTACATAATACAGATTGATACATCAAGGTATGTAATTTATATTATATAATATATAGAAAACCTAGTAAATTGCTTTAACCACCTAAACATTTCTTAATAATTGACCAAAAAGTCATTAATTATCCATATATATATATGCATATATATATGTATATATAGGGTAAAAGGTACATATTTAGTATTCATTTATGGGTCAAATATCATGAATTAATGCTATAAAGCTTCCACCAGCAATAATGTGATAAAAGATGAAAAGGTTTTCAGTTTTAATATATGTGCTGCCAAAGCAAGCTTGCCAAACTGTTAAGGTAGGATTTGGGGTAAGGGAAACACAAGAGGAAAACATATAAATGAATTCTAATTTATTGTTTGGGAAGAGTAGGAAAGGAATAAGGGTTTAGGAATATACTTATTCTTATACTTAATTTAAAAGATTATAACTAACTAAGTTATATTACTAAACTAAAATATTAGCTTCGCAAATATCCCAATCTCACACCAGGAGTCCAAATCAAATAGGAACAGGATCTTATATTGTTAGATATCCAAGTAAGTCCAGACAGATGCTGCCAGCAACCAGATCCAGAAAAACTCCTTCCTCCTTTGATCACAGACAAAATCCTCTTCAAGGTCCCTCCAGGAGAGCAGACTCTGAGAAGAAACAATTAGGCATAGAATCTTGCCAGATCCCAAGGCTCAGGCTCTTATGTGACCCTTGGTCACATGCTACTGTCAATCATTCCCTAAGGTTTGCATTTCTCAATTGTTGCAACAGTTTTGCAAATTGCAAACCTTTTCATCCTTTATCACATTTAGCATATAATAAGTCCTGTAATAGCAATGAAATCAACATCACATACACTATATATACAATTAAGCAACAGTATGCATAGTAACACATAACTCCAGGCAGTGGTGATTAACAGCAATCAATACCATTATAGGCAAAAACATACTGATAGTCACAATGCATAGTGCATTTGGAATCCTATGAGATATGCTGAGTTGATCAGAAGAAATAGAATCCTAGCTGGGGGAAAACTATGTCCAATCCTAATATAGAAAGAAAATAATTCCAGTAGGGAAAAGAAGAAAATAATTGAAGAAATGATTTTTTTAAAGTGTGAGGGAAAACATTTCAATAGTAGTGGTAGTCTCTCGGTGACCGAGAATGACTATTGTCTTTGTGCATTATCATCTATGATGTACCCTCATGTGGCTTTGGAGTCCAAAGGCTGAGGCGCAGAGTTTGTGGCACATGGGGCATGGGACGCCAGTTGTTACGGGAGGTGCGGCTGTGGCCTGGTATCGGCGTTCACGCGCAGAGGCAAGACGTCGACGTCGCTCATCCTCAAAGGTGGGGGCGGCCTGGTGAATGTGGGCTCGCCAGCTGCTTCTGTCAGAGGCAGAGAGTTCTAGTTGCTTTGGTGTCATGCCAGCCCACTTCAAGTTGGACTTTAGCTGATCCTTGTATCTTTTCTTTGTTCGGCCTTGTTTCCTGAGTCCAGCTGACAGTTCACCATAGAATGCCTGTCTTGGTATTCGCTGTGGGTCCATGCGGATGACGTGTCCAGACCATCATAGCTGGGCTTTGAGCACCATGACTTCGATGCTGGTGGAGTTGGCTCTGTAGAGGACTTCCTGGTTGGTGATTCGGTCCTGCCATCGGATCCTCATGATTGACCGGAGGGAGCTTTGGTGGAATTGCTCCAGCTGTTTCATGTGCTTCCGGTACAGTGTCCATGTCTCACAACCGTACAGGAGCGAGCTGAGGACCACTGCGTTGTACACTTTGAGCTTCGTCGCAGTGCTTACACCGCTGTGTTGGAGGACTTTGGAGCGCAGGCGCCCAAGTGCCTGGCTGGCCTTTTGGATCCTGGCATTAATCTCGTGGTCTAGGGACCCATCGTTGGCGATGGTGCTGCCACGGTACTTGAAAGTGTTGACCTTATAAAGCTGCGTGCTGTCGAATGCACAGCTGGTTAGTTGGCCTCCCTGGTGCAGGTTGGAACAGCACCTCTGTTTTGCTGAGGCTGATAGTCAGGCCAAACAGTTTTGTTGTGGTGGAGAACCTGTCCACAATGGTTTGGAGATGATTTTCTTGGTGGGCCATGAGAGCACAGTCATCTGCGAAGAGAGCTTCCAGGATGAGTCTCTCTGTTGTCTTTGTTTTTGCAGTCAGGTGGCGAAGGTCAAATAGTGAGCCATCCAGTCTGTATTTGATATAGACGCCCAGGTCTAGATCCATCACAGCATGTTGTAATGCTTGGGTAAAAAATAGGTTGAATAGTACCGGAGCAAGGACACAGTCTTGTTTCACGCCATTGGAGATGTTGAAGCGATTGGAAGTCTCTCCACCAGAGAGGACTTCCCCTGTCATGTCGACATGAAAGAGCTGGATCAGTTTGACGAATTTTGCTGGGCAACCAAGCTTGCTGAGGATCACCCACAATGCGTCCCTGTTCACTGTGTCGAACGCCTTTGTCAGGTCTATGAAGACAATGTAGAGACTCAGGTTCTGCTCAAGGCATTTTTCCTGCATTTGCCTCACCGTGAAGACCATGTCAATGGTACTGCGATCTGGTCGGAAGCCACATTGTGATTCAGGCAGGTTCTGCTCTGAAACAGATGACAGGAGTCTGTTGAGTATAAGACTGGCGAGGATCTTTCCAGCAGTGGAGAGTAGTGAGATGCCTCTGTAGTTGTCACAGGCTGCTCGTGAGCCTTTGTTCTCGTATAGGGCTATGATGGAGGCATCTCTGAGTTCTGGGGGAATGTCTTCCTCTTCCCATATGCTGGTCAGCACTATGTGGAATGCCTGGAGCGCCTTTCCATTTAAGGCCTTGTACACCTCGGTTGGGATCCCGTCTTTACCAGGTGCCTTGCCTGCACTCATTTGTTTAATGGCTTTTTGGACTTCCTCTATTGAAGGAGGGACATCAAGTTGTTCAATGGAGTGGTTTTGGGGGATCTGGTCAAGGGCACTTTGGTCGATTGAAGAGGGTTGGTTGAGAAGCTGACTGAAGTGTTCTTTCCACCTGTTGCTGATGCCTTTTTTATCTTTTATGAGAGTGTCATAGGATAGCAAGGGAGTGGTGGTAGGTTTTAATGGCCCATAGACAGTCTTGGGGGCACTGAAAAGTTGTTTGTAGTTTTTCATATCACCAAACCACTGGATTTCTTCTGCCTTTTTTTCCCACCATCAGTCTTGCATCTTCTTGATCTCATGCTGCACTGTGGCTTGGAGAGACTTGAATTTGTCCTTTTTAGGAGCATAGTTTGGGTTATTTTGCCACTCCATAAAGGCTTTGTTCTTCTTGCTCAATAGGTCTTCAATAGCAGTGTTGTTCTTGTCGAACCAGTCCTGGTGGTTGCGTTGTTTTGGGCCTAGGACTGCCTTTGATGTTTCACTTCACTTCACTGCGTCTCTGAACTGGTTCCATTTCTCGGTTGAGCTTCCAGTGAGTGGTCCCTTGGCAGACAGCTTGTTGTCTAGGCAGGACTGGAATGTTTGAAAATAAGATGGATCTCTAAGACGACTTATGTTTTAAAATGCGCGAACTCTCTGGGCGCGTTTTGGATGGTGAGGCGCAATGCTCATTTGAAGAGTCACTCTAACCAATCGATGGTCTGTCCAGCGTTCAGCTCCTCTCATGGCTCTGGTGATCTTTACATCCTGGATGTCTCGCTGGCGTACAATGATGTAGTCAATGAGATGCCACTGTTTTGATCTTGGGTGCATCCACATTGTTTTATATTTGTTCTCCATTCTGAACATAGTGTTCGTGATGGTGAGTTCAAACTCTGAGCATTTGCTGAGTAGCAGTAGGCTGTTGTTGTTCATTTTGCTCATGCCATGTTTGCTGAGAACTCCTTTCCATCTTTCATGGTCCTGGCCAACGCGGGCGTTGAAGTCTCCCAGTAGTATCAGCTTGTCATTGGTGGGCACTGAGTGCAGAACGGCACTCAGGTCAGAGTAGAACTGCTCGATGGTCTCCTCTGTGCTGGTCAGTGTTGGGGCATATGCGCTGATGATTGTGACATACCGGTCTTTGCTGAGAGGCAAATGGATCTTCATGAGCCTCTCGCTGATGCCCACAGGCAAGTCTGGCAGCTGTTTGAGCAAACTGGTCTTGATGGTGAGGCCAACACCGTGGATTCTGTCTTCATTTGAGGCTCTACCTTTCCAGAAGAAGGTGTATCCAGTGGTGGGTTCGCTGAGTGATCCCTCTTCTGGTAAGCGTGTTTCACTTAAGGCTGAGATGTCGATGTTATATCACGCCAGTTCTTTACCGCTTAGAGCTGTTCTTCTCTCAGGTCTTCGGGTATTCTCTCTACCAAGTAATGTCTTGATGTTCCATGCTCCTAGTAGGAGTTTCTTTGTATTTTTTCTTTGATTTTGACTGCTTAAAGGGGATGACCCGCCAGCCGCGGTGTGCTGACCGGGTGTTTGTAGGGCAGGCAATGTTTGGGACACCTTTTCTAGTTCCCTCCCTTGATTAGGGTGAGCAGTGCTGTCCTAGAGAGGGCTGCTCAGTCGCCCAGGATGCTGCCGAACGTCCCTGCTGCCCTACAGGGCCAAGCGGCCACTGGTCCGTGGGCCACCTACGTGCAGGATCGTGACTACAACTGCCAGTGGTCACCTCCACCTGTTGCATCGTCACTCCCCCATCGCCGCAGGTCTTGAAGAGGGTGGACGGGGTTAGGATAGATGAGTGTGCACAAAGATACTTGTGCATGAAGGAGATTTAAGTGGAAAAGCCGATGCACAGAGACAGTCCCACTCTCTCAGCATTGGAAGCCTGGGTCCAGTGGCATGAAAAATTGTTATTTCTGGAGACTTCTTCAGCTGCATTGGATGGCCGTGTTGTCCTTTGTGCTCTAACATGCCCTAAGCACTCCACAGTGCTTTGCTGCGTCGCCATCTCAGCCATTGAACCTTCTTATTGGTTTCTTCTGTCTGTTCAGCCAAAGCAGTCTTCACGTATGGGGTGCTCAGGGAGGGGTAGTATCTCTGGTATGGAGGGCTTGTCGTGCCCTCCTAGGGCAGCTCTCCAGCCTCTGACTCTCACCTGACACCCAGCTCTCACTTGTGGCTCCCAGTAGCTGCTAGCATGCGGCAGCGGCCACACCCCAGGTAACGGCTTCGACAGGCCGGCCAAACCTTGTGAGGGTGGCCATCGGGTCATCGACCCCTGGTGAAACATTTCAATAATTATAGAAAAATCTCAGCCTCTGCTTTAAAAATAAAAGTTTCTCCTCCCTATTGACTTCCTTCTCACACATTATTCTAGATCCCTGAAGCTCTAAGTCTATGTTGCTTCAAAATGAATATAGCTTGGGAACAAACACATATTTGCTGTCACAGCAATTGTTATATTCTTACACTTGATCTAGCAGGTATTTGGAGAACTGAAAACAAGCAAAAAAATTACATTATATAATGGTAAGTAGGCTTATTGGGGAAAAAATCCCCTATAGATGGTAGAGATAGATAATATTAAAAAAGTTCTGTTTGAGTCCTTGGCAAGTTCAAAAATAACATATTATATAAAATGGGGAACATAAAATATATGTAAAACAAAGATGATCCCTTACTATTTGACATAGTAATTACAGTTAACATGTGTATAGTGTTTTAAAATTTGTAGATGTTTTACATACATTATCTCATTTTTGTTTCATGATATCCTTGGGAGGAATGTGCTATGATTATGCCCACTTTACAGATAAGGACACTAAGGCAGGTAGTAGTAACTGAGGTTGAAACTCAGGTCTTCTTGACTCTATCTAGATCCAGTGTCATTTAGCTGCCTCTACTAATACTAACTGTCTGTAAGACAAGGAAAAAGAGATAAAAGGTACAAATATAGGCGTGGATGGGGAAAAAAAACTATCCTTATTTGCTGACAGCATGATTGTTCATCCAGAAAATCTTAAAAAATAGGTAAAGGGATTAACTGAGAGAAACTATTAGCTAGAGAAAAGTGGCAGAGTGAAAAATAAATCCACAAATATCAGTAGAATTTCTTTTAAAAAGAAAAAACCTTTCCTTTCTATCTTAGAATCAATACTAAGTATCTGTGGCAAGGCAGAAAGAAGAGCAGTAAAGACTAGCCAATTGGGATTAAGTGACTTATCCAGGGTCATACAGCTATGAAGTGTCTGAGGAAAGATTCAAACCCAGGACCTCCTTTCTTTGGACCTGGTTCTCTAACCAATGAGACACCTAGCTGTCCTAATCAAATTTAAATTGCACAATATCAAAGTAAAAAAAAAACAGTTAATAGAAAGGAATAATTCCAAAGTTTGAATACAAGTGAAATTATCAATGGAAACTAGACCCTTCAGATCCCGTCTCTGATTTTTTTAAGGTTTCCATTGAATAATCATATCCTCATACAAAATTCCCCTTAACATTACTGTCAGAAATGAATCTTGGCTGAATAAGCCACAGTTTTCATCTGGTGCCATAGAAAATCTGATGTTCTCATGTTTTCCCTTCTACGACTTTCGCCAAGACCAACTTATGATAACTATCATACCAGCCTAACTGTCTCAGACCTTTCCTGCATGTGGAAAACTAATTGTGCTTCACTCAATGTGACTTAAGAATTTCCTGCCTGGCACTTGACAATTCAGGTGAATATATGAATGTGAAATAGGACTGCAAATAGGGAAGTTTTGAATGTGTGAATATGTCAGGCTCTGCACTTCTTATTTAAACTAGCAGATTGTTAGTGTTCCCCAAACCTTTAGAGTGGGAAAACGGAAGGCACTCAGAAGAAACCTAAATTTGTTATCTGAATAGCAAGAAATGGTTCCTAAAGATTATTTAGTCTAATGACCTCATTTTACATATAAATGTATTTTGTACATATTAACTCTAAATGTTAATAAAGCAAATAAGTATAAATAATAAATGTTTCATCCATCTAGACACCCATCTGAGGCCCAGAGAGTTTGTATTCTAATTGTTTTTTTAATTAAATAATTTGTTTGTCACATTAAAATACCCAGTTAAATCCCTCCCTCATTAGAGAAGAGCTATTTTAGTGATTCTTGTTTTAATACTTACTCCCAACCTCTGAGTGTCAGGGTTTTTGTGCTTATCTTCATTCTAGTCATATCTCGGTGTCTGAGGTTCATAACTTTTGCACTAGAAAGCTCATTAATGAAGTCAGCATAAAAAAATGAACACAGAAGGAGAGCAAAGTAAGAAAGACAGAATAATGAAAAATTAAAGTCCCCAACCTTTTTTTTGCCTGAGGGCACAGAAGTTTAAATGTGTCAAATGTAAACCAGCTGCCAAGCTTAACTGTATTTTGCTGCAACACAAACCATATACTATCTTATAAATATTCAATGTTTTCTTCTGCCCTCTTTTAAAAATATCCTATGAGTTATCAGCTGATGCAATTTGTCACACCACAGGAAGGAAAAGAATGGCCATAAGAGTAGTTCACACTTCTATGTACTAAGCTTCTACTTTAGCTCTTATTCAACCATCTATCCATCCTTCCTTCCATCCATCCACCCATCCATCCATCCATCCATCCATCTATCCACCTAACTGAGGCCCAGAAAGTTTATAATTTCTAATAGTTTTTAAATTTATTTGTTTGATTATTACATTAAAATATCCAGTTAACACCTTACCTCTCTTTTCCCATTAGAGAAGAGTTATGAGTTAAGTAGTACAAGTATTTTTATACCTATTTTAGAGCAAATAGAAAATTTATTATGTTCTAGAGGCTTCGTAGAATTTAGAACTAGAAGAATTTTAGAAATCAAAGTCCAAGCTCCTCATTTTATAGATGAGGGAAAAAATCCAGAGAGGTTAATTGATTTGCCTGAGGATAGTACTAACTAACAGACTTGAATACAGATATCCTGATATCAGAATCAATACAATCTCTTTTTTTTTAAACCCTTACCTTCCGTCTTGGAGTCAATACTGTGTATTGGCTCCAAGGCAGAAGAGTGGTAAGGGCTAGGCAATGGGGGTCAAGTGACTTGCCCAGGGTTACACAGCTGGGAAGTGGCTGAGGCCAGATTTGAACCTAGGACCTCCCGTCTCTAGGCCTGGCTCTCAATTCACTGAGTTACCCAGCTACCCCCTACAATCTCTTTTATTCAAAGTCACATATGTTGGATTTGTTTTACATGTTAGAACCATGACTTAAACCAGGATAATGAAGCCTGAATTTGAATCCTCAAGCTCCAAATAGTGTTCTTTCTGCTATGTGATGGCACTATCAGATCAAATATTGGATCCACTTTCCCAGGGCCAGGATGGAAGGAGAAGACAGAATTGGCACCTGAGGCTGATTACATCAAATCTAGGGGGCTTGAAGGAAGAAGCCTTCTTGGGAAAAGGAAAACATACCAAAAGCTATGACTTCAGAATGAATGAACCAGAAATTGGATTGGGTGAAGCCTAAAGTCCATAGGGAATACAAAATAAATGGAGAATGTAGGAGAATAATAGGCAATAGGAAGAAATAGAATTGAAAGCATCTGTTAAAGCCAGAATTAGCACAGCAACCAAAGAACACATTACAGAGGGGAAGCATTAAGTATTAGTAAAATAATGGGGTTTTATGCAATCTCCTTGCTTAAGGCATCTTATGTTTTACCCTAGTCTTGCACTCTTCTTGATTCATCACTTGGTATTTTTTTTTTAGTGGCCATGCATCTTCACTATACTCCTCCTTGATTCACTATGTCCCTGCCCTAGTGAGACCAGATAGCCTCTTTCCCAAGGAATCTCTCCCCAGAACACAAGGCGATGGCTTTATAGGGTGGTATTGTTGCTGTTAGCAAGAGGTTGGTGGTGTGAGTTCTTTCCCAAATACAGGGAATGAATATTGCATGTCAGACCCTCTATTTTCTCTATCGGTCACTATATTGTCAGTCATAATGGAATCAGCACCACTGTTTCTATGAATCTGGGACCTTTGACCTGTGTATCCTTCATGTTCATAAAAAGAAATAGCAGATGTGGTCAGGGATTTATGAATACAGTTTAAGATCAAGGTGAATTTATTGCAAAAAGGACTAATGAATACAAGGAAGCTGAATGGTAAAAGTGGCAATTCTAGCCAGGAAATCACAGAATATACCACATAAATGATGAAGTGGTGTGTCATCCTTGTCTTCCAGTTTTTGCTAATGCTGATTGTTATATAAGTTTTTACCACTGTTGTTATTCAGTCCTCTCTGACTCTTCATGAATCCATTTGGGTTTGGATTGTTTTGGGGTTGTTTTTTTTTTTTTTGGCAAAGATACTAGAGTAGTTTACATTTTGTATCTTCAGGTCATTTTTCAGATGAGTTAATTGAGGTAAACAGGGTAAAGTAATTTGTCCAGGATCACAGAGCTAATACATGTCTGAGTTTGCATTTGAATTAGAGTCTTCCTGACTCTAAAACTGGTGCTCTATCCATTGGACTACCTAGCTGTCTTCAGTTCAGCTATGAAAGATCTACAAATAACATGGTACAAGGAAAAGAGCTTTTCGGGTTAAAACTTTTTTTTTTTAAATTAAAACCCTTACCTTCCGTCTTGGAGTCAATACTGTGTATTGGCTCCAAGGCAGAAGAGTGGTAAGGGCTAGGCAATGGGGGTCAAGTGACTTGCCCAGGGTCACACAGCTGGGAAGTGTCTGAGGCCAGATTTGAACCTAGGACCTCCCATCTCTAGGGCTAGCTCTCAATCCACTGAGCTACCCAGCTGCCCCCTCGGGTTAAAACTTTTTGAACCAAGCAGATACACATGCATTCTTTTGACTATTTTAGGGGAAAAGTGTGATCTTTGGTATACTTACTTTGGATGGGCAAGATATAATTCATTTAGCACCTTAAGTCAATTATAGGTGATGATTTGGAAGACTGATTTTGAAGGTCAGGATTATGTAGGCTATGAGATGAACATTTAAGGAGTAGTTGGCCTGAAAATGAGTAGGAAGAGGAGAGTAAATAAATCTCAGTTATTATTATTAATTGAAAATACAAAGTTCAGTTCAGGAGTTAGGAAGTGAGAACCAAACCTGAAGCCAAGTTAGCTAGGAGAAAATAGTTTAAACATGTCATGTAGGGAAATATTCTTATTTTAGTCAAATGATGATATGTCCTCATGTAACCAGATTCCTTGACCAAATTGGCATTCTTCTATCATGATAGGCTACCAGTGGTGACCTTTCTCCAATCTTTACTGTGACTGTGATGAACCAACATTCCTCTCTACTTTTGTCAAGATCTTGACACAATACTCAAATGTATTTATTAAGCAACTACTAGATACTAGATGTCAAGGGGGAGACTATGTATACATATATGAATATACAAAAATAGATAAATATTA
The DNA here is from genome assembly GCF_027887165.1 of Monodelphis domestica. Classification (NCBI taxonomy): domain Eukaryota; kingdom Metazoa; phylum Chordata; class Mammalia; order Didelphimorphia; family Didelphidae; genus Monodelphis; species Monodelphis domestica. The sequence continues at coordinate 393,654,508 of NC_077228.1, forward strand.
AAAAGATAATTTTGGAAAAGATCATGATCATCTAAGGGAGGGAGAGCTTGAAATAAGATGTAGCATTTGAGTTGGGCTTTGAAGAAGATGAAAGAGTCTAGGAATATAAAAGGTAGGTGTGTGGGAAAAGGACAACCCAGGTATGGGGGAGTGTCTTTGCAAAAGTATGGAGATGAGAGGCGAAATACCAAGGAGCAACCTTAAAAGGTTGCCTACTTCTTGCCCTATGTCATGGTGGCACAATATCTATCTCACTCAAGGTTAAACACAAATCTAGTAATGAAGAGCTTTAAGATACCTCAAGGGGACTTTTATTTTAACTCTAATTTTCTAGATAAGGAAAACTGAGACCCAAAGAGATAAAGTATCTTGGCTAAAATCTTATAGATAGTAAGTAGCAGGAATCAAACTTGAAATCTTCTTAAAAACAGCACCCTTACCTGCTGTCTTAGAATTGATACTAAGTATTGGTTCCATGGCAGAATGGTAAGGGCTAGGCAACTTAGTGATTTGCCCAGGGTTACACAGCTAGGAAGTGTCTGAAGCTAGATTTGAATCCAGGACCTTCTATCTTCAGGCCTCCTGTCTATCTATTGAGCCACCTAGGTACTCCTGAACCCTTCTTTTGAATTAAAATCCAGTAGTCTTCCCAATACACTAAATAACATAAACTATTTATTTATTTATGAATAATTATCTTATTTTGAAAGTCTTATACTCAAAAGATAATGACATAGCAAAATTATAGGGAGAATTCAGATAGTTCATCCTCACCATTTTTCAGATGAGGAAACAGAGACCTAGAGAGCTTGCATTCTCACTCTCATGCAGGTAACAAGTGACAAAACCAGAATTTGAGTCCTGCTATTCAAAATCATGTCCTTCTCCTATGTCTCCCTATGGTCTTCTCCCAAAACTCACTGTAAATTATCTGACCCTCAAATGAATACTTAGCAATTTAACTTCTCTATATCATTAAACAACATGCAAGATACCACCAAAGCAACCAGTATCAATGTTAGCCATGGAAGAATCATTTGGAGAGCTATTTAGATTTTTAAAGAAGTATTTTAATTGAATTCTGTACTAGGTTAAATCAGGAAATAAATAGCAACAAAAATTTCTCTCAAAACAGTAACATTTTTAAAGTCTCTCAATTGTGTGAAGTAGATCTGATATAGGAAAATCTCAAGCCCATGAAGGTATTTGCTGTATTGTTTGCTTTTTATCATTTTCCATTCTATACCCTTATCTTCATAGTCTGATAATGACTTCACAATAGGTTTCCAGACTGGAACTTTGATAGAACTGTATATTTTCATCCCCAAAGTAAACATTAATACCAGATTTGAAAGAACAGAAAAACTTACCCCAAGAAAAGTAGTTAATTTTATTGGTAAAGTTTTATATTTGGAGGTGTCTTTGGCTCCTTATGTCAGGTTACCTATGCAGCTTTTCTCTTATAAATTACTACTGTCTGCCTCCCAGAAGATTATCTTGCATTTATTTTATATCTATTTAATATATTATATGTGTATGTGCTAGTATCTTTGTTCATATGAGGTAATCTCATTAAAGAATAGATATTTAATTTTGAGCTTCAAATTTCTAGCACCTAGAATGGTGCCTGGCACATAGGTGCTTAATAAATGTTTGCTGATTAATTATTTGTGTAAGATCTTGACTGAGAAAGCATAATGCAACAGACAAAAGGTAAAGCATGGACTCAGGAAATCTAAGTGACCAACAAGTTCAATGATTTTATTTGATCAATTTAATCTCACGGAGTCAATGTGAACTTCTGTGGGAAGCTTTCCTGCTCTGTATCTTTCTCTGCACCCTCAGTTATCTTCCCCCCAGATTTTTGTCCCTCCTATTTATCTTGTTTATACTTGTCCTTTGAATTGGTTCTTTGGGACCTTTGCCTCCTTTCCTATGATCTTTTTTTTTTTTAAAGCAAGTTCATAAGTCAATTACATTTCTAGAAGCCTTAAAAGTCTCCCTTGTTCAAATTTGGCTTTGTACCCATATAGTAGAGCCAAAATTGAAAGCCAAACTCAAATAAGATAAGCCAAGACAGGAGAAAGAATGATTGGTTTTAAAGCAAATTAAACACACTCGGGTGGTCCACAGTCTGCCTCTTATGGGGAAGGGACTAAGTCAATTTCTTACATTGATTAGATGTTGGTTGGCTGAAGTTCCTTTATGATCACCAGAGAACTCTCATATAGTCCATCCTTCTGTTCTGTCATTAAGTAAGCCAGCCATTTCTGAACTGCATGGAAGTTAATTATCCAACAGTTTCAACAATGTGTTCACAAATCTCTATGTGAAATTATGCAATATTTTTGAATAGGCACACTATCAAATTTTACCTTTCCAAGATCATATTTCATTATTCCTCCCTTTCTTAATTTATGAAACAAGAACTTTTATGATATGAAGAGATAGAGAGTCCTTAGAGGCCATCTAGTTCAAATTTTTTCTATCTAAATAAATATATATATATATGTGTGTGCATATATATATATATATATATATATATATATTACGCTATTACTATATAACAAGGAGAAATAGAGAAAAACAAGACCAGAACCTGCCCTCAAGAAGCTTATATTTTAAGAGAAGAGACATTTCTATATATAAATATGTATGTACAAGGTAAATACAGAATACACAGGAATTAACCACTGAGAGTAAGCCTTTAGCAACTGGAGAGAACAGGAACAGCCTCCCATCAAAGATGACATGAGTTTGAAGGAAGTTTTGATTCTAGGAGAAAAAAGTGAATTAAAATAGCATTCCAAGTAAGTCATAAAACCAATGCAAAGGAATATATATGAGGGAAGGAGCATTATGCGTGAGGTAGGGCAAGTAGACCAGTATGAATGGATCCAAGAATATGTGAAAGAGAATAAAGTGTAATATAGAGAATACCCCTCCAGTGCCATCCCCACGCCCTTTTTTCAGCTTGTTCAATTATGATTCCTGGTGACAATGGGAAAGCAGGTCAGGGAGAGAAAACACTGCTTCTGACCTTTATTAACTATTGAGCTAGAACTCTGAATATGCAATAAAGGAAGCTGGACCTTCTACTCTACCCTCCTCCCTTCTGGCATTGAAAGCATTAAGGCAAATCTGTGAGTTTTCTGGAAATTTGAGTAGAAAATGCTTTTCTCCTGATGTAGATGCAAGCTTTGAGCACTTGTTCCACCCAAGCAAGTTGCTGCTAACTGTATCTTTGTACCTTTTTTCCTTTGGGGTAGGGCTTTGAAGCCCTGTTGTAGTAAAGGCAACATGTCTCTCTGGCTGTGGTATTCCTTCAGGCAGCAAGTAGCATCCATCAGGGGAAATCACCTACCAAAACTGGTTCAAATACTGCCAGGAATGTGTCTAAGAAATGGCAGGAGCAGACTGGCAGCAAAAGAAATTGGCACCAGAAAGATGAGACCACCAGAGAGATCAAGATTGGTATTTGATTAAAGTGAGCTCATTAAGGTAATTTGTGAAACAGTTATTTAAGAGCCTTGAAGAAATTTCCAAGTCACAGTGAGGCTTGAATACTCGTTGTTTGATGTAAGTACTAGTAGAGAATTCAGAGAAGTAAATACTAAATATTTTATGAAGTAAATAAAAATTATTTCATAGGGGAAAGAAATTAACCACCATGGAAATCAAGAAAGTTCTTTTGAATGAGTCAACATTTGAACTGAAATTTGAAGGAAGAAAGAAACTTAGAAGGCTAAAGGGAAGAGGGAGTTTTTGCTTAACTGGTGTGTGTCTAAAAAGTTCATTAAACTTACATAATATTGACTTAAAATCCCTTTGGAAAAATGGAAAATGTAACTCAATTCATTGGCAATTAAATTATTAAGCATCAATTTGTTTTTATGATGTTTTACTCTGTTTTAATCACACAATCATAATGAACAGGCTTTAGAGCTTATCTAGTAGTAGAGTTGCTTACTGAATATAGGAATATTTATACTTTAAATATTTTAAGATTATATTTTAGAAATATTTTATTTTTCACATCAACAAAATTTCTTCTACTATTTCTTCATTCATCCATCCTAGATTGCCAATTCCTATAGCAAAAAAAATGAAGTTTTTCAAAGGGAAAAGAGGAAGAGAAAAATCTTGGAAACTGATGAAAACATTGAAAGTCTGAAATGCAATGTTTCACTTGGTTGGACATTGCACAATTGCAAAGGAGTGGGGTGTGGGAGTGACTTCTCATAAATTTTTTCTTTGAGCCTTGTACTTTATAATTTTGTACCACTCACTTTTGTTTGTTGTAGTCATTGTGTATTGTTTTCTGGCTCTGTTTGCCTCACTCTGCATGATTCTATGTAAGTCTTTCAGTTTTTTTTTTGTATTCACCAGTCATAATTGCATACAGCAAAATAGCATTCCATTACCTCCATGAACTCACTGTTTATATAACCATTCATCTATTTATAGCAATCTACTTGTTTACAATTCTTTGCTATGACAAAAAATGCTGCTGTAAATATTTTGGTGAGATATTGTTATTTTTCTGGTCGTATAAACCTAATAATGAAATATCTTGGTCAAGAATAATAGACATCTTAGACATTTAATTTGAATAATTCCAAATTATTTTCAAAAATGATTCTATTGTTCCACCAAAATACATTAGGATGCCCATCTTCCCTATATATTTCTATTTGAGTATTCCAAACTTTTGTTATCTTTGTTAATTTGTTGAACCTGAGATGAATAGTACCCCATTTTATCAAAAAGGAAACTGAGATAAACAGAGATTAAGTGTTTTGCTCAGTCATAAAACCAGTAAGGTCAAATTTGAACTTGCATCTTCTTGATTCCACTATACGAAGAGCTATCTCATTTTATCAAGTTCTATAAAGTAACTATTTTCTGTCTTATTTTATCTAGTTCTATGAAATAGTCTTCTGTCTAATTGTTATAGCATTGAAAATATAGCATTTACTTTTGTAGTATTTTAATTTTTATTGTAATAAAACTCAGCTATGAGCCCTGTATATTCTTGTAGCTATTTAGGTTTACTTTATTTCCTTGAGGTGCATTTCAAAATCAAAATTTTACAAATCTTTTATGTGCTTTGGTGGATTTATGTCTATATAGTTTATGCATTTTATAACTATTTTGAATGAAATTTACTTTTCCTTTTTTGGTTTTTGATATTAAATGGAAATGTTGATTTTTATAATTTTATTTTATAGCTTGCAATCTTGAGAAAATTATTGTGTCTCAGTTAATGTCTTTGTTGATTTCCTAGAGTTTTCTAAGTAAATTTTCATCTCATCAAATTGGGATAGCTTTATCTCTTCTTTGATTTCTTTAAATTTTCTAGAACTATGTCAAATAATAACAGGGAGAGTGTATCCTTACTTCACTCATGTTTTTATTAGGAAATATTCTAGTCTATCTCCACTGGATATGATATGTAATTTTGGTTTAAAATAGATACATTTTTGATAGTAGATAAACCTCCCTTTCTGTCTGTATTTTATAGTAACATTGTACTTTGTCAAGGGTTTTTTCTGCATCTAAAGAGACAAGTATGCAGCTTGGTGAATTTTGCTGTTAATGTAATTCATTATATTTCCATGATATTGGAACTCATTTGCAAAAATGTCTAGTAGAAATCTCATTTGGCCTTAAAATTATTTCTTGGGTTAATTGATATAGTCTAATTGAGAATAGGATTTTTAATATTTTGAATAAATATTCATTAATTATATCATTTATATTTTTTGCTTCTTTACTTTATCCTACCCTTGTTTGTTTAGGAGAACTTCCTTTTGTTAAAGGAATCTGATAAAGTGCTTTCACTTAATTTTAAAGAATAAGTTGCATAGTAGCTGCCCTAATTATTCATTAAACCTTGTTGAGCATTATTTATTCAATCCAAATAGGTTTGTTTTCCACTGGTAGTTCTTTTATAACTAGTCCTATTTCCTTTTCTAGCATTAGATTATTTAAGATTTCTCCTTTGGTTCTCTGTTAACTTCTATACTTTTTATTTTTGAAGTTTTTTATTCTTTTTTGTGTCCTCCATTTTGTTAACATATAACTGTGCATAATAAATTCTGCTAATTGTTTCTATTTTCGGTTTTGTTCTATTTTACTTTGTTTATTGCTTTTTTGTTGACTTGATTTTCTGCCCTATTGTTTTTAACCAATAGTCAAAATTTCATCAGTTTTGTCAGTTTTTCAAAGTATCAGTCTTTAGTTTTATTTATGATTCAAAGTCTTTATTTCTTCTCTAATTTTTAATGTTTCCTTTTTGTCATTATTTTTAGATTGTTCAGTATTGTATTCTAAATAGGTTTCTTTATTCTCTTTATTGATTCTGACCCTTTTTGTCTATTCTATATATATTTTTTGATTCATGATTTTTATACTTACTGATTCCCTTTTTATTATTTATATACTTCATGGAAATGAAGCTTTCACTGTACCTGTTTGGGGTTTTCTCTTTTTAATAGTTACTATTATTGCCTAATAGCTCCTTCCTCCTTCCCCGTTTTCTATTGTTCATTACTCTTCAGAGTATCAATTTCTACAGAAGATAGAAAGGATAGAAAATTGTCTCATTATAGAAAATTTGTCCTGTTCCTGATTGTGTGGTTCATTACCATCACCTTACATCCTCATGACAATTTTCCTATTTTCAATGAGATATCCTCTCCAAGTCCATGTTCAGCCTTTCAGGATGTTAATTGATCCCATTATCTCTGATTCCCTTTCTGATTAGGATTCAGTACATAGAAGCACAAACCTATCCCAGGAGTAATTGCTCTTAGTCCTAAATCAAACTATGGATTGTACCCACTTAAGATTTCCATCTCCCATTACAGTCATTCATTCTCTCCACCATGGCAATGTTTTTTTCTTTCTGCTACAGAATCAAGATTTCTCTTTTTATTTTTCCACTTCAATCCTTCCCTTTTCTACACATTTTTCCTTTGAAACTACAAATTCTTTTCCTTTTCATTGTCTATCATTTAATTGATTAGGATACCTTAAAATTCCTCTATAGTTTTTTCCTTCCCTCTTTTATATGCACCCCTCCTCCATTTTGTAGTTTAGTCCTACATAAAATAAACATTAATTTACTTGTGGGGAGTGTTTGGAGATGTTTCGTGGATGCTATTTCATCCTGTTCTTCCACCATTACTTCTAATTACACTTCACTTTTATTCTTGCTTCTCTCTCTGATTTTATAGAAAGACATCTCTTTTTGTTGTTAGTTTTAATCCCATACCTGTCTTAATCTTGCCAGGTGTCTGTCTTTCTTTCTTTCTTTCTTTCTTTCTTTCTTTCTTTCTTTCTTTCTTTCTTTCTTTCTTTCTTTCTTTCTTTCTTTCTTTCTTTCTTTCTTTCTTTCTTTCTTTCTTTCTTTCTTTCTTTCTTTCTTTCTTTCTTTCTTTCTTTCTTTCTTTCTTTCTTTCTTTCTTTCTTTCTTTCTTTCTTTCTTTCTTCTTCTTCTTCCTCTTGCTTATGGCTTCCTTGATTGATGTATTTAAGTACTTTTCTCATATAGTTTTCTGAGGTGTTTGCAAGGGAAATAATCTGCTCTTATTTGAAGCAAAGTTTCAAAAACCTCTTTTATTGAACATATTTTTTTCCATTGGAGATAAGACTTAGGTTTGCAGGATGTATAATTTTGGATTGCGTCTTGTTCTTCTTTGCACTTCAGAGTACACTATTCTATTCTCATCTGAAATTTGAAGTGGGAACAAAATAGTCTCAAGTTATTGAAAATTTTCCATTCTTTTCATTTAAAAGTTATTCTCCTGTATGCTTGCAAAAGTTTCTATTTGTCACTGGAATTGTTAAGTTTATTAACCAAGTTCCCTGGAGTTTGCTGCATAGAATTTTCTGGAGATGATCAGTGGATTGATAAGCAGTTCTTTTCAGAAAGTCTGAATATGTTTCTTGCATTATTTATTGCATTGTGCTGTTCACGTATTTTTGACTTCTGTTCTTCTGGGAGATTTATAATACTAAAGTTGTCTTTATGTAGCTTGTCTTCAAGATCAATATGTTTTACTTGTGCAGAGATAATTTTTCATTTGAATATTATGCCTTTTAGTTTATCTGATTCTAGACAGTATTTCACTTCCATGTAGTTATAGTCTTCATTTCATTAGTTACCTACCAATATGGATTGGAATTTTCATTCTACTGATTATTTGTCATATATGCTTTCATGATTCTTATTTCTCTATTGAAATGTATAGAACATTCTGCTGGGATTTCATGTTCTCTAAGGAATCAATGAGATCCTGACTTATCAAAGTATTGATTCATTTTTCCCTACAATATTTATTCAGCAATATTTAGACTTTTTAAAAGCTATCTTGATGATCATCTTGTTTTCTGTTGTTACTATCTTCCCTCTTGATTTATCTCCTTGTTTTAAAGATTTTTAAGCACTGGCAATTTCAATCTTTTCCTCTCTCTTATGTTCCCTTACTGCCTATTTCTGATTCCTTTCCTTGTGAGACAGATCCCTGAGAGCTTTACTAAGTCTCTTCCCACAATGAAAAAATCACTTTACACTGGTCTCAGTCCCTGCACTAAGTGATTTCTTTGTGGGGATAAAACTATCCTTAACTATCTAGATGCCAGTTTATTTTTTTTCAGGTCTGATTATGACTCAGATACATGCTAGTCTTGACATGGGCACTGTACCTCTGGAAGCTCAGGCAAACTATTATCAGGGAAATTCCTTTGCTCCCTTACATCCTCATGACTCCTAGCCTAAAACATCCAATGATCCTATAGGACCCTGACATGATTGTCCTCCTTTGATCATCCTTTAGATTTAAGATGAACAGAGAGATGCACCTCCAGGCTACACCTCGATCCTATCAGGCTACATCTCAAACATCTGTCTGTTCCCTAAAAATAAGGAATCTTTATGAGGGTCATTCCCTATGTCTCCAGGCAGATCCCAGTCAGATGACCAACCCACCCCACCAAATGCCTGAGTGATGACCACTCTAGAGTCATGCCCACACTATGACACAGCATTTGTTGTAAGAGTATAAAATCCCCAGAATTGATGGGTTTTGGGAGCAGCCTTCCATCTTGCTTTTCCTTCATGCTATCCTCCTGGCCATTCTAAACATTACTTTCCTAAATTAATAAATTTCTCCTTTTGTTTTTAAACTAAATTTTGGAGTCTTGCATTCTTGCACAAGGTATCCTTCCCAAACCCCAGGGGTACACATCTGAACCCCATAGCAGTCCCTTGCTCCTTTACACTCTACTCTTCACTTCTGCATCTGATGACATCTGAATAGCTACATGGTGCCATCACAGGAAAGGCATTGCCACTCTACTTTACTTCTACCTCCACAAGATGTAAGTGTTGATGGGGCAGGGCTCAATAAATTGCTTATTGTCCTTGATTGGTAGGGTGAGGACAGTGGCAGTGGCAAAGTGTTTCCAGGGACTACAATATTAGCATTCCAGAGCAAATATCTCTGGTTTCTTTTATGCCTCCCATCATAAGTTGGTAAAAGTTGTTGGTAAAAGAGAGATCTTCAGTGATTATACTAAAGATTAAGGATTAGCCTTCTGTGATTTTAATTTATCAGGTTGTTACTTCATTAGGGTTTTTGGTGTCTTATCTCCTGTGGAAACAGTTGAAAATAATTTGCCTCTTCCATATAAATCATTTTTTTAAACTCTTACCTTCCATCTTAGAATCAATACTGTATATTCATTCCAAAGCAGAAGAATCATAAGGGCAAATCAATGAGGCTTAAATGATTTGCCCAAAGCCACACCAAGAAGTGTCTGAGACCAGATATGAACTTGGGTCCTCTTGTCTCTAGTCCTGGCTCTCTATCCACTGAACCACCTACATACCTCTGCATATAATTCTTATTCACAGAGTTGTAAGAAGATGTGAGAATCAGAGAAATGTCCAGTCTTCCATCTTATTGATCACTTGACCTAGAAGTTTCTTTTAAAAGATTGCATACAGATGGCCATCTGGTTTCTACCCAAACAATTCCAGTGATGTTGAGCTTACTGTTTTATACTTCCATTTAAGGAATAACTTTAATTATTCTATCTTCACTAAATGTGTTTAGACATTTCCTTATTTCTCTTGTTATCATAAGAATGCATTTGAACATTCCAGCTGTTTACCCAGAATCCCTTGATCTTACCATAGGAGCAGTCAAACTTATTCCTAATTCTTTAATGATATATTTTATTTCTATTCTGTATGTTTTATTATTGCTTTTATTTTTCAGTTCACTAACACTACCCATATGCCTCTAGTTACTTTCTGTGTGCCACTCATTTTTATTTCTATGAAGATATTTTAGCCCAAGTATCGTTGCCATAAAGAAACACTGGCAGACCGTTGGTCTTAAAAATAACCCTTGCCTTTACTGGAAAGTTTGGTGTCAGTAAAAAAAAAAATTCTTGATTTCCTGAAGACAATGCAACACTTTCTTTTTCTTCTATTCAATCCAGATTCCAATTAATTGTCTACATGTGTTCTTTGTACAAGTTATATATACCAATTGGCAAACTTTTTATAGTTAAACATCCAAATGCATGCCAAAATTTGGTCAATAAAAACATTTTCTCCGTTCAGTCTTTCCCATAAAGACGGTCAGGCCAAATTCTTGGAAGGGAGGCAGGAAGGCAGACAGGTAGGCAGGAAGGAAGGAAGGAAGGAAGGAAGGAAGGAAGGAAGGAAGGAAGGAAGCAAGGAAGGAAGGAAGCAAGGAAGCAAGGAAGGAAGGAAGGAAGGAAGGAAGGAAGGAAGCAAGGAAGGAAGGAAGGAAGGAATGGAGAGAGGGTGAAAAAAAGGAAGAAAATAAGAATTTTTCAAGTACTTGTTCTTTTTCAGGTACTGTGCTAAGTACTTTATAAATATCTGATTTGATCATCCCCCAAATCCTGTATGGTAGGTGCTGGCATCATCTCCATTTTGCAGTTGAGTAAACTTGTACATATTGCCCAGGGTCACACAATTGAATTTTAAATCAGTTCTTACTAAATTCAGGCCCAGGGCTCTATCTAATGTACTACTGAGTTGCCTCTAGGTAATTACCTACTTTTGAGTGATTATGTATATCTTCCAGGAGATTTTTCAATGTTCTGAGCCTTGCAATTCTGAGCCTGCAATTGATATAATGCAGTCTATAAACAGTAGTATCAGCAGGACCTTACAATTCACAGAGAATTCCTCTTCGAGCCAGATTTTGCTCCAGATCTCCACCACCATATTGGTGAACACTTTAGTAGAGAATACATCTTCCCGTTTCATACAAAACTGCCTAATATTTATTATTAGAGGATCATTGAACAAAGTTATTTACATTGCTAAATCTTCCAAATAATCTTAAATTATTTTAATATATGTGGATAGGAGATAGATTCCTGTAAAATAATTTGTAAAGTGCCATTTAGTTCTCTTGAAAAAAATTCTTTGGAATAATAAAAATGGGATTTAATATTCTTTAAATATTTTAGTTAATTGTGAAATGGAAAAGGTGTGATTCTTGGATAAATGTAATTTGTGGATGCTTGGTTGCTTTCTATTAATGCTATTACTAAGATGCCACTGATTTATCTTATTCTTTTAAAATATTTTCTTTTTTCCACTGACCTGTAAAAACAATTTTAACATTCATTTAAAACATTTTTGAGTTCCAAATTCTCACTCTTCTTCCTTTCAAATACATATATATATATATATATATATATATATATATGTATATATGTATTTGAGAAATAAGGCCTTTATCTGAGAAATTTACCATAAAAACTTCTTCACAGTAGTGATTACTAAGACTAATATATTTCTCTCCATCCTATTTTTCCTTTTTTCCTTGTTTTGTCTTCTTTCAGTCTCTCTCCTCAAAATAGCTTTTCTTCTGATAACCACTTCCCCCAATTCTACTCCCTTCCTATTTTATCAGCTTTCCACTTCCCTTATTCCCTTCCCCTCCTACTTCTGTATAAGGTAAGAAAAATTTCTATACCTGAGTGTGTAACTTATTCCCTCTTATTTAAGATTTTTGCATTTATATTCATTAAGGAGATTGATCTGTAGTTTTCATTCTCTGTTTTTGACCTGCCTGGCTTTGGAATCAGTACCATATTTGGAATCAGTTGTAAAAGGAATTTGGTAGAACTCTTTCTTTGCTTATTCTGTCAAATAATTTGTATGATATTGGGATTAGTTGTTCTTTGAATGTTTGATAGAATTCATTTGTGAATCCATCTGGACCTGGGAATTTTTTTTCTTAGGGAGTTCTTTGATGGCTTATTCAATGTTTAATTTTTTTCTGATATGGGGTTGTTTAGGTAGTCTATTTCTTCCTCTGTTAGTCTAGGCAATTTATATTTTTATAAATATCCATCCATATCACCTAGATTGCCATATTTATTGCCATATAATTGGGGATAATAATTTTTAATGATTGCCTTAATTCACTTAATTTACTGTCAGTTTGGTTTTCTTCCTTCCTTTTTTTAATTAGATTGACCAGTACTTTGTCTATTTTATTTGTTTTTTCAAAGTACCAGCTTCTACTCTTATTTATTAAATCAATAGTTCTTTGACTTTCAATTTTATTAATTTCTCCTTTGATATTTAGGATCTCTAATTTAGTCTTCATCTCAGGATTTTTAATTTGTTTATTTTACTTTTTTTTTTAATTTGCTTGTCGAATTCATTGACCTCTGCCCTCTCTAATTTGTTAATATATGAACTCAAGGACATAAATTTCCCTGAGTACTGTTTTGGCTACATCTCATAAATTCTCATCTCAAGATTGTCATTTTTCTTCAATAAAATTATTAATTGATTCTATGATTTGTTCTTTAACTAACTGATTTGGGAGAATCGTATTGTTTAATTTCCAATTAATTTTTGATTTGCCTCTCCATGTATCCTTATTAATTATTATTTTCATTGCATTGTGATCTGAGAAGGTTGCATTTATTATTTCTGCTCTCTTGCACTTGTTTGCAATGTTTTTATGCCCTAGTACATGGTCAATCTTTGTGAATGTACCATGTGCTACTGAAAAGAAGGTGTATTCCTTTTATCCCTATTAATTTTTCTCCACAAATCTACTAATTTTTTTAGATTAGATTTCATTTAGATTTTTTCTAGAATTAGAATGAATTAGAATTCATTAGATTTAGATTTAGATTTAGATTCACTTCTCTTTATATTTCATTCACTTATCTTACCTCTTCTTATTTATTTTTTGGTTTGATTTATCTAGTTCTGAAAGGGGAAGGTTCAGGTCTCCCACTAGTATAGTTTTTCTATCTATTTCATCCTTGAGCTGCACTAGTTTCCCTTTTAGAAATTTGGATGCTATGCCATTTGGTGCATACATGTTGAATACTGATAATTCCTTATTGTTTATACTGCCTTTTTACCAGGATTTACTTGACTTATCTCTATATTTACTTTGGCTTTGTCAGATATCATGATTGTGACTCCTGCCTTTTTTTTTTATCAGTTCATGCCTAATAGATTTGGCTCTGTTCTCTTACTTTTACTCTATGCATGTCTACCTTCCTCAAGTGTGTTTCTTGTAGACAGCATATGGTAGGGTTTTGGTTTCTAGTTCACTCTGTTATTCACTTGCATTTTATGGGGGAGTTCATTCCATTCACATTCAAAGTTATGATTACCAGCTGTGTATTTCCCAGCATTTTGATTTCCACTCCTAGTCCTATCTTTTCTTCTTACACTATTTCCTTCTACACCAGTGTTTTGTTTTTAATCAGTCCCCTTCATCTGCACCCTTATTTTACTCCCCTTTTTACCCCTCCCTTCTTATTCCCCTCTTATTTTTTCATAGTCTTTTTAAACTACCCCCCACTCTCCCTCTCTTGTACTGCTTCCCTCCCCATCAGTCCATTTGTTACCCTTCTACATTCCTATAGGGTGCAAATCATTTCTCTGACCGAATATATTTGATTGTTCTTTCCTCTTTGAGTCAATTTCAAAACATATAAGAATTGAATATTTCCTATCTCCAACCTCTTTAGCCTTCCAGTGTATTGATGTTCTCCCTGCTCCCACCATGTGCTTCTTTGTGACATATAAATTTACCCCATTTTGTTTATTTTTTCCCATGTCTTTTAGTATTAAACTTTTAAAACTATAGTTGTAAATATATATACATATATGTATTTATGTATACATATATCTATATACATATTTATATATTGGCATTTCATCCTATACAGTTTGCACTTTTTCCTTTGAGTGTAATTCTTCTAGCTTCCCAGGTGATAATAACAATTTTTAAGAGTTACCAATGATTTCCTTTCTTATAGGGATACATATAATTTAACATATTGGGTCTCTTTTTAAAAAAGCCTTTTTGGTTGTTTTTGTTTTGTTTTGTTTTTTGCCTCTTTCTTAATTACCTTTTGATGATTCTCTTGAATTCTGTTCTTGGGCATCAAATTTTCTGTTCAGCTCTGTTCTTTACAAATGCTTAGAATTCTTCTATTTTATTAAATGACTATACTTTCCCCTGTAAGAATAAAGTCAGTTTTCTGGGTAGTTTATTTTTGGTTAGACCTAGTTCCCTTACTTTCTGGGATATCATATTCCATGCATTTTGGCCCTAAAGTGTAAATGCAGCCATATCCTATGTTATCTTCACTGATAATGGTATCTGAATGATTTCTTGTTAGCAGCTTATAATATTTTTCCTTGGTCTGATAGTTCTTGAATTTGGCTATAACATTCCTGGGTGTTGTCAGTTGGGATTAAGTACAGGAAGAGATATGTGAATTCTTTCAATCTACACTTTTCCCTCTTGTTCTAGAATATTAGAGTAGTTCTCTTGGATAATTTCCTGTAGAATGATGTTCAGGCTTTTTTGTTGTTGTTGTTGTTATGGTCTTCCAGTGGAACAATGACTTTTAAGTTGTCTCTCCTGGAACCATGTTCTAAATCTTCTGTTTTGTGAATGAGGTGCTTCATATTTTTCATCAATTTTTTTCATTCTTTTGATTTTGTTTTATAGTGTCCTGCTGCCTTGTGAAGTCTCTTGCTTCTAATTGTTGTATTCTGGTTTTTAAAGACTGGATTTCATCCCTGGCTTTTTGGTCATTTTTCTCCTTCTGGTCTGATCTTCTTTGGAGGCCATCTTTCAAATTCTTTGCCTCATATTTCATCTTCTTTGCCTCATCTTTCATCTCCTTTGCCTCATATTCAATCTGATTAATTTTGGCATTCAAGACACTATTTCCTTCTTTTAGTTCAAGTGCCTCTGTTTCCAGATAACTTATCTTGCTTTTTAAGTTCTTTTCCCAGTTGTCTTCAACCTCTCTTAATTTTTTTGAACTGTATTTTGAGTTCTTCCAACATCTGTATCCAATTCGCTGAGGTTTTTGGATTTTTTGCTTGGTGTTCCCTCATCCTTCTCTGTTCCATTTGCTCTTTGTTCATTGCCTGTATAGAAGCTTTCAATTGCAATTTCTTTTTTCTTTTTCTGTTCTTTGCTCAAATTTACCCCTTGTTTACTCCCCACAGTTGCCTACGCTCTTGCTCCTCTCATTTTTTTTTTTTGTTGGAGTCTGTGGTTTGGGGCTATTCTGTCAGACTTCCCCCTTGGAGCTTCATCAGCAAATTTCTCAGTGCAGTCTGTGGGGGAAGGGTATTTGAGCTTGAGATTCCCTGCCCTGTGAAGGCTTTGATGGAAATAAGTCCAGATGAGTTGAGCTGTATGTTCCCTGAGTCCAAAACCTCAGAAGTGTGTGTATGTGTGTGTGTGAAATATGGAGTGTCTCTGCTGCTTCAACCAGGCTACCTGCTTCCTCTCCAACTGCTTCCTTACCACCTGTGCACAGCACTCTGAGCCTGGCACAGCTTTGCCCACAAGGTACTCCCTCCAGACCAGTACCATTGTCCATCTAGAGGTTCCAGCTTCCACTGGAGGCTTATCACTCTAGGTGGGTGAGGGGTCCTGGGACCTTCCTTCTTCCTTCCCCTTAAACCCGAGGGTTCTTGAATTCAGGCTTTTTTGGGGTGGGTGTACCTTTTAAGTTGAGTCAAGCAGGAGGGTAACTTGGCTCTGTCTTGTTATTATGTTTGATTTTCAGTCCCCCAGGAGCATTTAGTTTGTAATTGTTAAGAAAAGGTTTTTTAGAGATCTGAACTTTCACTGTCTCTATGCCACCATCTTGACTCTGCCTCGTCTTGATAATTTCTTATAATATGATGTCTAGGCTCTTTTTTAGATCATAGATTTTAGGCCATACAATAATTTTAAAATTACCTCTTCTCAATTTATTTCTAGATCAGTTGTTTTTCTAGTAAAATATTTTGTATTTTCTTTTATTTTTATCATTCTTTTAACTTTTTTGTTGTTTACTGATGTATCATGAACTCATTGGCTTCCCCTTATCCAGTTCTAATTTTTAGGGAATTCTTTTCTTAAGTGAGCTTTTAAAAATCTCCATTTGACCACTACTATTTTAAAAGAAATTTTTCTCTTAAGTGGCTGCTTTTGACTCTTTTGTTCATCTGACTTACTCTGTTTTTAAGATGTTATTTTCCTCAGTAATTTTTATGTCTCCTTTACCAATCTTTTGACTTTTTGTAATGATTTCCTTGAATCATTATAATTTTTCTCAATGTTTCCTCTACCTCTCTTATTTGCTTTTTAAAATCCTTTTTGAGTTCTTCCAAAAATTCTGTTTGGGTTTGACACAAATCATATTTTTCTTTGAGGCTTTAGATGAAACTGTTTTGACTTTATTTTCTTCATTGGGGTTTGTACTTTCATCTTTTAGTCATCATAATAACTTTCTATGGTCAGGGTCTGTTTTTGTTATTATTTTTTTTACTATTTTCTAGCTTATTTTTAAAAACTTTATGTTAAATTTAGGTTCTAATCTTGAGTTAGAGAGGACTTTATTCCAAGCTTCAGATTTTTCATGCTGCTGTTTTCAAAGCTAATTTGGGGGATGGAGTGAGGTCTCTAAGTTTTCATTTATGCCAAGGTGTTATAATCTAAGGAGGGTTATGGCCACTGCTCCCCTGGTCTATGCTCTGTCTGGTATATGAGTGGTCATAAGCACTCTTATTCTCTGGAACTATGACCAGGTGACTTCCCCTGTGGCTTCATGCTATAGTGTGTTAGTGCTCCTTCTTGACCTAGAACTGCAATTAGGAATCACATATGAGCAACACAACAGAGTGCTACACCCAATGTTGTCAAAGGGTCCCTTGTAATCTCCTACTGACCAATCATATGACACCCTTATCATCTGTGGTCTGAGAGATCTGGAAACAACAATTGTTGTTGATTTAGTCACTCTTAAGATATGCTCTTGGTTCTCACTGTGAAACCTGCAGTAGATAGTGTTCCACTCTTACTATAGTGAGACACATCTAGTTGACATAAGTTGTCTTAAGCACAAAAATTGTTTCATTCCATCCTTATATTGGTTCTATGACTCCATAATTCATTTTGAAGTATTATTTTAAAGTTGTTGGATCAGAATTTTGGAAAGCTCTCATGAATCCTAAACTTTTCTCTTCTGTCTTTATTCCTCCTTGAATACTTTTCTTTTAATGATTTTTGCAAAGGCAAGAGAATAAATATATAGATCAATATGAATTGGGGTTCTTGAGGTTATATTTTTGTGGTTACTTCTTCCATGTTTTTGGCATCTTTCCTATTTTAGGTACCTTTTATATATACTTCCATAAATGTGTTGCCACCAACATTGATCTTTTCTATACTCAGGTGATAAAATCTATATTTTTTCTTGTCTTAATGACATTTCAGTCTCCTCTATCATGACATTTTGAAAATTACTATTATAGTCAAATCCCAGAGGACTTGTTAGGAAAAACTATATTATGAATTTTGCAAATATTTTCTATTTTAATTCTGTTTACAGTTGTTTCATTTTCATCCTTGAATGTTCTTGAGATAATTTTCTTGCTAGGATATCTTTATAAACTTCCTTTAAACTGATTTTACTTTCCAATACTTTTTTTTGTTCCTGAGATACAAGTCACAATTAATTATCTTTCATTGATTTTGTATTCTATGCAGATATTTCCTTTGGCAGTCATCTCTCTTTGCCAAATAAGTAGGAACCTTACTGATTAATTTATTTTCAGAGTCCCTTTGTTAAACTTACTGTGGCAATTAACAGACATTAGATAATAATTTGGATCAAATTCTTACAGTTGGTATCTATAAGAACTTCAAGTTTAGAGTTTTGATAGGTTAGGTGCATTGAAAAAAACTAAAAAGTGTGTGATTCATATTACCCTTTTCCCCTTTTCTACTACTTTGATACCATTACTGCTAAATAAGCAAGGGGCCATATGAGATAGAAACATATTTCATTTTTCTTATTATTACATGGATTATAGTAACAAAAATATCTTCCCTAGGACATCTGTGCCCTGGTGCTTTACTGTTTTAAATTAGGATACATAGATCTCTAGAAAACATGTGGTCTAATATTGTAACCATATCTGAAATCTTTTTTGCATGGAATTTTGCAATAACATTCTCCTCTGGTATAACATTCAATAACTAATGGTCATCTTTATGCCACACTAAGGACAATTCAAATATTCCCCTTAACATATTAGAAACTAAAATTGAACAGAATGTCATTTGATCATTACACAGTTGCACCTCTCTTCAAAAGGGTATTTTATTTCAATCGATTTTGTATTAGCTTTGAACTTTGCTAGCTTTGGATTCCAATTGACCTTATAGTCATATAAAATATGAATACTTATTTTTATAGACAAATTTCTATTAAAGCAGATCTCTTCAAATCTTTATTGGTATTATTGTTTTTTAAACTTAGATTATTATTGAATCTAAATTTTGAACCTAAATTTACACTTTCCAACTGTGTAATTGGCAATCTTGGGCCTTTTAACTACATTTCCTAGGAGCCCACTGACTTTGTGTCATTACGTGCTGACATAGACAGAAGTTAATTTGGGTGGTCTTCTGTGGCTAGCTCTTTCCTTCCTGGGTTGGGCCATTGGTGGAGTAGGTTGTTTGAGCAGGTAGATTAGCCATGGGCATGTGATTTTATTTTGTTACTTCTAGTGATTATTAATAAATCTTATAAAATGCACTATTTTAAGTTATTGTAGATTAATTTTAATTTTTACACTACTGATAATTTTTCAATTCATCAGTGCAACCAGATGATATTTTTAAAAATATAATTCTTTCATCTAGCATATTATATGCCTTGTTAATATCAGCTATTCTGCAAAATTAGTAAGCACAGCTTCTTTGTTATTAATCAAGATGCAATAAAAATGTTTAACAGGACAAGACCAAAGACCAAATTCCATTAGTTTCCACTCTGGGCAAACACTAATTAGATGATCGATTAAAACTATTTTAGTATGCTCATTCAGTGAGTTGCAAATACAACAAATTGTTGCTATATTGTCCACTAGGAAATAACAAAAGACTTTACAAATGTCATTGGTGAGATTAGGAGATATTTTATCTATTTTTGATCAAGTATCCATTAACCTATTTAAAATTTATTATTGCTTTCTTCACTGAAAAACACATTTACTTTCTTTTAAAAATACTTTTAATGATCATGCCCATTTGGAATAAGAATTCGTATTGATGCCATGATATTATAGCTAATAATGGTTGACTTTTATATGGCTTACTATATTTTAGGCACAGTGGTAAGTTCATTAAAATTATTAACCCATTTTATCTACCTTGGCAATTAGATTCTATTGTTATCTTCATTTTACAGATGAGAGTACTGAAGCCATGAGTGGTTAAGTAACTTGCCCAGGGTAAGCTAGTAATTTTCTGAAAGTAGATGTGAATTCAGGCATTACTGACTAGAAGCAGTGCTCTATACACTATGCTAACAAGCTACTTATTATAGCCTGCCTTTAATATATTGCATCCTATTAACACTTTTGGAAAATTAGATTATGTATACTTTCAGAAGAAAGTGAGGCAGTAAAGTAATGACATTTGCACCATTGATTTTTGAGATGGAGTTAAAAATCTTCAATGTAATATATTTCCACAATATATGCCACCTAATCATTTATCCAGGAGCTTCAGTGGCCAGGAATTATTTCTGATTTTCATTTATCTGCATAGCCTTTAATTATCTTGCTCTCAAACTTTAACACATTATCACTTGTTTTTAGATTTCAAAGGCACATTTTAATGGTTCATTTCCACTTAACATAATTTCCTGAACTGATTTCCTTTAATACTCAGAGTAAATAGGTAAAAGAGAACAAAATAAAAAATTCAGAAAATAGTAATAGTGGAATATATGCTGTTTCCAATAAAGGACTACACTCCTTCTCATTTCATTTGGTATAAAATAAAATTTAGAGTATTATGTAATGAATGAATATGGGGAAGAAAAATAATTTGAAGAAGATTGGGACAAATTTACTTATTAGTAATTGATGAAAGAATATGGGACATCTTCCGGGTAAACATGGTTGCAATCTAGACGCGACTCGCTTCCCCTCCCCAGCGCCAAATGAAATAGACTACCTCAAAAGAGCATAAAAATCACCTTTGGAAGAAAAGAGGGACTATCCAGCATCCCACAGAAACAAAGGTACATGGGGTTTGAACATTTCCACACTATAAGGAGGAGGAAAAGCTCACACAAAAACGAGAACTGAGCCTCCCCACCCAAACCCCCCACCAAACCAGAGTAAGTTGTCAGAGCTCTCATTGGGACAGTGAGTGAGTGAGGAGCATCTCTGTCTGGGGGTGGGGGGGGCGAGCACACCAGAGTCCTTGGGATCTAAAGACTGCAAGGAAACGACCTCTCAGGATGGATTCACAGGAGAATCCTGTGCTGAACAAAGGCGGCTGCGGAACTGAAATCTGGGGTGGTTGTGCTGAGTACCTGGGCAGAGCTGAACACCTGGGCAGACTGTGTGGATCGCCTGGGTGGTTGGGCTGAACACAGGGGCCCCGTGCTCTAAGAAACCTCCAAGGTTGGGAAGAACTAGTCTGAGGCAACCTAAATTCACAGAAAACCCGCCCATATTACCCAGACCCCAGACCAAAAAACAAGTGGAATAAAACCACCAAAGGGATGGCTCACATGTCCCAAAATCAAGGCTCCAAGAATAAAAGGGGGGGGGAAGTGACTATTGAAAACTTTTATAGAGGGAGTACCCAAGGAAAAGAAGAGAATGAGGATGAAATCCAAACAAAATCAGAACATGCCTCCCAAAAAGGAAACTATCCACAAGCTCTGAAAGACCTCAAACTGGAGCTTACCCCAAAGATGGAAACCTTTTGGAAAGACAAATGGGAGAAAGAGATCAGCAGTCTGATACACAAGACTTCACAATTGGAGAAGGAGCTGGAAGCATCTAATAGAAGGACAGACAAAGCTAAAAAGCAAAACCAGTCCCTAACAACCAGAATTAAGCAGCTGGAAGACAGCGAGCATGCTGAAAAGATGGAAACCTTTTGGAAAGACAAATGGGAGAAAGATCAGCAGTCTGATAGACAAGACTTCACAATTGGAGAAAGAGCTGGAAGCATCTAATAGAAGGGCAGACAAAGCTGAAAAGCAAAAGCAATCCCTAAGGACCAGAATTAAGCAAATGGAAGAAAGAGAGATTACAAAACAGCAAGAATCAATAAAGCAAAGCCAAAAAATTAATGAATTAGAAGAAAACATGAAATATCTCACTGAAAAGGTAAAAACAGAGGAAGAAAAGACAACCTCAGAATTATTGGTCTCCCCAAAAAACCAGAGATAAGCAAAACATCGATGCTATTCTACAGGAGATTAGAGAAGAAAATTGCCCACATATTCTGGAGCAAGGGGGCAAAATAGAAATAGAAAGGGTTAATAGAACACCCTCTATACTAAATCCCCAAAGGCAACCCCCAGGAATGTAATCACCAAATTCAAGCTCTTCCAAGAAAAGGAGAAAATCCTACAAGAAGCCAAGAAGAGGAGCTTCTGATATAGGGGTCCTCCCATAAGGATCACACAGGACTTAGAGGATAACATGCTAAGAGACTACAAAGCATGGAACACTATATTTAGAAAGGCAAGAGAGCTGGGTCTCCAACCAAGAATCAACTACCCAGCAAAACTGACTATATACTTCCAGGGGAAAGTATGGGCATACAACAAAATAGAAGATTTCCAAGCATTTGCTAAGAAAAGATCAGAACTTAGTGGAAAATTTGATATCCAATCACAGAAAGCAAGAGAAACATGAAAAGGTAAATATGAAAGAAAGGGAAAAAAGATAAATCTTATCTTTTTCTTTAAGTCAAACTCTTCTATAAGGACTACATTTATATCAAATTATATATATTAATATGTGGGGAAATGTATTGTGTAACTCTCTAAAATTGTATGCATCATAAGAGTAGTTAGAAGAATCATGCATAGGGAAAGATTGGGGCATCAAGAAGATTTGGTGAAAGGGGGGGCAAAGAAAGAAAAAGGGAGGGGCGAATGGTCGATAACACTAACATTTACTTCAAGAAATGGGGGAGGACTAAATAGAATAATCTTTCCCATACAAAGATACACATGGGAAGGGGAGGGGAAGAACTCTCATATGAAAAGTAGAGGAAGAGAGTGTGAAGTGGAATTACTTAAATCTTACTCTCAGTGAAATCAAATCTGAGAGGGAAGAACCTCTTGATCCAGTGGGATCCTGAATTCTATTTTATCCAACAGGGTAAGAAAGAAAGGAAAATCAAGGAGGGGGAGAGGGGAGGGTGAATAAAAAGGGAGGGAAGGAGAGGGGGATGGGAAGAGAGCATAAAAAGGGAGGGGTTAGAAAGGGAAGCATATCAAGGGAGGGGACTAGGGGGACTGATTTAAAGTAAATCACTGGTTCAAAAGGATATAGCTAAAGAAGAAAGGTCAGAACTAGGGGAAGATATAAAAATGCCAGGGAATCCACAAGTGACAATCATAACTTTGAACATGAATGGAATGAACTCATCCATAAAACATAGACAAATAGCAGATTGGATTAGAACCCCAAATCCTACCATTTGTTCTCTTCAAGAAACACATATGAGACGGGTTGATACTCACAAGAGAATTAAAGGATGGAGTAAGACCTTTTGGGCCTCAACTGATAGAAAGAAGGCAGGAGTTGCAATCATGATATCTGACAAAGCCAAAGCAAAAATAGACCTGATCAAAAGGGATAGGGAAGGTAAATATATTCTGTTAAAAGGGAGTATAGACAATGAGGAAATATCACTAATCAACATGTATGAACCAAATGGTATAGCATCCAAAGTTTTAATGGAGAAACTAGGAGAATTGAAGGAGGAAATAGACAGTAAAACCATATTAGTGGGAGACTTGAACCAACAACTATTAAATTTAGATAAATCAAAACAAAAAATAAATAAGAAAGAGATAAAAGAGGTGAATGAAATCTTAGAAAAATTAGAGTTAGACATATGGAGAAAAATAAATAGGGATAAAAAGGAATACACATTCTTCTCAACTCCACATGGCACATTCACAAAAAAAAGATCATACACTAGGTCACAGAAACATGGCACTCAAATGCAGAAAAGCAGAAATAATAAATGCAACCTTTTCAGATCATAAAACAATAAAAATATTGATCAGTAAGGGTACATGGAGAGCCAAATCAAAAATTAATTGGAAATTAAATAATATGATACTCCAAAATTGGTTAGTTAGAGAAGAAATCATAGAAACAATTAATTTTGTTGAAGAAAATGACAATGGTGAGACATCCTTTCAAACCTTATGGGATGCAGCCAAAGCAGTACTTAGAGGAAAATTCAGATCCATGAGTGCATATATTAACAAATTAGGGAGGGCAGAGATTAATGAATTGGAAATGCAAATAAAAAAAAAAACTTGAGAACAAACAAATTAAAACCCCCAGAAGAAAACCAAACTAGAGTTCCTAAAAATTAAGGGAAAGACTAGCAGCTGGTACTTTGAAAAAACAGACAAAATAGACAAAGTACTGGCCAATCTAATTAATAAAAGGAAAGAAGAAAGGCAAATTAATAGCATCAAGGATAAAAAGGGGGACCTCACCTCCAATGAAGAGGAAATTAAGGCAATCATTAAAAACTACTTTGCCCAACTATATGGCAATAAATATATGAACCTAGGTGATAGAGATGAATATCTACAAAAATATAAATTGCCTAGACTAACAGAAGAAGAAATAGATTTCTTAAATAATCCCAATCAGAAACAGAAATCCAACAGGCCATCAAAGAACTTCCTAAGAAAAAATTCCCAGGGCCTGATGGATTCACCAGTGAATTCTATCAAACATTCAAAGAACAACTAAAACCAATATTATACAAATTATTTGACATAATAAGCAAAGAGGGAGTTCTACCAAATTCCTTTTATGACACAAACATGGTACTAATTCCAAACCCAGGCAGGCCAAAAACAGAGAAAAAAAATTATAGACGTATCTCCCTAATGAATATAGAGGCAAAAATCTTAAATAGGATACTAGCAAAAAGACTCCAGCAAGTGATCAGAAGGATCATTCACCATGATCAAGTAGGATTTATACCAGGGATGCAGGGCTGGTTTAATATTAGGAAAACCATCCACATAATTGACCACATCAACAAGCAAACCAACAAAAATCACATGATTATTTCAATAGATGCAGAAAAAGCCTTTGATTAAATACAGCACCCATTCCTATTAAAAATACTAGAAAGCATAGGAATAGAAGGGTCCTTCCTAAAAATAATAAACAGTATATATCTAAAACCATCAACTTATATCTTCTGTAATGGAGATAAACTAGATGCATTCCCATTAAGATCAGGAGTGAAACAAGGATGCCCATTATCACCTCTACTATTTGACATTGTACTAGAAACACTAGCAGTAGCAATTAGAGAAGAAAAAGAAATTGAAGGCATTAAAATCGGCAATGAGGAGTCCAAGTTATCACTCTTTCTGGATGACATGATGTTCTACTTAAAGAATCCTAGAGATTCAACCAAAAAGCTTATCAAATTAATCAACAACTTTAGCAAAGTTGCAGGATACAAAATAAACCCACATAAGTCATCAGAATTTCTATATAATTCCAACACAGCTCAGCAGCAAGAACTAGAAAGAGAAATCCCATTCAAAATTACCTTAGACAAAATAAAATACTTAGGAATTCATCTCCATATACAAACACAGTAACTTTATGAACACAACTACAAAAGACTCTCCACACAACTAAAACTAGACTTGAGCAATTGGAAAAACATTAACTGTTCATGGGTAGGATGAGCCAATATGGTAAAAATGACCATCCTACCCAAACTTATCTATCTATTTAGTGCCATACCCATGGAACTTCCAAAAAATTTCTTTACTGATTTAGAGAAAATCATAACAAAGTTCATTTGGAATAACAAAGGATCAAGGATATCCAGGGAAATAATGAAAAAAAAAATACAAAGGAAGGGCGTCTTGCAGTCCCAGATCTCAAACTATATTACAAAGCAACAGTCATCAAAACAATTTGGTACTGGCTAAAAGACAGAAAGGAGGATCAGTGGAATAGACTTGGGGCAAGAGACCTCAGCAAGACAATATATGATAAACCCAAAGATACAGCTTTTGGGTCAAAAATCCACTATTCGATAAAAACTGCTGGGATAACTGGAAGACAGTGTGGGAGAGATTAGGTTTGGATCAACACCTCACACCCTACACCAAGATAAATTCAAAATGGGTGAATGACTTGAACATAAAGAAGGAAACTATAAGAAAATTAGGCTAACACAGAATAGTATACATGTCAGACCTTTGGGAAGGGAGAGGCTTTAAAACAAAGCAAGACTTAGAAAGAATCACAAAATGCAAAATAAATACTCTGGAATACATCAAATTAAAAAGTTTTTGTACAAACAAAACCAAATTAACTAAAATCAGAAGGGAAGCAACTAACTGGGAAACAATCTTCATTAAAAACCTCTGACAAAGGTTTAATTACTCAAATTTACAAAGAGCTTCATCAATTGTAAAAAAAATCAAGCCATTCTCTAATTGATAAATGGGCAAGGGACAGGAACAGGCAGTTCTCAGCCAAAGAAATAAAAACTATTAATAAGCACATAAAAAAGTGCTCTACATCTCTTATAATCAGAGAGATGCAAATCAAAACAACCCTGAGGTATCACCTCACACCTAGCAGAATGGCTAACATGACAGGAAAGGAAAGTAATGAATGCTGGAGGGGATGTGGCAAAATAGGGACACTAATTCATTGCTGGTGGAGTTGTGAATTGATCCAACCATTCTGGAGGGCAATTTGGAACTATGCCCAAAGGGTGATAAAAGACTGTCTGCCCTTTGATCCAGCCATAGCACTGCTGGGTTTGTACCCCAAAGAGATAATGGACAAAAAGACTTGTACAAAAATATTCATAGCTGCGCTCTTTGTGGTGGCCAAAAACTGGAAAACGAGGGGATGCCCATCAATTGGGGAATGGCTGAACAAATGGTGGTATATGTTGGTGATGGAATATTATTGTGCTAAAAGGAATAATAAAGTGGAGGAATTCCATGGAGACTGGAACAACCTTCAGGAAGTGATGCAGAGCGAAAGGAGCAGAACCAGGAAAACATTGTACACAGAGACTGATACACTGTGGTAGAATTGAAGGTGATGGACTTCTCCATTAGTGGCAATGCAATGTCCCTGAAAAATCTGAAGGGATCTAAGAAACACTATTCACAAGCAGAGGATAAACTATGGGAGTAAAAACACAGAGGAAAAGCAACTGCTTGACTACAGGAGTTAAGGGGATATGACTGAGGAGAAACTCTAAATGAACACTCTAATGCAAATACGAACAACATGGAAATGGGTTCGACCCAAGAGCACATGTGATTCCAAGTGGAATCGTGAGTCAGCTATGGGATAGGGAAGGGAGGGGGAGGAAAAGAAAATGATCTTTGTTTCCAATGAATACTGTTTGGAAATGACCAAATAAAATAATGTTTAAAGTGAAAAAAAAAGAATATGGTACATATTTTGTAGTAATGAAAGCTTAGATAAGCAATGAAGAAATCTCAGTGACTCTAAAAGTCAGTAAACAGAGAGATTAACTATGGAAAATTGATAAGAAAACAGTATTAAAAATCTTCAAGTTTACTGTTCATAGATCATTTTTAGAGAGATTACAATGAAAATGAAATCAATCTTGCTATGATTCTAAGAGTTCTATCAAAGCTGAAACTTACAATCTCCCAATAAGTATTCTTTCTCATTTTACCATTCAGGTATGGAATTCCAATAGTCCAAAAAGGACTCAGATTCTCTCTGAAAGTATTTGTTGATGCCCTTCATTATGAGCATTCCCATAATGTAACTATCTCCCCTCATCACATATTTTTTTCATGTCTATCAAAAGTTCATTTAAAGTTAATAGTATTTGTTGACATTTTTAAAATAACAGTACCACTTAAGGGCAGGGATAAGGCATCTGTTACTTTGAATTTGGCTCTCCACTTCATATGCTTTTATTTGTAAATTTGGCTCTTTCACGTGTCCTATATAATTGGTTTTTAATCTTCCAAAAATGGGTATAGTCAGACCTCTAAATTTAATAAATATAAATAACACAATCAGGTAATTAAGGTTTGAGAATTCTCTTTCTAATGCCAGTATGGGTCATTATGATTAATCTTAGTTTAAGTTTTCCAAATTATAAAGGTAAAACTGTGAAAATATTGGTAGGTCCTTAGTCTATGAAACAAAATACTAAATAAAATTCAAACACATTTTTTAAATTAAAAGGATTTTTGTCTATTCATGACTAAAAAGAGATGTATTTTTATGTTGGAAATGACCTTTGCTATAGGTATTAATTTTATTAAGAGGCATAAAAAATAGGTTGAATATAATCTGAATGAAAGAGAACTCTGGAAGTGTTCTTGTTTAAAATTTCATATTATATATTGAAGAATGTATGAATAAACAAGGTATAGAAAGCTTTGTGGTATGTAAAATGGAATATTTTGAAGACATTAAATTAAACAGGGTCTACAACATTAAATTAATGTAGCCAAGATTAGAAGGAAAACATGAAATTGGGGGTAATTATAAATGGTTTCTTAAATATGTTTCATATCTAAAATATATAGAAAACTTTGTCAAATATTTAAGAATATGAGCCATTTTTCGATTGATATATTATCAAAAGATAAGAACACAGTTTTTACATGAAGAAATTAAATGTTTACCCATAAATATATGAAAATGTTCTGCTTCACTATTAATTAAAGAAATGTAAATGAAAATAGCTCAGATATGATTTTACAACTATCAGATTAAAATAATAAAAGGACTGTGTCAAGGAAGTTTATCAATACCCTCCCTTTCCTGAGGAACTTTACCTATCTATCTAACATTCCTGACATACCACAGTTGTGCCAGGGTTGCTTCAGTGTATGTTCTGTATGTCAATAAAAGTAAGGTTTGGGGCAGATTCAGGAGAACCACAAGGGAACTGGGGGGAATTGAAAGGGAGAACTAAGAAGAGACAGAGCAGGAAGGTGAGAAAGGA
Organism: Monodelphis domestica; assembly: GCF_027887165.1. Lineage (NCBI taxonomy): Eukaryota > Metazoa > Chordata > Mammalia > Didelphimorphia > Didelphidae > Monodelphis > Monodelphis domestica. Next base: position 393,683,142 of record NC_077228.1, read on the forward strand.
ATGAGGAAGAGACTGGCAGGCTAGGTACCAGGTGGTCAGGTTACTTATAGGAATGTTGTCTACTCTTCCAATAAGCTTTATAAAATATATATCTGGGTAGAAATGTTATTTTTAATTATTACAGGAAAAAATTACAAGTTTCTATCAGGATGTGGAAAAATGGGGACACTTTTGGTAGAACAGTAACTGATCCATCAGTTTTGGAGAGCAATTTGGAAACATCCTCAATGAGTTATAAATATGTGTATACTTTTTGACCCAACAATACCACTATTAGGTTTATTTCCTAAGAATATCAAGGAAAATGGAAAAGAAACTATATTCAAAAATATTTATAGCAGTTCTCTTTGTGATGGCAGATAACTGGAAATTGAAAGGATGCCCATCAGTTGGGGAATGGTTAAACATGTTGTGGAATATGATCTTGATAAAACACAACTGCATGATAAGAAATGATAAACAGGTTAATTTCCAAAAAAACATGAAAAGACCTACATGAAATTATGAACAGCAAAATGAGCAGGATCAAGATAATATTATGTAAAACAATGGAAATATCATTTGAAGAATGACTTCTTACACCTACCTTCAAAGAAAGAACTCATAAACAGAAACAAATAAGATATCGTTTTATATATACACATATCTTTTTGTTAAATGATGGTTTCTCTAATTGGATGAGGGAAGGAAAGGAGTTAACTGGATATTTTATACAAATAATCAAATAATTTTATATTTAGAAATAATAAAACATTATTCCTTAAGAACTAAAATCAAGAAGAAATGATGAGTAGCATGATTTAAAAAAACCTGGAAAGATGAACATCAATTAATGCAAAAATGAAGTGAACAGAACCAGAACATTGTATATAGTACCAGCAATATATTGTACAGTGATCAACTATGAATGACTTATTTATTCTCTGCAATACAATGAGCCAAGACAGTTCCAAAAGACTCATGATGAAAAATGTTAGCCATCTTCAGAGAACGAACTGATGGAGACTGAATGTGGATTTAAAAAAATTTCATTTTATTTTCTTCATTGTGTTCTAATATGTTTTCTTCTATAACATGACCAATATGGAAACCATTTTGCATGATGCCACATGTATAGTCTACATAAAATTGCTTAATATCTCACAGTGAGGGAAATGGAGGGAATTTAGAACTCCAGATTTTAGAAAACAAATGTTAATGAGTCATTACATATAATTTGAAAGATAAAATATTAGATGAAAAAATAAATAACATCAAGGAAAAAGACTTTTAAAAAGCCAGACATGATTAGTTTAAGATTGAAGTATAAAGAGGGCATTAATCAACTGATTTGATGTCCTTTAAGTGACACATATATTAAACTTATCATCTAACCATCTTTTAAGTTCAGTTTAGTAAAGAAGAACTAATTATTTTTATTTTACCTTTGTAATTTGTTTGGTAGAGCCATGTCCACCTAATTTATCTACCTGTCTAACAGTCTAATTGCCTATAATTATAACAGTAACAATAGATAAGATTTACATAGTGATTACTTTATACCAGGAACTGTGCAAAACACTTTCCAATTATTATCTCATTTGATCTTCATAACAACCCTAAGATATAGGTGCTGGTATTAATTCCCATTTTATAAATGAGGAAACTGAGGCAAATAGAAACTAATTGACTTTCTCAGAGGCGCCCAGTTAATAAGTGTCAGAGGCTAAACTCAAATGTTTCTGACTCTTAGCCAGGGCTTTTTCTTTGCCACCCCATTGTTCCAGAGCTACCCACTTAAATTCTTACCAGGAAGCTTTTGATCTATGATTTACTTTATAGAGAAAAACCACAGTTGCCATGATCATTTGACCTCATTGTCTCAGAATTGGTACAAATGGATTTCATTTTTCATGAAGACTTCTGGCATTAAACTCTACATCATTTGGGATTTCTTAGGTCTTTTGTTCTCCCGGCAATATGAATTTAGACAGAACAAAGAAGGTTTTACATAAGTAACTTATCTGGGATCCTGGACTCATCTCACTCAATGTGATATATAAAATAAGTCCTAGTTTCCACACCTCTGACCTAATTCAATCCAATCCTATCTTGTGCTTTCTAAATCATTAGTATTTAATGAGTTTATCCTTTGTAGAATACATTATTCTAGGAAATGGGAATAAAAAAAATAAAGGCAAGAAAACATGCCCTAAAGGTGCTTATATTCTACTCCCAGGGCTAAATAAAATGGATATTATAAGTAACTTAAACACCTAGTCCCAAAAGCTTATGGGTTAATCAAAATAGAGCTACCTTTCAGTTTTAGATCAAGAATAGTCCTTAACCTGCATCCCATGTGGCATCTGTGTGGCAACTTTAAGGCTTGTGAATCTGCTATTTTTTATATTTTCATAATTGTATTTCCATATAATTGATTTCATTTGTAATTCTATGTATTTTATTTTATGCATTTAAAAATAATATTCTGAAAAAGGTTCTCTAGGCTTCATTAAACTGCTCAATGAGTCCCTGAAACAAAAATAAATTTAAGAATTCCTGGCTTAGCTAGTTTGTGCTTAGCATAGTACCAGAAGGATTAATCCATATTTGTTCATTTAACATAGATATTAATGACTATTAAATGCATAATATATTTTGGACACTTCTATAAATGTGCTGCATAAATAATAGCTTAATGTTCACTTAAGTCTGTGAAAAGCTCTCTCAAAAAAAAAAGAAAAGTAAATATTCAGATTCTGACCAATTGGTTTCAAAATGCAATTACACTGACTTACAGTGATAATTTCACAGCAGAAAAGCCCCTTTGTGGATGAAAAGTTTCAGCATTGACCACTTTTACTATTTGGAATTTTAGGTTTGTTTGGAGATTTATTTTTAATAACGTTTTCAATGGATTTTTGATACACTTAGGGGTCATCCGTAATTGTCATGTCATTTCTGAATCCACAGTTTGGCTATTCCTCACTGAAATATATACAGTACCAATATAATTCCAAAAAGTCCTATCAGCAAATAAAATCTGCTGAATGCCACTATAAATCTTGCTGTTTGGCACTGTCAAAGGGACCAAGGACTGTTCCAGAATCTGATAAATGAATTTATTGGAGGAGACTATTCAGTCTTTGACTAGTTGTGGTGTGAGCAAAGAAGGCAAAATATTGATGTTAAAAGAGGGGAGGAACGTGACCAATGTCATTTCTTATGTAATTTCTGACACTCAGAGGATCTTAAAAGAGACTTCTCTACCATTAACAGAGTGGGCTTGTTTTGAAATTTTCTGGCAAACTATGATCCAGATGTCGAGGGTGCTTTTAGATATCTCCTTCTGTCATGGTAACTATAGAGGATAAATAGCAGGACTACATTTCAGGTGATTTCTCTGGGGTAAAATTGATGACTGTCACAACTCCTTAATATTTACAGACAAGATGTCAAATTGTCAGCTGTCACATAATATAAGTCAAATGCCATCAGGAACATGCTAGAGGGTAGTTTTGGTTTGTTATTGTTTTATTTTCTAGCTTTACCTATTTGTTTTGTGTCTGTAAAAATGGAGTTTAAGATGATCAAATTCACAAATAAAAAGAGGACAGCAATAAAACATGTAGCTTCAGAGGTCCAGATATAAATGCACAAAGTGTAAATACTACTACTATTATTAATAACAACATGATTTTAGTAGCACTCCCTCCAACCTCTACCCCATTGTTTTCAATGAAAAATTTTTACTTATTTCAATAACAAGCAATATGAACTAGACATCCTGATGCAAGGTAACTAATTTGAATTCATAGTTATTACTGAGTCTTTGTGGGATGAAAACTATGATTACACTATGGGTCTTGAATAATATATTTTATTCAAAAGGAATATGAAAGGCTTAAAAGATGGATACAGAATAGTGTGACATATTAGGAAAATATCCTCATATGTGGAGATCGAGACCCATAGGGGGAAATATGAGGGGATTTGGGGAAAGAACAACTTAAATGAAAATAGAACAGTATTGTGATCAGAGTATACAACAAACCACCTGAGCAGAGAGAGGAAGTAATTTATAAGCCTACCAGAAGGGCAAAATATTATTGATTAGGGTCTTCAGTTATTTAGACATCAATTGGTGCATAATCTCTATGAAAAGGGGGAGTACTTAATACTTTTTAATATTTCTTTAATGGTTATTTCATTGTGAAAGTACCAATAATGACAATTTCTATCCTAGATCTGAATCACCAGCTAGGAAGAACTAGTTGTTGAGGGAGAAATTGCAGGAAACTTGGAGAGGTATGACCATTACCTTCTATAATTCATTATAATATAGGAAAGAGGAGCCAGATATCATCCAACCTGTATCTTTTAGAATAGACACCAAGAGACTCAGAGAAAGCATAACTAGAATATTATGGCTTAGAATCCCACAGAGGAATTCATCCCAGGAAAGCTAGAAGTATCTCAAGAGGATATGATACAGACAAAAGATCCAATGAAGAGGGAAAAAGAGATTTGTCTGAAAATGTTAAGGTGAATGCCCTGAACTGACAAACCAATTTATATTTATAAAAGGCCTGTAGACATAACCCATGATAGAGATGATGAGCTCCTTCTGCCACAAAGTGCTTTAGCTCTAAAAATTACAAAATATGCTCAGTCCTAAGCTTAAAAAAAGACATTAAACTCTTCTTGTACTCTTTAGCTCATTATGACTCCACCAACTTGCCTTGATGAAAATCTCTTAATATGCTTTGGTATGACTTGTAGATAGGATCTCCTCTTAAAAGGACTGACAGGGTCCTTTCTAAAAAAACCACTTTATATAAAGTAACCTATATAAAATATAGGAAAGTCATGTCTCCCACCATAATCTGTTCAAAGAACAAAAATCATATTGTAAGCATAAATTCATAAATACTCAAACAATAAAAGATCATCAATAATTTCTCATAGACTCTTCTAAGAGATTTGTAGGAATGCTGAACAGATTTCACTTTCATCTTGGCTATACTATATGAACAGAAGTTCATTCCAATTCCATATTTTCAGGCCAGATAGAAATACATATTAACCCTCCTAATAATTTTAGTCATCTCTTCCAAGAAAATTGTAACTACAGGTGTCACCAGTCACTGAGCAAGAGGCACTTTGATGTCTTTAGACTTCTGGAGAATGAAGTAGCTATCACCACTGTCACTTGTACTCAAGGGAAAAAATACAAAATAAAAAAGGCTAGGGACTACCAGAAAGCTCATCTTTGGCTCATTTCACTGCTATATAGTTGTAATAAGATTACCTATGATTGGTGAGAGAAAAAGGAATAGAGTTCCCTCCCATTTATCAGAAAGTACAAAAGAGAATTGTTAGAGCTCCAACCCACAGAAAGTAGGAGTGAACTTGATTGCTCAAGGTAGCAGGCTGGTAAGTGGCTCAGTGGATTGAAAGCCAGTCCTAGAGAGATGAGGTCCTCAGGTCAAATCTGGCCTCAGACATTTTCTAGCTGTATGACCCTGGGCAAATCACTTAACCCCCATTGCCTAGTTTTTACCACTCTTCTGCATTAGAACCAATACATTGTGTTGATTCTATGATGGAAGGTAAGTTTTTCTTTTTTAAAGAAAATCTTTTCAAATATTATTGAGTTGGTAGCTATTAATGACTCAATAGACAACAATCCTTAGTATAGAATCCCTTGTCATAGGGACTAAGGGGACATATGTACTTTATCAAAGGCAAGATCAAGGATTAATAGAAAAGACTAAGATACATATCCATCTCCATTCATGCTCCATGAGATTATCTTGCCACTTACAGAAAAGGGAAAGGAATGACAGTTAATGGAAAATGGATTCAAAATCATTCTATCAATGTCATCAAAAAGGACAAGAGTTTCAGGAATACTAATTCTGATTTAATTCTAAAAGAGGTTCTTGAAGTCAGTTAAGTCTATTTTGCAATATTATCAAGGTTTAAAACAATTTTAATATTGGTTATTTTTCCATGTCCGGTTCATATGTTGGAAGAGAAGATAGATGGACAGAGACAGAGAACCATGGAGACAGAGACAGAGACAGATAGAGTTAGGGACTGAGAACTTTATTACTCATAGTATACATTTAGTACCCAACACAACTCAAGAAATATTCATTCTAAAATATAATTTCTGACTTGTACCCTGTATTCAAAGGGGAAGTCGTTTTTCTCTCCTTCCTAATGACTGTTGTTTCATGGGAAACCTAACAGAATAAGAAAAAAATAGGGAAGAAATTTCAAGAAGCTTTCTATTAACCTGTTAGTGTGTCATTGTTAGCTTCTGGTCCTCAGGGTTATCCATCAATACTTTTATAACATCTTATAAGGGAGAGTCAAATCATGGCCCTTTTAGTTTTCCTAGAAGAATTATTCTTTCCAGAATGAAGTTTGTGCATAGGTAAATCAACATAACTTCATAGTAATCATCAGTTTTGCCAAATCTTTGGAGATGTATTATTATATTTTGATCACATGCCCAAGAAGACAGTAGGTTTTACTATTGTTTTAAGAGGTGGCCTTCTAACCAGGGAATAACTAACCAATTATACTTTTTTACTCTTAATTTGATGCTTTGTGGATGATCTCTAACCTGATCTAAAATTTGTGACTGTAGTTTGTTTTTTTCTCGAAGGTCAAGCAAATCCCCCCTATTCCAAGTATCCTACTTTATCCCTTTGGGAACAAAATTTCAATTTTGATTGTAAACTCTAAGTACACAGCCATTCTTTCTCTCATTAATAATGTGGAGTTCTTTTTTTCTTATTTACTTCTGATAATAGATGTATTTCTTATTCAACACATCTCTTTCCTTCTCCTTCTCCATTTCCTTCTACCAAATAATCTCCTTAATTCTGCCACATAATCTTTTTTCAGGTTTATCATGAAAAATGTTTTAATTTGCTTATTCAGAGATGGTCTCCACTCTCTTTTGCTTTGTTTACAACAATGTTATATTTCATTATTTTATACAGACACTTTCTATAAATATTGAGTTACTTGGCTTTATCAAACATATTTTGAGTTTGGAAACAGAACACAGACCTCAGATCTCAGATACTGATGTTCATTTTAGCCTTGGGATTTACATAATATTTAAAATTCCTTTCATTTCTATTTTTATAGTCACTACTATTATCCATATATGACAGAACCACAAGTAGAGTATAAAGATGGAGATGATTGCTTATTTCAGATATGTACTTTGTCAGCTAGGAAGTAACACAAGGAGGCAGCCAAAAGGTGATGAGTTTATATGTCACCCATATTACGTTTAAGATTTGAGAGGAAGACTTCCGGTCAAGATGGCGGCTTAGAGAAAGCTAAAGTTTAGATCTCCTGAAACCCTGCCCTACCAAACTCAAACTATATGTTCCTAGGGCACCGAAATTCAAAACAAACAACAGCATAGACCCTGGAAATCTTCCTCCTGGACCAGGATCAAAAGGTATACCTGCCCAAAAGCCAGAACCTGAGATCACTCCGACCTAAGGGGTAGGCAGAAGGAAGGTCCCAGGACCCATCCCCCCCAACCCAGAGCACTGAGTCCGAGGTAGCAGAGGGAACCTCAGAGCCTCAGGGCCAACTATTCTGAAGGCCACTTCCTGAAAACAACCTGACTCAGTCGAGGGGGCACCCAACACAGACAGCAGGGAAACAGAGAGAGACAGGGGGAGCCTGTAACCCCCTGGCTGGATCCTTCCATGTGAATCTCATGGAAGGTCCCTGCCTCAGGGCATAATCAGTTCAACCCAGTGAAAGTAAATCCTATCAGGAGCCCTGGGAGCTCTAGGAAGCCACGGCCCCTCCCCCCTCAGAGTGCAGGCTCTTCTGGCCAGCAAAGGCATTAAAACACCCCGCGGAGAGTGCCGAGCCAGGCTCAGAGTGTGGAAGTAAGGCAATGCAGAAGCATCGGGAGGGAACTGAGGAGGGCAGTAACACAGAAACACCAGCAATTCCTAGTATCCCCAGGAAAACAACAGCTGCGGAGAATGGACAATTTGCCTAGAGCTAAAACCTCTGAACACCAGACAGAGATAAGAAAAGCTAGACCTCCCCACTCAGATAGAGATGGCAAACTCCACAGAAGCACAAAAGCCTCAAAACTCCAAGAAAAACAAGAAGGGGGCGACTTTGGACAGATTTTATGGAGCAAAAATACAAAATACAGAGGAGATAGAAGAGGAAACACAAGCAAATGCTCTGAAACCTTCCAAAAAAAAATGGAAACTCTCCACAAACCCATGAAGAATTTGAATCGGAAATGATCAAAAAGATGGAAGCCTTCTGGGAGGAAAAGTGGGAAATAATGCAAAAGAAATTCATGCATCTACAAAACCAGTTTGACCAAAGTGAAAAGGAAAACCAGGCTTTAAAGGTCAGAATTAGGCAACTCGAAGACAATGAGCAAGAATCAATAAAGCAAAGCCAAAAGACCAAGAAATTAGAAGAGAACATAAAATATCTCACTGACAAGGTCAGAGACTTGGAAAATAGAGGGAGAAGAGACAATTTAGGAATAATTGGACTACCAGAAAAGCCAGAAATAAACAGCAAACATGACATCATAATACAAGATATAATCAAAGAAAATTGACAAGAGATCCTAGAACAAGAGGGCAATACAGACACTGAAAGAATTCACAGAACACCCTCTACACTAAATCCCCAAAAGACAACTCCCAGGAATGTAATTGCCAAATTCAAAAGCTTTCAAGCAAAAAAAATCTTACAAGAAGCCAGAAAAAGACAATTTAGATATAAAGGAATGCCAATCAGGGTTACACAAGACGTTGCAATTTCCACTCTGAATGACCATAAAGCATGGAACATGATTTTCAGAAAGACAAAAGAGCTGGGCCTTCAACCAAGAATTAGCTATCCATCAAAACTGACTATATACTTCCAAGGGAAAGTATGGGCATTCAACAAAATAGAAGATTTCCAAGTTTTTGCAAAGAAAAGACCAGAGCTCTGTGGAAAGTTCGATATCGAAAAACAAAGAGCATGGAATACCTGAAAAGGTACATATGAAAGAAAGGGAAAAAGAGAAAATTGTTATCTTTTTCTTTTACTCAAACTCTCTTCTATAAGGACTAGATTTATATCAATCTATGTATATTAACATGTGGGGAAAATGTAATATGTAAATAGGGGGAAAAGAAAGACCAAATAGAATAATCTTTCTCACACAAAGATTCACATGGGAAGGGGGAGGGGGAAGAAAACTTCGATAAGGAGAGGAAGAGAGTTTTTACTTAAACCTTACTCTCAGGGAAATCAACTCTGAGAGGGAAGAACATCCAGATCCATTGGGATCTTGAATTCTATCTTACCCAACAAGGGAAAGGAGAAGGGAAAACCAAGGGGGGTAGGAGGGAAGGAACACAAAAAAGGGAGGGAAGAAGAGGGGGGAGAGGGAGGGAAAAAAGGGAGGGACTAGAAATGGAAACATATGAAGGGAGGGGACAAGGGGGACTGATTTAAAGTAAATCACTGGACTAAAAGGCAGAGCTGAAGAAGAAAAGGTTAGAATTAGGGAAGGATATCATAATGCCAGGGAATCCACAAATGACAATCATAACTTTGAACGTGAATGGGATGAACTCACCCATAAACCGTAGACGAATAACAGAATGGATTAGAATCCAAAACCCTACCATATGTTGTCTTCAAGAAACACACATGAGGCGGGTTGATACCCACAAGGTCAGAATTAAAGGATGGAGTAAGACCTTCTGGGCCTCAACTGACAGAAAGAAGGCAGGAGTGGTAATCATGATATCTGATAAAGCCAAAGCAAAAATAGACCTCATCAAAAGGGATAGGGAAGGTAATTATATTTTGTTAAAAGGGACTTTAGATAATGAGGAAATATCACTAATCAACATGTATGCACCAAATAATATAGCACCCAAATTTCTAATGGAGAAACTAGGAGAATTGAAGGAAGAAATAGACAGTAAAACTGTATTAGTGGGAGACTTGAACCAACCATTATCAAATTTAGATAAATCAAATAAAAAATAAATAAGAAAGAGGTAAAAGAAGTGAATGAAATCTTAGAAAAATTAGAATTAATAAACATTTGGAAAAAAATAAATAGGGATAAAAAGGAATACACCTTCTTCTCAGTACCACATGGCACATTCACAAAGATTAACTATACATTAGGTCACAGAAACATGGCACACAAATGCAGAAAAGCAGAAATAATAAATGCAGCCTTTTCAGATCACAAGGCAATTTAAAAAATGATCACTAATGTTACATAGAAAACCAAATCAAAAACTAATTGGAGATTAAACAATATGATACCCCAAAATCATTTAATTAGAGAAGAAATCAGAGAAACAATAATTTCATTGAGGAAAATGACAATGGAGAGACATCCTTTCAAACCTTGTGGGATGCAGCCAAAGCAGTAATCCGAGGTAAATTCATATCCCTGAGTGCATATATTAACAAACAAGGGAGAGCAGAGATCAATCAATTGGAAATGCAAATAAAAAAATAGAAAGCGATCAAATTAAAAACCCCCAGCAGAAAACCGAACTAGAAATCCTAAAAATTAAGGGAGAAATTAATAAAATTAAAAGTGATAGAACTATTGATTTAATAAATAAGACAAGAAGCTGGTACTTTGAAAAAAACAAACAAAATAGACAAAGTACTGGTCAATCTAATTAAAAAAAGGAAAGAAGAAAAGCAAATTAACAGCATCAAAGATGAAAAGGGTGACATCACCTCTGATGAAGAGGAAATTAAGGCAATCATTAGAAATTACTTTGCCCAATTATATGGCAATAAATATACCAATTTAGGCAATATGGATGAATATATACAAAAATACAAACTACCTAGACTAATAGAAGAAGAAACAGAATTCTTAAATAATCCCATATCAGAAAATGAAATCCAATAAGTCATCAAAGACCTTCCTAAGAAAAAATCCCCAGGGCCTGATGGATTCACCAGTGAATTCTATCAAACATTCAGAGAACAGTTAACCCCAATACTATACAAACTATTTGACATAATAAGCAAAGAAGGAGTTCTACCAAACTCCTTTTATGACACAAACATGGTACTGATTCCAAAACCAGGCAGGTCAAAAACAGAGAAAGAAAACTATAGACCAATCTCCCTAATGAATATAGATGCAAAAATCTTAAATAGGATACTAGCAAAAAGACTCCAACAAGTGATCAGAAGGATCATTCACCATGATCAAGTAGGATTTATACCAGGGATGCAGGGCTGGTTCAATATTAGGAAAACCATCCACATAATTGACCACATCAACAAGCAAACCAACAAGAACCACATGATTATTTCAATAGACGCAGAAAAAGCCTTTGATAAAATACAACACACATTCCTATTAAAAACACTAAAAAGCATAGGAATAGAAGGGTCCTTCCTAAAAATAATAAACAGTATATATTTAAAACCAACAGCTAATATCATCTGCAATGGGGATAAGCTAGATGCATTCCCAATAAGATCAGGAGTGAAACAAGGATGCCCATTATCACCTCTACTATTTGACATTGTACTAGAAACACTAGCAGTAGCAATTAGAGAAGAAAAAGAAATTGAAGGCATCAAAATAGGCAAGGAGGAGACCAAATTATCACTCTTTGCAGATGACATGGTGGTCTACTTAAAGAATCCTAGAGATTCAACCAAGAAGCTAATTGAAATAATCAACAACTTTAGCAAAGTTGCAGGATACAAAATAAACCCACATAAGTCATCAGAATTTCTTTACATCTCCAACACAGCTCAGCAGCAAAAACTAGAAAGAGAAATCCCATTCAAAATCACCTTAGACAAAATAAAATACCTAGGAATCTATCTCCCGAGACAAACACAGGAACTATATGAACACAACTACAAAACACTCTCCACACAACTAAAACTAGACTTGAGCAATTGGAAAAACATTAACTGCTCATGGATAGGACGAGCCAATATAATAAAAATGACCATCCTACCCAAACTTATTTATCTATTTAGTGCTATACCCATTGAACTCCCAAAAAATTTCTTTACTGATTTAGAAAAAAACCATAACAACGTTCATTTGGAATAACAAAAGATCAAGGATATCCAGGGAAATAATGAAAAAAAAACAGAAATGAGGGGGGCCTTGGAGTCCCAGAACTCAAACTATATTACAAAGCAGCAGTCATCAAAACAATTTGGTACTGGCTAAGAGACAGAAAGGAGGATCAGTGGAATAGACTAGGGGCAAGAGACCTCAGCAAGACAGTATACGATAACCCCAAAGATCCCAGCTTTTGGGAAAAAAATCCACTATTTGATAAAAACTGCTGGGAAAATTGGAAGACAGTGTGGGAGAGACTAGGAATTGATCAACACCTCACACCCTACACCAAGATAAATTCAAAATGGGTGAATGACTTAAACATAAAGAAGGAAACCATAAGTAAATTGGGTAAACACAGAATAGTATACATGTCAGACCTTTGGGAGGGGAAAGAATTTAAAACCAAGCAAGACATAGAAAGAATCACAAAATGTAAAATAAATAATTTCGACAAATTGAATTAAAAAGCTTTTGAACAAACAAAACCAATGTAACTAAAATCAGAAGGAAAGCAACAGATTGGAAAGCAATCTTCATAGAGACCTCTGACAAAGGTTTAATTACTCAAATTTATAAAGAGCTAAATCAATTGTACAAAAATCCAAGCCATTCTCCAATTGATAAATGGGCAAGGGACATGGATAGGCAGTTTTCAGATAAAGAAATCAAAACTATTAATAAGCACATGAAGAAGTGTTCTAAATCTCTTATAATCAGAGAGATGCAAATCAAAACCACTCTGAGGTATCACCTCACACCTAGCAGATTGGCTAACATGACAGCAGAAGAGTGTAATGAATGCTGGAGGCGATGTGGCAAAGTAGGGACACTAATTCATTGCTGGTGCTGTTGTGAATTGATCCAACCATTCTGGAGGCCAATTTGGAACTATGCCCAAAGGGCAATAAAAGAATGTCTACCCTTTGATCCAGCCATAGCACTGCTGGGTTTGTACCCCAAAGAGATAATGAGGAAAAAGACTTGTGCAAGAATATTCATAGCTGTGGTCTTTGTGGTGGCCCAAAATTGGAAAACAAGGGGATCCCCATCCACTGGGGAATGGCTGAGCAAATTGTGGTATATGTTGGTAATGGAATACTATTGTGCAAAAAGGAATAATAAAGTGGAGGAGTTCCATGGAGACTGGAACAACCTCCAGGAAGTGATGCAGAGTGAGAGGAGCAGAACCAGGAGAACATTGTACACAGAGACAAACACACTGTGGTATAATCGAACGTAATGGACTTCTCCATTAGTGGCAGTGAAGTTCCCTGAACAATCTGCAGGGATCTAGGAGAAAAAACACCATTCATAATCAAAGGACAAACTGAGGGAGTGGAAACACCGAGGAAAAGCAACTGCCTGAATACAATGGCTGAGGGGACATGACAGAGGAGAGACTCTAAATGAACACTCTAATGCAAATATTAACAATATGGCAAGGGGTTCGAATCAAGAACACATGTGATACCCAGTGGAATTACTTGTCAGCTAAGGGGGGTGAGGGGGAGGAAAAGAAAATGATCTTTGTCTTTAATGAATAATGCTTGGAAATGATCAAATAAAATATTATAAAATTAAAAAAAAAAAGATTTGAGAGGAACAGCTAGGTGGCTTAAGGGATTAAGAATAGAAGGTTCTGCGTTCAAATTTGGCCTCAGATACTTCCTACAGTGTGACCCTGAACAAGTCACTTAACCCCCATTGCCTAGTCCTTACTGCTCTTCTGCCTTGGAACCAATATATTATATTGATCCTAATACAGAAGATAAGGGTTATAAAAAGATTTGATGTTATTTTATGTATTATATGTTATTCCAACATTCCTAATCTTTACCATAAACAGTGGAAAAAGAACTGCCTTTCTTTCCATATAAATCCCTGGGATATTATTTTGTGATTTCATTTATCTTTTATGTTTATCCTGGCAATTCCTTTCTTGCTACTTTCACTAGAATAGAGATTGGAACGCAATGGAATATTTGCCTTGGGACCTGACACCCAATCTCTTGGTATCTCATTCCTGTTACCACTGTATCTTGGTGATCACTTGCTCTGGTGTTTTGTTATTTTCAGAAAGTGGATATTTGCAATGCCATCTTAAATTAATCTTTGTAGAAGTCGTCAGTGCACATGGGTTCTATAATTGAAAGACTCATTTATGAAAGCATGCTTCCTTGAGATAGTCAATATTTCCCATAATTCCATTAAAGTGCAGTTCCTTTATCCTTAGCCCAAGAGTTCATTTTCCTAACATTGTAGACTTTCCCCCTATTCAGAATCCCTGTTGGCATAAAATGTCAGATAACATAGACTAGAAAGACAGCCAATGTGATGAACAACTAGCCTCTTCAGTGGAAATGGAAATTTTTTTTTTTTTAAAATATATTTTATTTGATCATTTCCAAGCATTATTCGTTAAAGACATAGATCATTTTCTTTTCCTCCCCCCCACCCCCCATAGCCGACGCGTAAGTCCACTGGGCATTAGATGTTTTCTTGATTTGAACCCATTGCTTTGTTGATAGTATTTGCATTAGAGTGTTCATTTAAAGTCTATCCTCTGTCATGTCCCCTCAACCTCTGTATTCAGGCAGTTGCTTTTTCTCGGTGTTTCCACTCCCATAGTTTATCCTTTGCTTATGAATGGTGTTTTTTTTTTCTCCTGGATCCCTGAAAGTTGTTCAGGGACATTACACCGCCCCTAATGGAGAAGTCCATTACGTTCGATTATACCACAGTGTATTAGTCTCTGTGTACAATGTTCTCCTGGTTCTGCTCCTCTCGCTCTGCATCACTTCCTGGAGGTTGTTCCAGTCTCCATGGAACTTCTCCACTTTATTATTCCTTTGAGCACAATAGTATTCCATCACCAACATATACCACAGTTTGTTCAGCCATTCCCCAATTGATGGGCATCCCCTCGTTTTCCAGTTTTGGGCCACCACAAAGAGCGCAGCTATGAATATTTTTGTACAAGTCTTTGTGTCCATTATCTCTTTGGGATACAGACCCAGCAGTGCTATGGCTGGGTCAAAGGGTAGATATTCTTTTGTCGCCCTTTGGGCATAGTTCCAAATTGCCCTCCAGAATGGTTGGATCAGTTCACAACTCCACCAGCAATGAATTAATGTCCCTACTTTGCCACATCCCCTCCAGCATTCATTACTTTCCTCTGCTGTCATGTTAGCCAATCTGCTAGGTGTGAGGTGATACCTCAGAGTTGTTTTGATTTGCATCTCTCTGATTATAAGAGATGTGGAACACTTCTTCATGTGCTTGTTAATAGTTTTGATTTCTTTATCTGAGAACTGCCTATCCATTTCCCTTGCCCATTTATCAATTGGAGAATGGCTTGATTTTTTGTACAATTGATTTAGCTCATTATAAATATGAGTAATTAAACCTTTGTCAGAGGTTTCTATGAAGATTTTTTCCCAATTTGTTGTTTCCCTTCTGATTTTAGTTATATTGGTTTTGTTTGTACAAAAGCTTTTTAGTTTGATGTAGTCAAAATTATTTATTTTACATTTTGTGATTCTTTCTATATCTTGCTTGGTTTTAAAGCCGGAAATGGAAATTTTGAAGACTGTGATGGAACAAAACTTCCACTGCTGAATCATTTGTTTCAGAAATTAGATTAGTTGAAAATTTTTTCAAATAAGGAAATGTAATTTCCAGAGTGCCTCCCTAAGACCAAATGTTGTAAAAAGAACCAACAATGTTTTCTTGCAGACTCAGGTTTTGCAACTGCTTGAAATGATGGTTAAATGTTGTCAGAGAATGCCACCAGGGATCTGAGGAACCACAGTGTGTCAGACAGTGAATGTGAGTGTAGTTATTTTGACAGGAATAACATTTTAAGTTATGCTCTAAAAGCAGGTCAACTTCTATTCAAGGGGAATATACTACTTTTTTTCCTTCAGGGTTTTTAGCTTTTTCTTTCGAAATTAGATATACTCACCACTGAGAAAATATCTAAGTGTTTCATGGAGTTAAGATTAGTTATTGCTTATTTAGAATGCTGAATTTACCTCACTTGCTTGCTCTCCAAATAGAAAACCAGCTAAGTAAAAGGTCCTTGATTTAATGTGAAGCATGTTAGAACTTGAGCAGAGTGCACAGAATAGTGTTGGAATCAATTTTCATTTTGCCTCATGGTATGAGGATAGCATATGAGAGCATATAGATACCTCGCAGAAATTTGACCATCTCTCTAGTTCAATACCTGTCTTTTCACCTAGGTATAAATAAAACTTGCAATTTCTGAGTTTCCATTTGGCTAAAAGCACTTTCCTTGGTGCTAATACCTTAAGATGGCCCTTAGGGCAATGGAAAATTCCCCTTCCTTTCTGCAGGTTAGGGTACTGATGACCTCCTTGGTTAAAAGAATCTGTATCTTCCAAAGAGCTAGTGAAACCTGTACAGATACATAAAAATGGTGAGATATCCTTAGTCTGTATTTTCTTGCTCTTTATCTAACACTGAATTATCTAGATTGACTATGACTTGGGATTTATAAAGCTTTCTCCAATCATTTATAAAATAGAATTTATATTATTGCCCTTGCTATCAAATTTGGGTAGATTTTTTTAAATTGATGAGAGATAGTATCATACAATGGATAAAGGATTGGTCTTGAAATCAAGAGGATTTGAGAGTTCAAGTCCCATCTTTGGCTTATACTAGTCGTGTGACCATAGGCAAGTTATTTAATGTTTCCTTTACTCAAAGCAACTCTCTAAGAGTATAAGTGATATACAAGGTGACAAATAGGATCAATGGGGGGAAATGGTTGATGAAGAATTTTATAGTTCAGTTGTTCAGTAATACCCAAATCTAAGTGATTTCATGGATCATAGAATACCAGATCCTTCTGACCTAAGACATTCGTCTTCCAATGCCACGTCTTTTAGCATTTTAATATGCTCCACAGGGATTTCTTTGCAAAGATATTAGACTGGTTTGTCATTTCATTTTCCAGTTATGATAAAGCATGTCACAGTACCAATGCAAGGAAAAAGGGTAAATTTGGCAGACATGTCTTGTTCCTTCATGCCAGGCTTAGAGTTCAAATGCATTTTTGCATTTGACTCAAATGACTACCCATCATTTCTAAAAAATTAAGCCATCAATTTTTAAGAGAAATATAACCAAATCCTCCTTAGAGGCACAAAGAAACTTTTCTAAAGGACAAAAGCTCTTAAATGTTTTTTTTTTCTGTAAAGACTTTTAGCAACCAAAATATTTGTAGTCCTTAACAAATCCTTGAATTCAGCCAGTATTATTTATCTTGTTTTAATTTTTAAATTCTACAGATTCTATATCAATACAATAAAAAAATGTCTGGTGTTTTGTAATCCATGTTTTCTCACTCTTCCTCAAGATAGAAGGTAATATTATATAGGTCACACATGTGTTAATATACAATATATATTTTCATGTTCATAATATTTTGAAGAAAAACATATATTGCTTTCCAGTAGAAAAAAAATTATGGAGGAAATAAAGTGAAGAATAGTATACTTAATCCTGTATTCAGACTCCATCAGTTCCTATTGTGTTGGCAAATTATCTTTTTCACCATAAGTATGTTGGAGTTGTCCTGGATCCTTGCCTTGTTGATAATAGTTAAGTCATTCACAGCTGATCATCATACTTTATTGCTATTATTGTTCCTTATTTTCCTGATTCTTCTCACTTGCCTTTGCTTCTCTTCATAGAAGTCTTCCCAGTGTTGTGTGTGCATGTGTGTATGTGTGTGTGATCATCTTGTTTGTCATTTCTTTTGATGCAATAACATTCCCTTACAATCATATATCACAACCTGTTCAGCCATTCCTCAGTTGATTGATATCACATCAGTTACCAGTTCTTTGCCACCAAAAAAATGAGCTGTTATAAATATTTTTGCATATGTAGCTCTCCCCCCCCCCATCTTTGATCTTTAAGAAGTAGTAGTGGTCTTTCTGGGCTAAAGGATGTGCACAGTTTTATGAACCTTTGAGTTATACTATCTATCTTCAAAGACATTAACTTGTGTTCCCTTTCTATGTTGAGCCAGTGTTTAAAAAGTTGGTTTTCCCTCCATTCAGTATACCAATCCATTTCATGCTTAGTTTTTAAAAAATCAACTCAAATCAGTGAAACATGTTTTTAAAAATATTAAACTGGTGCTTGCTTAGGCAGCACATATACTAAAAATATTAAACTTGTTGATGTGACTTCAGACTCTAAGCCATTTAACTATTAATTGATAGGTAAAGTCCTTAAAAACAGAGGAAGAAAATTAAATAAAAGATCAGACTACCTCATAAGTATTTCTAGTCTTCCTCATAGCAGATTGTAATAAACATAGTAGATTGTCCAGCTTGTCTTTGTGCTAGATAGTAACGAATAGTTCTTTTCTCTGTAGCCTGATGTTATGGTTCTATATAGTCCTATGATAGGATACTGTTAGAGTGAGTACATAAGCAAATATCTGTAAGGTTCCATCAGTAGAATGTAGCTATGAATATCTAAATTGTGTAAAGGAGGCCCTAACTCTCTCATGACTCATCTGCAGCCAGAGTAAGGCTGCCAGGCTGGTTGGAATTCTCTCATGTAATTAGTCTATGTCTGTATGGAGTAGGAAATTTGAGTATCTGAGTAGTCTATGGCTTTTCTCCTATCCTTGCTCTAGGAAGACTGTTACTAGTATCATGTACAAAGAAAAGATATTTAATTTAAAGAAATGAAGTCAAATATGATATGGAGGTAGATTGTTGTATAAATCTTTTTATTTCCCTTCATTTTGAGTATATACATATATATATATATATATACATACACACACACATATATATATGTAAGGTGTATTTATTTTATATTATTTCACTTAATTTTAAATTAATTTAATTTATTATTTTGACCATAAGACTTTCTGGGGTCTTTGTTCCTGTCTAGAAAAAAAATTTCCATTTTGAATATTTATGTGTCCCTATAAACCCTATAGTTCTCTAAAAGAGAAAATTGATTAGGATTTAAGAGGAAAATATATTGAACTATCAAGCATACTTCTATTGTGATGATAAACCTCATTTTTTTCAATCAAATCAAATTAAATTGTGAGGGTAAGACTATGAAAATCAATTAGTATTGCATAAAGGAGCCACACTAGATAATGAAGCAGTCTGTGAACCCCTTGATATAAGTAAATATATACTATATGAGAGATGATCAACAGTTCTCCCTCTGGCCTATCCACTCTAATCCAGAACAGTTTAATTAAATCCAGCATGACTCATTTGTAGCCCTGAAGACTTCTAGGATACTGGGTTGATTAGAATTCATGTTCAATATGGGTGAGGAAGGAGGAGAAGGTGAAAAACAGTCACCGTGATATTGAGATGAGAAGAGATGTGAAGAGACAAAAGGGGAGGGAAAGAATAGGGAAGAGATATTTTATATTAGAGGTTTACCTTACTTCATGTTCATTTTTGCCAAAAATTTCTAGGAAAGAAATGCCTTCTCATGGACTGTATTGCATTTTATGTTGTAAATATTATTGTCTGATGGTGCCCTTGACTAATTCTATAAGGGAATATATTTTGCTGAGACATAAAAAGCTTCATGTGGATTTTTTTATTAAGCTTGTAAATCCCTTTGGTGTCCTCTGCATGTAGAGATGTCACAGTAAAAGAACACTAAAGAAGTAGAGATCAATGTTAATAGAAAATGGTTGTGTAAGCCCTTAAAATTAATGAAATATGGAGAAGTAAGACATCAGCATTTACAAAGAATAACTCAGGGGAAAAAGGGGTTGTAAAATTTACATATAGGTTTCCAGAAGTGTATGCTCTCTATGATGGACTTAGAAGAACTTTCTGTAACTCACTCATGGCTATAATAAGTAACTATAAACTTTATTTATCTAAAAAGTATGTAACACTCAAGGATGTATGCCAGATGAATCTATCTGAAAACTAATGATAAAGGATATACTGAGGACCTGAAGACTAAGAATACATACAAAAAGTATTGCTGGAGAAAAGATAATCAACACAAAGTGAAGGTTATAGAATTTCCATCATAAAGCTGTTTTTACTGACAACAGGTTAAATGGAATACACTTATGTGATAGAAATGGTGAATATATCTTGGGAGGCTATAATGGGAATGTTGTCAGAAAGCAGGGGAAAGTAACATGGTAGATGGGGAAAGATAAAGAAAAAGGAACAGAACTTTTGAAAACCAAAAAGAAAATTTATGCTTTTAAGAACATTTTCAGATATATAGGTTCAGCTCACTAGTTAGATCTGTAACAATGAAAAAAGTCTAGTTCATAGCTAAATACCAGTCTGTTTATTGATAGACATGTAGCATTCATTCATTTAACAAATAACTCAATTCAGACTACATTCATGGCTCTCAGTAACCACACCTTTCCCAAGTATGGAGAACCATTTAGTGCTTTGAAAAGTTGGTCATGCATTGAAATAACACACACAAGAGTATTGTTTAAGTATTTGAATAGATGAATGACCTCAGGGATGTAGGCAATTCTTCTGTTGACAGTGATAGTAACCAGTTTTCATATTCTTGTGATTACTATTCATTTGTTGTTTGCTATTCAAGCATTTCAATCTGATCTTCATCTTCATCACCCTACGGTGGGGAATAGGATTCTTGGCAAAGATAACAGAATGGTTTGCCATTTCCTTCTCCGTCTCATTTTACAGATGAGAAACTGAGGCAAATGGGGTTAAGTTCAGGGTCACATAGTTAGTGTCTGAGGTCAGATTTGAACTAGGAAGATGACTCCTCCTGACTCTATACCTGTTATCTATCCACTGTACCATTTAGATGCCTTTTCATATCTATATCCTCCCATAAGTTTTGCACAATTCCTTTAATGTGCTGGGGAACATCCTATATGTCTATGTACATTGTGTGGATTCTAGTATAGCATTTGGACTACCCATCTCTCCCTCACGTTACATGAAGAGCTCACCTCCTTTTCTCACACTACATTTTCTGAGGCACAAAAATGAAAGGAGTAAGGTACAAACCCTTTTATTGAGTAAAAGTGCATATATGTGGAACAGTAAGCTGATTGTTTGATGGGCTTTGGGATTAATGTTGAATCATGTAGAGATTGGACCGTTCAAATAAAATGGTGGGGAACAGAAGACAGGAAAGGCTTTTGGAGATGCCAAGGAGGGAAACAGAGGTTCAAGGCAGGTCCTCAAGACTGCTTATAATCCAGAGGTTTTGGTTGTCAAAAGGCCCCTGACTTGCTAAAAGAAGAGACAACAAGATGTCATCAGTATGTTGGTCCCCAGCTGGGGCTACCTCTGTGCTCTGACTGACCACCTCTATTTCCCTGATAATTTCATCATTTCCTGGGTAAAAGGGGAGCTCAAACAAATCAAGGTGATTAGAAATATTCTTGATAATTCCATTTTCACAACTACCTTCTTCATATGCTACATAATTGGTAATATATTGAATTCTATTTACACACATTATATATCTCTCAAATTTCCTTTGGGCAGGCCACAAATCTAAATGCAAAACAAACTGCTGGCATAAATCCTTGTTACAACAAATTGAATGACAATCAGGTGGAACAATTGGAAGAGTCCTGAACTCAGGCAGAAAAACCCAAGGACAGATGTGGCCTCAGACCATCACTTAACCTCTGTTTGCCACAGTTTCTTCATTTGTAAAATGAGGGTAATTATACCATCAATTTTGTAGGATTGTTATGATGGTAGAATGAGTTAATATTGCTAAAGTGCTTCAAAAACTTTAAAATTCTATTATGAATGTTAGTTATCATCACCACCATTATCATCATACTTATTTACTACTTAATCCTAAGTGTTAAAACCAGGTACTAACAAAGAGACTACTTTGGTGTTGCTGTTATTACTACTTTAGATTTATTGAGTGCTTTTTCTTCTAAGAGCTCCAAATACTTAATTACTTACCACCTTCATAACAAACTCTGGCCTCCCTCCAGTAACCAAGGAAAAAGAAAATCATCAACAAAAATATCATGCTGATTTTATTCAGAGATAGCTGAACCTCATGGCAAGGAACCAAGACATTCATGGGCTGAGGGTAGAGGCATTAATATTTCTGTCTTGGTTCCTTGGCTTTAAGGGATAAAAGTTAAACTGGAAATAGATCCAACAAGATGGAGGCCAGTTCCTT
Organism: Monodelphis domestica; assembly: GCF_027887165.1. Classification (NCBI taxonomy): domain Eukaryota; kingdom Metazoa; phylum Chordata; class Mammalia; order Didelphimorphia; family Didelphidae; genus Monodelphis; species Monodelphis domestica. Next base: position 393,705,481 of record NC_077228.1, read on the forward strand.
GGTTGCCCAACAAATCATTCTTAGGCATCAAAAGAATCATTTCTTTATAAATCCAAAGAAGGAGAGAATTACATTTGGAACAGGATATAGCTATACAGAAAACTCAGTTTGAGGCTAGGATTGAGGCAATACTGAGAAACTTTAGGAGATGTCATTATGATACATGAATTCCACAAATAGCATTAACTCCCCAAAGGCAAGAGTCACAAAGAGTAGAACAAAAATACAAAACCCAAGTCCTTTAAAAAAAAAAAAACATTTTTCTCTGCACTTTTTTTTTCATTTGGTAAAAATTGTGATGTTTTATAGAGATATCACTTCTAAACTTTCTAATATTTATACAACTTTCTATGAGGTCTGTGTGGGTGAGAATATAATAGAAGGAAATTTGAGCTAAGTAGAAAATGATTTTCAGCTAGGGAAAATGTATAATAATGAATGTATCTGTAGCAGTTCTATTACATATAAAGATGGACCTAATAAATTCATATTTTTCATAAGCACTCTGTACCTAAGAACATGACCACAGGGTCACAGCTTCATAGGGGATAGACTGGAAGGGACTTTAGGACTTTAGACCAATCCCCTGATTTCAGTCCTTAGGAAACTAAGGGCCAAAAGGCTCAAAGAATTTTATAAGTTACGAGGTAGTAAGTAGCAGACCTTAGATGTTGAGGTGTTATACATTTGTTCTCAATTATTTAGTTGGGTTAATGTATGCTAAATGGTACAATGGAAAGTCAGAGAATCTGCATTAAAATCCTAACTCTTTTAACTCACTACTTGTGACATCTTGAGCAAATTACTTAACCTCCATGGACCTCAGTTTCCTATAATATACCTATAGAACATCATGGGATCACAAGTTTAGGTGTAGATGATTCTTCGGACTTTCTGAAGTGCTGATTTGAAATCTAATTTAAAAATATTAACATTTCTATAGGCCATTTACAAGGAAAAACAAAAGATATTTCTAAGGAAATATACAATGAGTTTTAATTTGGGGGAACTTTGAAATTACACTTTGGATTTATAGGAACCAAACTGCTCATTTTACTCTACACATGCTTTTCTTCTTGCAATTTCAGGCAGAGATTGTGAAAGGAGAACCAAGAATCATTTGGGACACTGCATGCTCAGATCAAATGAGAGAAGTGTCCAGGACAACTACCTCTTCCATTTTAATCTTTTCCATCTTCTAATCTCATCATGTTGTGGATGAAAATTATAGATAATTGAGGCCATGTTAGCCAAAGTAATTTGCCTAAGGTCACACAACTTTTAAGTATCAGAGCCCAGATTTTAGTGAAGTTCTTTGAATCCATATTCAGCACTCTTTCCATTTTAACACAATAAAACTCTTACCTCCTTTCCCAAGTGAGGACTATCATATACATAATGGGACTTTGCTCTGTGTATAACAAGACTACTTAACATGGATGTACCCATGTGGGAGATGCCATTTTTAGGAGAAGACATTCTGTGTTCCATTATCATGTGAGTGGGAACAGTTTTGTTTCATTTGATGAATAGCCAGAATAGATTCCATCTTCAAAATTACCAGCCTGGGACAGCATCACTCTCTATCTTTCCAGTGGTGCTCAATTAGTACCATTCACCCATAAAACGGGCACCATTAATGGAGCTAAGTAAGGGAAATGACAACCTTGCTCTCTCTTCTAAAAGAGTAGTTCCATGTGGACAAGGGGAATGGCTTGGAATATTGTTGTCATCTGTTTGTCTTTTGAAGTTCTGGGCCCTTGCAGAGGACCTGGTCTGGAGCTGAGGTGATCTTGGAGCCAAGATTCTAGGCTGGATGTGGCAGAAAACAAGGTAACTTCACCATTAAATTGTTAAATGGAACTGACATATAGGGGATTCCTAAAACTGGAGGATCACACTTGGTGGGGCTAGTGGTGATGGATATCATATGAGATCATACACCCAAAGTGTACTGGAGAACTTTAGGGGAGTCTTGAAATGTGAAAGATCTGACCTTTCAGCCGTGAGGGCCAAAGTAGTCATTGTTGCATATATCTTGAAGTAACTATAGTTAGCTATACAAACAGCTGTACAAACTAATGGTCCTTCCATCCATCAACATGTGTGAAGATCCATGCCTCCCTTATTTGCTGTGGGCAGCACCGCTCATGCCTTCCCTGGTGGGTAAAGGCAATCTTCAAGGGATGAACTTTTCCAAGTTTAGCTAGAGTATTCCTTGGTACACAATCCATTTAGAAGCCACAAGAGGATCTTGTAGAGTTTAGCCTGGGACCTGCCAGAGCTTCTGTGTCCCTGGTTTTAATGTCACTGTAGGTCATGAGAAAGAATTTGGGTAGAACTTTAATGCAGGAGTATGTATTCCAATATCAATATGGAATTATGCAAATAAACCATATAGCTATAAAGGAGTTACACAATAGAATATTTGACTTGTTGTAGAAAAAAACAACAACTGGGTTTGAATCCTGCCTGACATCTTTATTAGTTTTGTGACCCTGGGCAAATAATGAAACTTCTCCCAATCTCAATTTCCTTGTATATAAAATGAAGAAAATAATAACATCTGTTTTATAGAGCTATTTTTATAGAGGTTCAAATGAGTATAAGTTTGTGCATGTGCACATATACATACATGAAGTCCTTACCAAATCTTAAAGAACCATATAATAGATATTTTAAAGTAAAACTACCTTTTATAAAAACCTTGAATGAACATAACTAGAAAGTAAAAACTAAAGAGCTACCAAAGAAAAAAGAGGCAAAGTAAAGAATGAAGAAAAGGGGGATAGGGGGTAGGTAGGGGACTCAATGGATTCAGAAACAGACAAATAGACAGGAGGTCCTGGGTTAAACTGTCATTTCCAAGCTCAGATCCTTCCTTGCTGGTTGACCTTGGGCAAGTCACTTACCTCTTATTGCCTAGTCCTTACCACTCTTCTGCCTTGGAACCAATACATAGTATTTAGTCTAAAACAGAAGGTAAGGGTTTAGAAAAAGAAGAAAAAGAAAAAGATGGTAAAAACAGGCTGAAGGACAAGATGACAGGAAAAAAATATTTTAGGAACTAGAGAATATAGTTATTTGTGGGTTAGGGTGGACTCCTTTAGGACTAAGAACAAGTCATGGTAAGAGAAATATTTTTGTTGTTATTGTTCAGTCTCAGTCCTGCCCAACTCTTCATGATTCTATTTTGGATTTTCTTGGAAAAGATATTGGAGGGATTTGCCAATTCCTTTTCCAGCTCACATGATAGGTGAGGAGAATGAAGCAAATGAGTTAAGTGACTCATCCAAAATTTTATAGGCTTTTATATTTAAAATTGCTTTGAGATATAATATGAGACAATGACATTAATTAATGTTTATTGAAGTTAATGGAAGTACCATGATATAATTATAATTGATGAAAAGATAGGGACTGTTCAATTTAATCTCCATGACTGAGAATAGAACTCAGGAGGATAGGATCACAGATTTAGAGTTGGGAGCTTCCATTGATGCCATTTACTCCAACTTCTTTATTTAATTTATGAGGAAAATGAGGTCCCCAGAAATTAAACAAAACTCAAATTCACACATATGTGGTAAGTGATAGAGGAGGGTTTTGATATGTCTGTTGCTTTTATCTTTTGATCTCTCATCTTTGGAGTCCCACTAGCCTAAATGATGACTGCCTTAGTCTTCCATCTAGGCTCAGCACCAATTATTCAGTTATTGACTTATTCACTTTTTAAAGTTTACTTCATGTACTTTTTCCCACTACTATTTTTATTTTGCTTCCCTGCTAACTATTTTCCAACCAACATTCCACCATGAACTTCTTTTCCATAATAGGACCACAATAAAATCAAAACTGTCATTTCTTCCAAAAAATATGCATCAATCTACAACTCTGTTGCTCTATTCATCAAACCTGTCCCTTTCTAAAGCAAGATATCCCTACCTAGTCATCACTCTTCTATTTGTGTCATCTTACCTATTAGAATGTTTTCTCCTTGAGAGCAGGAATTATATTTGACTTTATATTTGTTTGAAATAAACACAGTGCTTGACATTTAATGAATGAATTTTTATTCATTCATATTTCCTACATGGCATTACCTTGACATTATCTCAATTTATAGTAAAATTAGAGTTGCTTTGGGGCATTATGAAATAAAGTGCCTCATCCAGAGTCTCAATAGTCAATAACTATTGCTTATCTGCATTGGCAGAGAAAATCTCTTTACTGGAAATGCTGATGAAATCAAAGATCTGGACAAGGAAAAGAAAAAGTAAAATTATTATGGGGTAATTCCAATCTATCTATGTGGGTTGGAATATCATTAACAAGATCAGAGAAAAAGGAATAAAGGCATACCCTGTCTTATGTCATTAATTGATTCTATGAAAAAGGCATTGAGGAAGCAACGCTACAGGAGGCAGCTAGTGCTATAGGAACCATATTTTAAGAGAGACATTCCTAGTTGGGGACACATAAGAAGGAGATGGGTTTTGGTTCAGCTGGTCTCCAGTCCAAATGCCAAATATATTATAGGGAGGTTTTGCAATGCTCAAGTAATATTTACATATTTTGCATCAACTGTGTTATTGTGAAAGGTCATTACTTAAGGTAATCTTATGTGATATGTACCTTCATAATGGAAAAATCAAGAGTTAGGATCAAAGGAATGAGACTCAATATTGGGAAAATGTCTATTTGAGAGCATTCAGTTGGTGGCTGTACATAAAGGAAATTTGGGAAGGAAGGCATTCAGTCCAAGAACAGAGAGAACAAGAACAGAGAACAAACCTCGTGTGGTTATAAACCCTGAGGAGGCAAGCCCTAGACCAAATTGTCAATTAGTCAAAGCTCAAACTGCCTTTTGGCATCTTCCCTCATTTTAAGTCCCATTCAGAATAGTCCCATTGCTCCTTGATGTAATGCTTCATTAGACTTCTATTTAGTACTCCATGGACTAGACCAGTGATAGTGAACATTTTAGAGACTGAGTACGCAAACTGCAATCCTCACATAGCAGGTGAGCCAACTGTCTTACTCAAGACAGGAAAGGGAGGAAGTGCTCCCATTGGTTTTCTAGGCAAGAGGAGTGGTAGATCATGTGAGAAATATTCTCAGGCATGCATGGAGAGGGGAAAAGGAGGACCCCTCACCCTCTGGCATGCTCCAGCATGCTTGCCATAGATTTGCCAACACAGCTTTATGATTTTCAGCCATGTTCTGCATTTCTGCTTTCTTTTTCATTTATTATAATCATTTCTCTGATTATGTCTCCAAGATGTCACAATCTCTTATCTTGTAAAGAAGTTTCAGCTTCAAATCTTTAGCCGCCAAAGTACTTCTAGCTTCAGACCGAAGGATCATTTTATAGAAAAAATCAGTCAAATAGCATTTATTAAGGACCTACTGTTAAATTTATTTTGTGGTTGGACTTAAATATATTAAATTTGGTGGTCACCAGGGATTTAATTTCTAAATCCCAAAATGAATTACTAAAGTAAGATGGAATTTATGGTAGTTTATTTATAAAAGAGGGAAGATATTAAGGAAGAGAGAAAAGGAAAGAAGGAGAGAAAGAAAGCTCTGGCTTCCTCTGAGCCAGGTAGAAATTCTCAGGCCCAAATTAGGGAAAGGAGTCTCAAGATGATGGGCCTTTCTCAGAGGTTCACACCTCCAGAAAGGCAGGGAAACTAAGACAGCCTTTACACTCACCAAGGTGACTGTCTAAAAAGAAAGCAGTCTGAGGTCTCCTGCACAAGTTCCTCCAGGGGTCCAGTTCCATAGCCAAGTCCAAGTGTTTGTCTTCCAGTCTCTCCTCAAGGATCTGTCTTCATTCCAGCACCGAGTAACTGATCCTTCACTCCAAGCCTGGGTGACTGATTCTTTGAATCTCTAACTCCCAGTCAGAGGAACCTCAATCTATATCCCTCTCTAGCCTCTGTGGTCCTTTTTTTAAAAGATCTTCTTCTCTTATGTCACCTCCCCTAAATTTTAAATCTACCAATCACAGCAGATGTCCTCTCCAGGACTGCCCACTCTTTAGTTCACACCTTTTTTGGTTATATTATACCTTTTCTGGTTATATCACACCTTTTGTAGTTAGCACCTTTAGTGGTTAGTTACTTTTTTGTAGATTAAAATGAGTAGATCTACTTCAAATATTGAGTTACCCTTTTGGGGATTAAAATCTAAAAATAGTCTGGGGATTACAATTTAATCTTCCCAATAAAGGAAGAGTTAAGTACCTTCATTGTTACAATCAGGGGGTTACAATTTAATCTTCACAATAAAGGAAGAGCTAAATATCTTCATTGTTACAATGATAGGTAGGTATCCAAAGGTAGCCAAATCTAATCTTCACACTACTCTGTGCCAGGCATTGTGCTGTGTAATTAGAACCTGCACCCCTGTACTCAATTCCAAGCATCCCACTTTCCTTCTCATGTTACCTGCTGATGTAGAGAGGATTTAAATTTTGTGAAGCACCACCTCTCTCTCTCTCTTTTTGTAATCACAGTTGGCTAAAGCAGACTTTTTGGGAAAGGCAAGAGAATTTACTCAAGTGGTCTTGTTTTTGTTAGGTAATTAGGTTTTTATTCCCTTTACTTCAAGTGATTATTAATAAACATAATAAAATATAATACTTGGAGTTTTGGACATTGATTTAAATCTTACAATGCTAAGCCCTGCAGATATAAAGAAAGACAAAAACAATAAACAAACAGCTCCTGCTTTCAAGGCATTCACAGTCTGATGGGAGATAAACCAGGGAAACAATTAGATACAAACATGATAGGTACAAGATAAATTAAAGGTAATCTCAGAAGACAAGAATTAAGAATAAGGAGGACCACGGGAGAAAAGATAGAATAAATGGTAGGAATTCTAGAAAAGAATGCCTGACCATTAGGAAAATAAATTTGGTCAAAGGGGTTTTTCAGTAAACTTTTAATCATACTTGCATTTACTGTTAATGGGAATTTCCATGCCAGCAAAAAATATCTAAGACTATATTTCAAATAGAAGTAGAGATATTTACAGGGAAATAAAACAAGTCATTGGTTTTGTGGCCAGTAATGTAGCTGTGATTTTTGTACTTTAGGAGGAGTATGAAGGGACCAGGAATATTTTGTTAACTGCTCCTGGAAACATTGTCAGCCAGCTTGGTATTATGGAAATTCTCTGGAAATACCTTATAGGTGTAGATTAGCTTTGTCATTTAATTTCTAGTAGCATTTTATTATATCTGGAAAAAAATACCTTGCTCCTTACAAATTTACTTAGAAAATATTTCAGGCTGTCAATGGAGTAGTGAAGGCTCTCCACACAATATAGTTTTTAAAACCTCCACTAAGCTTTTTAAAAATATGGTTTAATTAATATTGTCCACGAGTCTTTGAAAAGCTTGCATTTCTGTTGGTTACACTTAGGCTAAATTGGTTTTATCCATTACTATAAGTCAAGTCAGCACTAACGAGAGTGAGGGGAAAAGAACCTTTGGGGAACAGAAATTGAAATTACAGATAGATGGTCATTGATTTTTATTTGAACAGTAATCAGAAAGCAGTGGGAAAATGTTTTTTTGGAACCAAAGTTCTATGTCATTCAAAGAAAATGTAACACATGCTATCATGTATTCACTTTGGGTTTGCAGTTTGGATAATGTGACAGGAGGCTCATATGAACTTAAAAATAAGGCATATGTTTTGACAAAATCTTTATTGAAGACTCATTAAGTTATAAACATTTTTCATTGCCAATTTTACTATAAAATACACATTTCAATTAAAAATGAATGTTGGATTGAAACCTAAGCTGTAAATTAGATAATTTTAGTATAGCATGCCTTGTAAAGAAGTAAAAATCTCTTGGGTACATTTTCATACCTTTCTAACTAATCCTTTAAATACTATCAACTTACCAATATCCCAATTTTATTCAAAGATATTAAAAAAGAATGTTCTTTTTCTCTTATTTTAGAGAAGTGCTACAGACCCATGAATATATTTCAAAACATATATTTCAAGACACTATCCAGAGAGACTCGAGAAATTTAGGACTTACATACAAAAACAACAAAACATAACCAAAGCCTCAGCTCACCTAGGCAAGCACTTCCATGTGCTAAAACTATGGACTACTATTGCTGATGGAGGTAAAGGTGGGGGATAGAAATGATCTCTCACTCCAAGAGCAAGAGGAACACAATTTCTCTTCAGTTTTTATCATGTAGCCCCTCCTGAACCTATTGCCAATCAATCATATCAGACTCAATTGTCATCATCATCATTGTTGACTAATTGGGAGTTGTTCCATAATTTCAACAAAGGTAATATCCTTCAACAAGAATCCAACTTATATGCCTACTTCCATGGAAGATACCCCAACAGATCAGGAGAACTTCCATTGGATTTCTTTATACTTATAACATTCAAATGTTGCATTTGGCCAAAAGATGAATCCCACTGGGCATTCTCTGCTCCTCTTTTCCATTCTCCTCAACTTAATTAATTAGGGTCTATTGCTAGGAAATCACTTAGCTAGTCAACCAGTGTTTCCCTAATAAGGTTTTCCCACAAACATGACATAGACTATTTCAACAAATTGTATGGAAGGGGGAAAAGGACCTTTGGGATTTAGGGCAAAGTTCCCCAGCTTTTCCCCTTCCCTGTCATCATTGCTAAGTGTTTTCCTGATACTCAGCTCCCTGAGTGGAGTGATTACTTTTGTCCTTTGGATCTTCAGGGTTTAGCTTCCTAAACACTGACTAAACTGAATAATAAATAAATAGATCAATAAACAAGTGACTGAACAATATCTAGCTTCATGACCCACTCAACTGAAGAGGACTAGTCACAACTTTCTGCTCCTGAATTCCAGAACTATAACTTTGAAAGCAATGAATTTACTTAACTTGATTAAAGTGGGAGTGAGTAGTGTAAAATTTCTTGCTAATCAAAGTAAAAAAGAAAAATGCTATAGTTACTCTTTTGCATATCAGTCTATTAAGCCTTTTAAACAAAAGATCTGAAACTGTGTTGATTAGTCCTGAGGTATACTGGCCCAGACATTCTCTCAGAAGAATAACACTCCTTTCCCACCTCTCACTCTCCACCCCTACCTCTCAAAGGAGAAACAGCTTGGTGGAGAAGTAGCAAGGACTGGCTTTAGAGAGAGATTGAAGTAGAAGAGGAAGGAATTTCAATGGAGGACTACAATAGGAGGTGCCATAGACCAACAGAAGCAGCAGCAAGGGGAACCTTGGACCACGCTAAGGGAGCTCAGAAACTAAGGTAGAGACAGGAAGCATAGAGGCACAATAGGTTGACAGGAGATGGAGCCCTGAAATGTATTTTAGCTACTATATCATGGCTTTATAAGCACCGAATGAATTGTCCAATAAGTTGTTTGTTTATCCCAATAACTGCTCCCACTTCCACTCCACCTCTAAGAATCTACAAAAGATCATAGCCATTTGTGTATTAGGGGCTGAGAATGATCTTATTGTTTTATTAACTCTATTACTTGGTTGTTTTGCGCCCAGTTAAATGCTGTGCTCTTTCATTTAGGGTTTCTGCCAGGTGGTTCAAGCCATGTTTGCACAATTGTGATTGCCTAAAATACTGACTAATATTGAACATGAGCAAAGACTTTCAGAGTTGCATGTGGCATGTGCTGTAAGTAAAATAAAATTTTTGGATAAACTAATTGGATTCTAGTAGGACTATGAGAACTTAGTGGTGTCTATTTAGTGGTGCCCGAACTAGGAAAGTAATTCAGCCCATTGTCACTGACCATCTGGCACTGAATCCTGTTGGATCCAAGATGACCACACCTCGTGAAGTTTTAGGGATTATCTATAGGATTCCCAGGTGATGTCACAAATCCAGATGCCATAGCACCCACTTTGCATCTCCAAGAGATATTTGAACAATATCAATATGTGAGTGGTAGGATAGATTGATGACATAGATATCCTCTGGAGATTCAAAGGTGATACATTAAATATTAGAAACCTATAAAGGAGTTACTATATTAATACAGAGAGTTTGATCCCTCCATTTTAAACTTGACCACACAGAAACATGAAGAAGTTAGTTTGTCCAAGGTCATCTCTCAGTAAATCATAGGGTTATTCCCATTCATAATTGAGGACTCTGATTCAAGCTCCAGTTTTCTGTATGGTACATTACTGTAATGGGGTGAGAGAAAATGTCCCCAAGCAATTATTTTCTTCTAGTTTGAAGAAATTCTAGAATATAGTATATAGTAGTAGTCCCTCGGTAACTGAGGATGACGATTGTCTTTGTGCGTTTTCATCTATGGTGTATAGATGAGTGTGCACAAAGACACTTGCGCATGGAGATTTAAGTGGAAAAGTCAATGCACAGAGACAGTCCCACTCTCTCGGCGTTGGAAGCCTGGGTCCAGTGGCACGAAAAGTCGTTACATCTGGAGACTTCCTCAGCTGCATTGGATGGCCGTGTTGTCTTTTGTGCTCCAACACGCCCTGAGCACTCCACAGTGCTTTGCTGAGTCGCCCTCTCAGCCGTTGAACCTTCTTATTGGTTTCTTCAGTCTGTTCAGCTGAAGCAATCTTCACATGCTGGGTGAGCAAAGCCCTGGTTCACCAGGGGTCGATGACCAGATGGCTACCCTCACAAGGTTTAGCCGGCCTGTCGAAGCCGTTGCCAGGGGTGTGGCCGCTGCAGCATGCTAGCAGCTACTGGGAGCCACAAGTGAGAGCTGGGTGTCAGGTGGGGGTCAGAGGCTGGAGAGCTGCCCTAGAAGGGCATGACAAGCCTTCCATACCAGAGATACTACCGCTCCCTGAGCACCCCATACACCCTTCTAGAATATGAGGTAGGAAAAAATACAAAGAGATTGTAAGGTCTTAAAGAAAATAGAGTACTTTCTTAACAATTTTTTTTTCTATTTGAATTTCCTTCCACAAAGGGATTAATATGGGAAAATATTTTACATGATTTCGCATGTAAAATTTATATGAGATTGCTTACCATCTCAAGGGGGTGGAAAGTTGAGGGGGTATGTGTGAGGGAGAGAATCCCAAACTCAACACTCTTTGGAAAACTTTGGAAACTACTTTTTCATGTAATTTGAAGGGAAAATTAAATGACATTTAATGCAAAAAAAGAGTACTTTGTTATCCCTTTATGAAATTTGAAGAAGTTCTTGACACTTCATATTTATAGAATGGCAAGCAGTTGGTAGCTGAAGAACCATTCATACCCTCAGTGACCTTTAAAAGACAAAGCTCAAAAACCAAAAAAACAAAAAATAAAAATAAAGGTAGAAGTTCTTAACTTGGCTTCCATGAACTTTTTTCTTTTTTTAATTGATGACATTTCAGTATAATTGGTTTTCCTTGTAATCCTCTCTATTTTATTTTATGTACTTAAAACTATTCATCTGCAAAGAGACCAGAGGTTTCAACAGACCACAGAGGGGTTTAGGATACATTCAAAAAAGTGTTAAGAACTCCTGCTCTAAGGAGAGGGTTTAGGTAGGAGACTTTTCTGAAGAACAGGAGCTCTGGCTGCCAATTAGAGGAGAGGAATATAACTCTTGAAAGGAAATGTTTCTCACAAGGTTTTTAACCTGGGGCTCCTGCTGCTTGATTGTTGTTGTTTTAAACCTTACTTTCTGTCTTAGTATTAATTACAAGACAGAAGAGCAGCAAGGATTAGACAATTTGAGTTGTGACTTGCCCAGAATCACCCAGGGGCCCATGATGTGTGTATGTGTTTTTAATGACTCTGCACTTATTTTTTTAATAGAATTTATTTATAAGTGGCAGCCCCTCTCTGCTCTCCCTGCATCATAGAAGGCATTATCTGAGAGAGATAAATTTATATAAATTATGTCTTCAGTGATTCCATTTTTCAATTCATTCTCTGGAGGTAACATTCACAAGATATTCTTCAAATATTAACTCTGTAGCTGTGTATAATGTTCTCTTGGTTCTACTAAATGAGTACTAAATGCTGTTCATCATCCCATATAATTCTTTCCAAATTAAAAAAAAAATTAGCCTGCTTATTGTTTCTTATGGGACACCAGTACTCTAACACAATCATCTACCACAAATTGTTTAGCCATTCCCCAATGGATGAGTATCCCTCAATTTCTAGTTCTTTGCTGCTGAGGAGATGAGTTCATATCTCCACCAACAGTGTTTTATTGTCCCCATTTTTTCACATTCCCTCCAACATTTTTCATTTCAGCCAATCTGATGGCTATGCAGTGATATCTCAGAATTATCTTGGTTTGCATTTCTCTAATCAATAGTGATTTACCCATGGGTTTTTTTTCCCCATCTGAATTAGTTTATTTAGTCAATTTAGAACATTATTCCTTGGTTACAGTAGTCACATTATTTCCCTCCCTCCCCTCCACCCACTCTTCCAGCAGCCAAGGTGTAATTTCATTGGGTATTACTTGTGTCCTTGATCAGAACCTATTTCTATGTTGTTGTTTACAATAGGATGTTCATTTAGAGTCTACATCCCCAACCATATCCCTTCCACCCATGTATTCAAGCAGTTGTTTTCCTTTGGTGTTTTTACTCCCACAGTGTTTCCTCTGGATGTGGATAGTGGTTTTCCTCATAGGTTCCTTCAAGTTGTTCAGGATCATTGCATTGCCACTAATGGAGAAATCCATTACATTCGATTCTACCACAGTGTATCAGTCTCTGTGTACAATGTTCTCCTGGTTCTGCTCCTCTTACTCTGCATCAATTCCTGGAGGTTGTTCCAGTCTCCATGGAATTCCTCCACTTTATTATTCCTTTGAGCACAATAGTATTCCATCACCAACTTATACCACAATGTGTTCAGCCATTCCTCAATTGAAGGGTATCCCCTCATTTTCCAATTTTTTGCAACCACAAAGAGCACAGCCACAGCTTTGAATATTTTTGTACATGTATTTTCCCTTATTATCTCTTTGAGGTACAAACCCAGCAGTGCTATGGCTGGACCAAAGGGCAGATAGTCTTTTGGCATAATTCCAAATTGTGCTCCAGAATGACTGGATCAATATGTGTGTGTGTGTGTGTGTGTGTGTGTGTGTGTGTGTGTGTGTGTGTGTATGTATAGTAATTTAGTAAAGGAAACTGAAAAGAAGCAGTCAGCTGCATAGGAAAAAGACGAGGAGAGGGCAGTGTCATTAAGAATGAAGAAGAAAGTAGGAGGGGAGGAGGGAGAGGAAAGGTCAGCAGGGTTAAGGACAGAGAGGGACAGGAGAGACTCAGAGAAACAGAGAGAGAGACAGAGAGGGACAAAGACAGAGTCAGGAAAAGAGAGAGAAAGGAGAAAGAAGAAGTAGAGAGGGAGAGACAAAGAGTCAGAGAGAAAGAGACAGACAGAGAGGGGAAGGGGAGCAAGAGAGAGGACAGAGACACAGAAACAGACAGAAGACAGAGGGAGGGAGAGAAAAAGGGAGAAAGGAAGGAAAGAAGAGAGGGAGATAAGAGAGATAAAAGAGAGAATATAAGAAAGATAATAGAGATAAAAGAGATAATATAGATAAGAGAAAGATAAGAGAGATAAGAGAGAAAAGAGAGAGATAAGAGAGAGAGAATTGTAGATTCATTTCTATAGTAAGGTTGAAAGTCAGATTGCAAATAGCTTTCTTCCCCAAAGCCTAGTTTTGGAAGAAATGCACCTTTCTGAGGAATGCGCTTATAGTCACTGAATTAATAAGTACCTAGTTAGTGACCAGAGCAGGGACTTGAAAATCTAACACCAAGTCCAGGTTCTTTCACTCTGTCATACTGCCTAGTAACCCTATTTGTTGGAACATTGCCAGTCTCTGTGAAGGTCTACCTACACTGATTATAAATCACTGTGAGAGTCTTTTAAAGTGTCCTGAGAAAAGAGCATAAGGGTGACAGCTATATAACTAAAATTACAGCCATCTCATTCCAGTTTGGGTCTTTTGATCCTCCATTCCATATATAGAAGAAGGCATGGAATTTTGGAAACTAGAGGAATGACCCAACTTTATTTGACGGGACCTGACCCAGTCCAACCACAGGGAGCATCAAGTTGAAATGAAGTTTATACTCAGTATAACAAACTTTGTTATTCCTCTAATGTGTGGTTAAATTGAGAGGGGGAAAGGTCACAAGAGACAACCTGTCTCTGGCTCATTGGCACTTAGATGCAATGAGGAAGTAGAAACTGGGGCATGAGGATGAAGTTGGTATCTATTATATGATTGTGTCAGGGTGTTTCTGTGTCTGTGGTGTCAGTCTATATTTCATTCCCTCGAAATTCTTAATTTCCCATCATGTAATTTGCATCCATTACCCTAAAAACTACAATCCCCAGCAAAACTACTATCCCCAGGAAAAACTACAATTCCAAACACCTTACTCTCTTCCTGTGGTTATGTGCTGACATAGAAGAGAAATTTAGTGGAGTTCCATCTATCTCTTGGCCTCTTTTTCCTTTCTGTGGTGGCTTAGGTGGAGCAGGATTTTTTGAGCAAGTAGAAAACTTAGTCACGTGGTTCTATTTTGTCAGATAAAAACCTTTATAAAAATAATACTTGAAGTATTGGATATTAATTTAACTCCTACATTTATGGTGGCCAGAAGTGAGGTTCAGAACCCTCAATTCTCTCTGTGTAGATTAGTTTGAAAAGAAACCACATTTCTCCAGCCACGGCTTTTCACCTCCTCTCTCTCTAGGGAACTGTTTGTTCTCCGTGTTGCTGCTACAGCCTGTTGCTACCACTCCAATCACCTGTTCCTGACTCCCTGCCTATATGAATTTTAGTTTTATTCCACCCTGCTTAGTCTTTAAAATTCTAGCAACCAGGAATGTATACACCCCCACTCAAGGATTAACTGTAGGGGAGGATGGCCTATGAGCAGCATGTCCTAGCAAGTGACAAATCAGAAACAACTGATTGACCCCCTGGGCTGCCCTAAGCCAAGTTTAAGCCACCATTGGCACATGTAAGACACAGGAACTGATGTAAAGAACTGCCTATATATTTCACATCACTTCCTGTGAGAGGGTTCTCTCTCTCGGGGGCATTGGGAGTCTTTGGTGGCATTTGGCATGCTTGAAGCTTTGGTGGACTTGGCATTGGAGTTTACTAGGAGGAGCTCTGTAGCATAGTTTAGGTTAGGCGGTTTCCCTGAGAGGCCTTGGTGAGTAATAAGGTTGGCTATCCTTTTCCTTGACCTTCTAAAGGCACTCTCCTCCGAGGAGGCCCCTCACTTTGGAGGAGGTCTCATGGCTGCAAGCCAAGCTAGATTTAATCTTCTGAGAAGGCCCCTTGGCTGAGGCCTCTGAACTCCCCTTGGCTTAGGCCAGGCCAGAGCAGATTTTCTACCCTTTCCCTCTTCTCCTTCTTCTTAATTTCTTCTTCCAATTATAAATAAACCACCATAAAATTCCATACTGACTTGAGTATTTCATTGGGATTGAATTTAAATCCCTGGTGACAACAAATATAATATATTCTGTCTCAACCCTAAATTTTACTCTTAACACCTAAGTGGTCCTTGTGGGAGCCATTGATACTGCTGCTACTACTGTTACTGCTGCTGTTGCTGTTGCTGCTACTGATTGGAACAGCTGTCTGGAGGCTTGGAAAGTATAAATCCTTCTTCCCCTTATATTGCCAGCAGCTGTGTGCTTACTTGCTGTTTGCCTTGGAAGTCCAGGTGTGTTTCCCTTAGGCAAGAAAGCTTCTACCCTCTTAATTCCCTGTCCATGTGGCAGAGGAAGCAAGTTGCTCCCTGGCATTTTACCTCTAGGGGGAAGGGGAAGGAAGGTTACTCTTCCAAAAAGGAAGTAGAATTGCAAGCATGACTCACTTTATGAAAGAACAGTGCATTACCTATCTCAAACAGCTCCGACTTTCAGGGTATTTTTTCTTCCTACTGTTACTGGGTGCACTGATCCTTGTGATTAGCTTGAATAATCCTGAGATTCAGGGGAGAAAATCATCACCCTACACCCCTTTGCCATTCTGGCCTACTCAGTCTCTACAGTACATTCAATATGGGATTCCTCCACACTATATTCAGTGTGGAATTCTCCCTCACAATGGGAGATCCCAGAGGTGTGACCAAAAGGAACCTAGATGGATGATGATACCGAGTAAGGGAAGGAACCTTAAAGAGTCTGGGGGGTGGATTTTAAGTCTTTTCAGACTCCAAAGTTTTATGAAAATCTCTGTATCATAATTGGAAAAAAGAACTCTTGAGTTCAGTGCCTGTATCTTTTCACATATATTGTATTTGCCGATTGATTGTTTTAAGATTTTATTTTGTCTGTTACACTATGTCACTTTAAGTTACTGTGTTTTGACAATTAGCTATATGTGCTGTTATATTGTATTCATATGTACCTCCCCATATGACTGGACTGGAGAAGAAACCATTATAAAAGTACCTTTTGTAACAAGAGGTAAACATCCATTTATTAGCTGAAGTGAATTGTTATAGCACTAATCCCCACCTCTGCATTTGTAAAAATGTAAGGGATGGAACATATAAAGACATGTTACAGTCTCATATCAGAGAAACTAGCAATGTTTTCTTAGGGCATGGTACCCTTGGATGATTCCCAAGAGGGAGCGTTTCCCATGAAGCCTAAGTAGTTTCTGGATGAATTTTTAACTCTTCAGCTTAATCTACCTCCACCAAAATGATCTATATTCTTGGTGACATTTTAGATCCAAAAGGTTTTCTTGAATTAGCTGCTATATGACTATTTTTTATAAAGCTATTTTATTAATAAAAATTAATGTATCCTGAGTAGATCTGTGTGTTTGTCAACATCCTCTTCAGAGGGGATCATGTAATTGTCATAAAATTCTTGTTTTATAAAAGTTAAAAAAAAAACTTGCTACCTCCCAGAACCCAGGAACTGAACTACTTGGAGAAGGTGCCAAGGAAATGGCAGCAGAAACCTCACACTGCACCAAAAGATCCAGAATGAACTTTGGATTGTAGTGAAATTGAAATGTGGAGGATTGTAACACATTTATTTTGTATGTATACTCTTATGCTAAAGGGGACTGCCACCAAATTAGCTTTTTGTCAATGTGCCTAGCAATCATTGGTTTTGTTGGCTTTTACTTTTATCCCCAAATTATTGTCATTTATAAGTTTGTTGTGTTTACAAGATCCCTTGGGTAAACTAGTCTTCCAAAGGATCTCAGAAGTGATTGTGTAATTTGAATCTGTTAATCTAAAAACTACAATCCCCAGCAAAATTACTATCCCCAGAAAAACTACAATTCTCAACACCCTACTCTCTTCCTGTCATTACATGCTGATGTAGATAGGAAATAAATTTGGTGGATTTCCATCTCTTGGCTTCTTTTTCATACTTATGGTAGCTTTGGTGGAGTGGGCTTTTTTGAGCAGGTAGAAAACTTAGTCACAAAATCAAAAGAATAAAAAGTAGAAGAAAACATGAAATATCTCATTGGAAAAACACCTGACCAGGAAAATATACACAGAAGGAAAAATTTAAGAATTATTGTACTATCTGAAAAACATGACAAAAGGAAAAATCCTAGATATATTATAAGAAATTATCAATGAAAACTCCTCTGAAATTCTTGAACAAGAGGGTAAAATAGAAATTGAAAGAAATCATGTATCACTTCCTGAAATGGATCCCCAAATGATAACTGTCAGGAATATTATAGCCAAATTTCAGAGCTCCCAGATCATGGAGAAAATATGGTAATCAGCCAGGAAGAAACAATTCAAATATCATGGAGCTATATTTAGGATTGTACTGGGACTTGGCAATGTCTATCTTAAAGGACAAGAAAGCTTTGAATATGATATTATGGAAGGCAAAGGTGCTAAGTTTACCTATGTAGCAAAACTAAGTATATTCTTTCAGGGGGAAATAGTCATTTAATAAAATAGAAGTTTTCCAAGTACTCCTGATGCAAAGACTAGAACTAAACAGAAAATTTGATGTTCAAATAGAAGACTCAAGCAAAGCATAAAAAGGAAAACAAGAAAGAGAAAATTTAAAAGATTCAATAAGATAAATTGTTTATATTCATGTTATACATGTAAATGTCAAGATGATATTTGTAACTTAAAAATTTTATAATTATTAAAGCAAGTTAGAAGGAGTATACAACTAGATATAGACCAATATCTTATACTTTATAGCAAGATAAGGTCAAAATGAGTATATAATTTAGATATAAAAGGTTATACTATAAGCAAATTAGCAGAACATAGAATAGTTTACCTGGCAGATCTAAGGAGAAGGGAAGAATTTATGACCAAAGAACAGATAAAGAAAACATTATGAGAAGTAAGATGAGTAATTTGGGTTATATTAAATTAAAAGTTTTGTACAAACAAAATCAAAATAACCAAAAATAGAAATGAAATAACTAATATTTTTCATATCTTCCCCTTTTTGTCTTTTTCTATACTTACACCGTGTACAACCTAGGTGAGACACTTACCACCCCTTTTCTATGATTTTGCAATTCATCCTAATTAAGTTTCTCCCTTGTCAAATATATCCTCCATATGGCTGCTAAAATGATGTTCCTAAATCTCATGTGTGGCCATATCATTTCCATATTTCCATATCTTTTTGCTTTTCTACTCAATAAACTCCAGTGATTTCTTAGTAACTCAAAGAAAAAAATTATTTCATCTTTTTAAATTTATATTTTTGTAACTTCATAATGTAAATATTTATTAGCACAATGGTATGTGTTATACACATATCTTTTGAGGGTAGGGAAGTGTGATAAAAACTTTGGAGACTTGATTTAAAAATAGTTTAGATAAAGGTTAATGAGAACTTCAGTTAGGGTAGGAACATGGATATAGAGATGTGAGGAATGTCAAAAACCTTATAGTCTAACACCCTCATTTATAGTTGAAAAAACTAAGTCAGAGAGGTTAAGCAACTTGTCCAGGGTCACGCAAGTTATAAGTATCAGGGATTGTATTTGAACCCAGGTCCACTTACTCTAGAATTGTACAGATGAGGAAATTGGCTTCAAGTCTTGGTGACTAGAAGGGTGGTGGTACCTTCGAGAGATGCAAGAAATTTAGGAAAATAAGCAAGTTTGTTGCCAAAGGCTAGTTTGAGAGAATACTGATGAATTCTGTTTTAGAGTTTGTTTAGGTGTATAGAAACTGTTTTGTTGAGTTTGATGTATTAGTAGAGGTTTAGCATTAGAGGTTAGTATCATTAGCATCAGGTAGAGGTTTAGCATTAGAGATCTATGGAATCACTCTACTAATGACAAAGACTTGGGGAGTCATGGGTTGTTGTTATTCATCCTTTGTTTTTAAAAAGGACCAATAACATCATAGGCTGATGCTTTGACTTGTGTTGTAAATTGGACTTAAATGAGACTTCCCTCCGGGGGCAGTGGATATAGTGATAGAACTGGTATCAGGAAAAGCATAAATTCAAATCCAGCTTCAGATACTTGGGGCTATGTCACCCTGGGCAAGTCATGTAACCTTGTTTGCTTCAGTCTCATCTATAAAATGAGCTAGAGAGACTTCCGGGTAAACATGGCTGCAATCTAGACACCACACGCTTCCTCTCCCTGGCACCAAATGAAATAGAATACATCAAAGGAGCATAAAAATCCCTTTTGGAGGAACAGAAGGACTCCCCAGTACCCCACAGAGGCGAAGGTACGTGGGGTTTGAACATTTCCACACTATAATAAGAAGGAGGAAAAGCTTGCACAGAAACGTGAACTGAGCCACCCTTCACCCCCCTACATCCCCCACCAAACCAGAGTGAGCTACCGGAGCTCTCACTGGGAAAGCAAGTGAGTGGGGAACGTCTCTGTCTGGGGGGGTGCACTCCAGGGTCCTTGGGATCTGGGGACTGCCAGGAAAAAACGTCTCAGGGCGGTTTCACGGGAGAATCCTGCACTGAGCACAGTGGGCCCTCCGAGCTGTACTCAGGGCAGTTGCACTGAGTATCTGGGTGGAGCTAAACACCAGGGGTGGACAACGCGCTGATTATCTTGGCGAAGCTGAACACCTGGGAAGTTTGGCTGTGATCAGGAGCCCAGCTCTCTAAGAAACCTTGGAGGCAGGGAAGAACTAGTCTGAGGCAACCTAAATTCACAGAAAACCCGCCCATATCACCCAGACCCCAGACCAAAAAGGAAAGGGGAATAAAACCACCAAAGGGATGGCTCACATGGCCCAAAATCAAGCCTCCAGGAAGGGGAAAAGGTGACTATTGAAAACTTTTATGGTGGGAGTACCCAAGGAAAAGAAGAGAATGAGGATGAAATCCAAAAAAAATCAGAACATGCCTCCCAAAATGGAAACTATCAACAAGCTCTGGAAGATCTCAAACTGGAGCTTACCCAACAGATGGAAATCTTCTGGAAAGAAAAATAGGAGAAAGAGATCCGCAGTCTGACAGATAAGACTGCTCAATTGGAAAAAGAGCTGGAAGCATCCAATAGAAGGGCAGACAAAGCTGAAAAGCAAAACCAGTCCCTAACAACCAGAATTAAGAAGCTCGAAGAAAGTGAGATCATAAAACAGCAAGAATCAATAAAGCAAACCCAAAAAATTAATGAATTAGAAGAAAATATGAAATATCTCACTGAAAAGGTCACAGACTTGGAAAACAGAGGAAGAAGAGACAACCTCCAAATTATCAGTCTCCCAGAAAAACCAGAGATAAACAATAAACTCAATGTTATTCTACAAGAGATTATAGAAGAAAATTGCCCACACATTCTGGAGCAAGGGGGCAAAATAGAAATAGAAAAGGTTCATAGAACACCCCCTATACAAAATCCCCAAAAGACAACCCCTAGGAATATAATCTCCAAATTCAAGAGCTTCCAAGAAAAGGAGAAAATCCTACAAGAAGCCAAGAAGAGGAGCTTCAGATATAAGGGGGCTCCAATAAGACTCACAGATGACTTAGAGGCTAACACACTAAGAGACCTCAAAGCATGGAACAAGATATTTAGAAAGGCAAGAGAGCTGGGTCTCCAACCAAGAATCAACTACCCAGCAAAACTGACTATATACTTCCAGGGGAAAGTATGAGCATTCAACAAAATAGAAGACTTCCAAGCCTTTGCTAAGAAAAGACTAGAACTTAGTGGAAATTTTGATATCCAAGCACAGAAAGCAAGAGAAACATGAAAAGGTAAATATGAAAGAAAGGGAAAAGAAGATAAATCTTATCTTTTTCTTTAAGTCAAACTCTCCTCTATAAGGACTACATTTACATCAAATTATATATATTAATATGTGGGGGAAATGTTTTATGTAACTCTCAAAAATTGTTTGCATCATAAGAGTAGTTAGAAGAATCATACATAGGGAAAGATTGGGGCATTAAGAAGATTGGTGAAAGTGGGGGCAAAGAAAGGAAAAGGGGGGAACCATTGATAATACTAAGATTTACTTCAAGAAATAGGGGGGAATTAATAGAATAATCTTTCCCATATAAAGATACACATGGGAAGGGGAGGGAAGAACTTTCATATGAGAAGGAGTTGAAGAGAGCATGAAGTGGAATTATTTAAACCTTACTCTCAGTGAAATCAAATCTGAGAGGGAAAAACATCTAGATCCAGTGGGATCCTGAATTCTATCTTATCCAACAGGGTAAGAAAGAAAGGAAAATCAAGGAGGGGGAGTGGGGAGGGAGTATAAAAAGGGAGGGAAGGAGAGGGGGGAGGGGAACGGAGCATAAAAAGGGAGGGGCTAGAATGGGAAGCATATCAAGGGAGAGGACTAGGGGGACTGACCAAAAGTAAATCACTGGTTCAAAAGGAGATAGCTAAAGAAGAAAGGTCAGATCTAGGGGAAGATATCAAAATGCTAGCAAATCCACAAATGACAATCATAACATTGAACATGAATGGGATGGACTCACCCATAAAATGTAGACAAATAGCAGGTTGAATTAGAAGCCAAAAGCCTACCATTTGTGGTCTTCAAGAAACACATATGAGGCGGGTTGATACTCACAAGGTTAGAATTAAAGATTGGAGTAAGAACTTTTGGGCCTCAACTGATAGGAAGAAGGGAGGATTTGCAATCATGATATCTGACAAAGCCAAAGCAAAAATAGATCTGATCAAAAGAAATAGGGAAAGTAAATATATTCTGTTAAAAGGGAGTATAGACAATGAGGAAATATCACTAATCAACATGTATGCACCAAATGGTATAGCATCGAAATTTTTAATGGAGAAACTAGGAGAATTGAAGGAGGAAATAGACAGTAAAACCATATTAGTGGGAGACTTGAACCAACCACTATCAAATTTAGATAAATCAAACCAAAAAATAAACAAGAAAGAGGTAAAAGAGGTGAATGAAATCTTAGAAAAATTAGAGTTAATAGACATATGGAGAAAAATAAATAGGGACAAAAAGGAATACACCTTCTTCTCAGCACATTCACATGGCACATTCACAAAAATAGATCATACACTAGGTCACAGAAACATGGCACTCAAATGCAAAAAAGCAGAAATAATAAATGCAGCCTTTTTAGATCACAGGCAATAAAAATATTGATCGGTAAGGGTACATGGAGAGCCAAATTAAAAATTAATTGGAAATTAAATAATATGATACTTCAAAATCAGTTAGTTAGAGAAGAAATCATAGAAACAATTAATAATTTCATTGAGGAAAATGACAATGGCAAGACATCCTTTCAAACCTTATGGGATGCAGCCAAGGCAGTACTTAGAGGAAAATTCATATCCCTGAGTGCATATATTAACAAATTAGGGAAGACAGAGATCAAGGAATTGGAAATGCAAATCAAAAAACTTGAGAACAAACAAATTAAAACCCCCCAGAAGAAAACCAAACTAGAGATCCTAAAAATTAAGGGAGAAATTAATAAAATCAAAAGTGATAGAACTATTGAGCTAATAAACAAGACTAGAAGCTGGTACTTTGAAAAAACAGACAAAATAGACAAAGTACTGTCAATCTAATTAAAAAAAAGGAAAGAAGAAAGGAAAATTAATAGCATCAAGGATGAAAAGGGGGACCTCACCTCAAATGAAGAGGAAATTAAGTCAATCATTAAAAACTACTTTGCCCAACTATATGGCAATAAATATACCAACCTATGTGATAGGGATGAATATTTACAAAATATAAATTGCCTATACTAACAGAAGAAGAAATAGATTTCTTAAAAAATCCCATATCAGAAAAAGAATTCCAACAGGCCATCAAAGAACTTCCTAAGAAAAAATCCCCAGGGCCTGATGGATTCACCAGTGAATTCTATCAAACATTCAAACAACAGGTAACTCCAATACTATACAAACTATTTGACATAATAAGCAAAGAGGGAGTTCTACCAAATTCCTTTTATGACACAAACATGGTACTAATTCCAAAGCCAGGCAGGCCAAAAACAGAGAAGAAAATTATAGACCAATCTCCCTAATGAATATAGATGCAAAAATCTTAAGTAGGATACTAGCAAAAAGACTCCAGCAAGTGATCAGAAGAATCATTCACCATGATCAAGTAGGATTCATACTAGGGATGCAGGGCTGGTTCAATATTAGGAAAACCATCCACATAATTGACCACATCAATAAGCAAACCAACAAAAATCATGAGATTATTTCAATAGATGCAGAAAAAGCCTTTGATAAAATACAACACCCATTCCTATTAAAAATACTAGAAAGCATAGGAATAGAAGAATCCTTCCTAAAAATAGTAAACAGTATATATCTAAAACCATCAACTTATATCTTCTGTAATGGGGATAAACTAGACGCATTCCCATTAACATCAGGAGGGAAACAAGGATCCCCATTATCACCTATATTATTTGACATTGTATTAGAAACACTAGTAGTAGCAATTAGAGAAGAAAAAGAAATTGAAGGCATTAAAATCGGCAATGAGGAAACCAAATTATCGCTCTTTGCAGATGACATGATGGTCTACTTAAAGAATCCTAGAGATTCAACAAAAAAGCTAATTGAAATAATCAACAACTTTAGCAAAGTTGCAGGATACAAAATAAACCCACATAAGTCATCAGAATTTCTATACATCTCCAACACAGCTCAGCAGAAAGAACCAGAAAGAGAAATCCCAATTCAAAAATACCTTAGACAAAATAAAATACTTAGGTATCTATCTCCTGAGACAAACTCAGGAACTATATGAACACAACTACAAAACACTCTCCACACAACTAAAACTAGACTTGAACAATTGGAAAAACATTAACTGCTCATGGGTAGGATGAGCCAATATAATAAAAATTACCATCCTACCCAAACTCATCTATCTATTTAGTGCCGTACCCATGGAACTTCCAAAAATTTTTTTTACTGATTTAGAAAAAATCATAACAAAGTTCATTTGGAAGAACAATAGATCAAGGATATCCAGGGAAATAATGAAAAAAAAATACAAAGGAAGGGCGTCTTGCAGTCCCAGATCTCAAACTATATTACAAAGCAGCAGTCATCAAAACAATCTGGTACTGGCTAAGAGACAGAAAGGAGGATCAGTGGAATAGACTCGGGATAAGTGACCTCAGCAAGACAGTATATGACACAGCCCAATATCCCAGCTTTTCCACTATTTCATAAAAACTGCTGCGAAAATTGGAGGACAGTGTGGGAAAGATTAGGTTTAGATCAACACCTCACACCCTACACCAAGATAAATTCAAAATGGGTGAATGAATTGAACATAAAGAAGGATACGATAAGAAAATTAGGCGAACACAGAATAGTACACATGTTAGACCTTTGGGAAGGGAAAGAATTCAAAATCAAGCAAGACTTAGAAAGAGTCACAAAATGCAAAATAAATAATCTGGAATACATCAAATTAAACAGTTTTTGTACAAACAAAACCAATGTAACTAAAATCAGAAGGGAAGCAACAAATTGGGAAACAATCTTCATGAAAACCTCTGACAAAGGTTTAATTACTCAAATTTACAAAGAACTAAATCAGTTGTACAAAAAATCAAGCCATTCTCCAATTGATAAATGGGCAAGGGACATGAACAGGCAGTTCTCAGCCAAAGAAATCAAAACTATCAATAAGCACATGAAAAAGTGCTCTACATCTCTTATAATCAGAGAGATGCAAATCAAAACAACTCTGAGGTATCACCTCACACCTAGCAGATTGGCTAACATGACAGCTATGGAAAGTAATGAATGCTGGAGGGGATGCGGCAAAGTAGGGACACTAATTCATTGCTGGTGGAGTTGTGAATTGATCCAACAATTCTGGAGGGCAATTTGGAACTATGCCCAAAGGGTGATAAAAGACTGTCTGCCTTTTGATCCAGCCATATCACTGCTGGGTTTGTATCCCAAAGAGATAATAAGGAAAAAGACTTGTACAAGAATATTCATAGCTGCACTCTTTGTGGTGGCCAAAAATTGGAAAACGAGGGGATGCCCTTCAATTGGGGAATGACTGAACAAATTGTGGTATATGTTGGTGATGGAATATTATTGTGCTAAATGGAATAATAAAGTGGAGGAATTCCATGGAGACTGGAACAACCTCCAGGAAGTGATGCAGAGCGAAAGGAGCAGAACCAGGAAATCATTATATGCAGAGACTGATACACTGTGGTATAATCAAAGGTAATGGACTTCTCCATTAGTGTCAATGCAATGTCCCTGAACAATTTGCAGGGATATAAAAATATTATCCACAAGCAGAGGATAAACTGTGGGAGTAAAAACAATGAGTAAAAGCAACTGCCTGACTACAGGGGTGGATGTGATAGGATTGAGGAGAGACTCTAAATGAACACTCTAATGCAAATACCAACAACATGGAAATGGGTTAGAAACAGGAACACATGTGATAACCAGTGGAATCATTTGTTGGCTATGGGAGAGGTGGTGGGAAGTGGGATGGGGGGAGGAAAAGAAAATGATCTTTGTTTCCAGTGAATAATGTTTGGAAATGACCAAATAAAATAATGTTTAAAAAAATGAGCTAGAAATGGAAATGGTAAACCACTCTAGTATCTTTTCCATGAAAAGTCCAAACTAGGTCTTGAAGTATTACACATGACTGGAAACCACAAAACAACAGCTTCCCTCTATCATTGGATGGTCATGGCATTGGTCAACATTAGAGATCAGGAACAGACAGAGTCAGAAGAGTGGTGGGGTGAGAGAGAGGACGTTATAAGTTTATGCTGAATTTGAAATGTCTCTTTACCACCTAATTTGAAATGCTCAAGAGGCCATTATTGGTACTGTCTTGAGGGTCAGGAATTAGCCTACAGCTCACTATATATATATATCTGTGAATCATCTGCATATAGATAACAATTAAACCCATGGTAGCTGATGATATCACTGAGAGAAAGTATATAGATATGAGTAGAAATTACTGGACATTACCTTGGGGAATACATATGCTTAAGTGCCAGGATGTGGTTGATAAGTCAGCAAAAGAGACTGAGGAAAGGTCAGATGAGAGAAAAATAATGTTATGAAAACAAAGCAAAGACATTGTCTCTGGAAAGAAGATAACTAACTATCCAATCAATGCAGGCTTCAAAAGGGACTGAGAAAAGGTCATTTAAATTGGAAAATTAAATCTTAATGGTGCAGTAAGGTATCACTTTTTAAAATATTTTTTCTTTTTGCAAAAATTTCATCATATGGATTTTTAAGGAAAATTTTCACCAATAATTATTTAACTGTACCAAATTGTAATACTCAATTGATTCCTGTCCTTTTATTATTTGCTATGCTGCACAGCAACTTCTGCCTGACTGCGTAATAGGTAGGACATCACAGATTAAATTTTATTCCCTAATATAAACACAAAATCTATGTTTCAAAATTGTTCCAACTATGTCTCTTCATTTTCAGTCCTGGCTTTGTAGCTGTCAAACTGTGTGACATTAAGCAAGACACACTAGCCTTCTTTGTCATAGTTTCTTCATCTATAACATACAGGGTTGGACTAGATGAACACTAATGCCCCTTCAATCATTTAGCATCTATGACTTGGTGATTTGTCTGCTATTTGCTAGTTGTGTGCTTATAGGCAAGGCACTTAATCATATTGAATTTTATCCATAAAATTAATATTTTGAGTCAGATTATTTACAAGTTCTAGTACCTTTGAAATCTTATGTACTATGAAGAGTTATTAAGTAATTTTCTTATAGATTCATTCACAATCATCAGCATAGTTCCTCTTTTTAAATAAACACCATCCCTTTGTACACATTATACATACTAGACATTTCATAAATATTTGTTGGATTGCATCAAGGAGAAGTTTTTCTAATTTAATTTGATATAAGAAGTATTTATTCATTTGCTATTCATTTGCAACCAGCTGCTCTGCTTGATGTTGAATCCACCATCATCATCATCATTCCCCACTACCCTTAGGATAAACTCATCACCAGAAAATTCATTATAGTGGAGATTTCATTTCATAATATGGAAATTGTACACGTATCTCATCAATACCCTCAGTTGTCTCTCTGTCTCAAAGGGAAGGTGGAACAAAAAACTCATTCCAAAGCCTCTCTTTACAGAGGCTCAAAATCCTAGGAATTTCTTCATTTGCTACCTGTAGCTCTCTTTGGTTTCAATCTGCCCTAAGTCATGACTCCTTCCTTCAGAAGAAGACAACAAAGTCAATACTGCTATATCCAAAGTCTCCAAGAAAAATACAAATTTTTCTCAAAAACAATTAATTTAGAAACTCAAATAGATTTAAAAGATCAAATACGAAAGATAGAAGAAAAGTTCTGAAAAGAAATGAGAATAATACATGAAAATCAAGAATAAAGAGACAACAGTTTGGGAAAGGAAGCAATAAAAAATACTTAAGAAATTAGTACCTAAAAAAAAAAAAAAGAATAGCCCAATTGGTAAAAGAGAAACAAAAATATATTGAAGAGAAGAACTATTAAAATGCAGAATTGGCCAAATGGAAAAAGTTATATGAAAATTCACTGAAGAGAATTTCTCAAAAGGCAGAAATGGCTATATGCCAAAAAAAAAAAAGGTACAAAAAATTCACTGAGGATAAAACTATTTACAAAGTAGAATTGGCCAAATGGAAAGGTAGGTACAACAATTCACTTGAGAAAATCATACCTTAAAAATTATAATTAGGTAAATGTAAACTAACGATTCTACAAGACATCAAGAAACAATCAAATAAAGTCAAAAGAATATATATATATAGTGGAAGAGAGAGCGATTGAAAAGGCATGCAGTAAGACAGGAAACAGCTGATCATCTGTTAGTCAAACGAAGGTTCTATTTGGAATTTTTCCAAGAAACAGTTGGAAGCAAAGTCACCTACTGGCTAGACCCTGGTTACCTGGTTGCCTTGTATCAGGGAGGGAAGGAGTTTTTCTCTCTTGGACTTTGGAAACTGAAGCTGGAGGTAGCCTGGTGATTTGGAAGGCAGAAGAAAGAAGGACAATAGTCCAGATATCTCTCTGACTTTCTCTGTTGATGATAGTGACTGAACTTCCAGACCTATAAGACATTTCTCTCAATTTGAACTATATTCCAAAATCCTCCAATCTAAGACTCACTGTAGTATCAGGAAATCCTCAACCCTCTTACCTCCTCTTTATCCTTTCCTGTCTTCCCCAAATAAACCCCTTACTTAATTAAGATAAAGAAGAGAAAGAATATTTCATGTGAAACATCATAAACTCACCCTGAGTGATTTAGAAGAAGAAGAAAGAAGAAGGAAGGGGGAAGGCGAGGAAAGGGAGGCTGAAGAGAGGGAGGAAAAGGGAGGTTAAACAGAAGAAAGAAGATAATTGCTTCATCTGTTAGTTATCAATTACTAATCAATATAGTCCCTTATTATTATCTATTACTATATATATATATATATATATATATATATATATATATATATATATATATAATATCTCTTTGGAAAAACAACTGACCTGGAAAATAAATCAAGGAGAGATAATCTAAAATAATCTAAGAGTTATTGAATTACCTGAAATCCTTGTTAAAAAAAAAAAGAGCTTAGACATCATCTTTTGAGAAATTATCAAGTAAAACTGCCTTGATATTCTAGAACCAGATGGCAAGTGGAAATAGAATCTACCAATCATTTCCTGAAAGAGAATCCCAAAGGAAAAGTCTAAGGAATTTTAGAACCAAATTCCTGATTGCTCAGGTCAAGGAAAAAATATTGCAAACAGCCGACAAGAAACTATTAAAATGTCATGGATCCAAAATCCAGATAACACAAAATTTAACAGCTTCTTCACAAAAGGATCAGAGAGTCTACCATAAAATATTCCAGAGGGCAAAGGAGCTAGGACTTCAAGCAAGAATTACCCAGCAAAACTGAGAATAATACTTTTGGGGGTGGGGGTGAGGTGAGGTTGAGAATGGATTTTCAATGAAGTAGAGTACTCTGAAACATTCTGGATGAAAAGACCAGAGCTAAGTGGGAAATTTGGCTCTCAAATACAAAACTCAAGAGAGGCACAAAAAAAACAAAAACAGGAAAAAATGAAAAGAAATTCAATTAAGTAAACTATTTATATGCCTGTGTGGGAAGATGATTCTTATAACTCTGAAGAACTTTATCATTATTATGGTAGTTAGATGAAATATACATAGATGCAAGCTTATGAGTTGAATATAATGGGATGATAAAAAAAGATAAAATAAAGGTATGAGAAAGCAGAATGCATTGGGAAGAGAGGGAAGGGGAAAATAGAATGGGAGTAAATTATCACACATAAAAGAGGCATCAAAGAGCTTTTATAGTGGTTAGGAAGATGGGGGAGGTAGAGAGGGGAGCAAGGGAACCTTACTATCATCAGAACTAACTCAGTGAGGGAAGAACATATACAATCAATTGGCTATAGAAACCTATCTTATCCTAAAGGAAAGTAGTGTTAAGAGAGTTTTTGTTAATTTCTCCTTTTTTTGTATTTAAGAGATAAAGGAGCAATAATATTTTTCAGCAAGAGACCCCCTGCTGTGCCCTCTGGAAGTTGGTGACAATTAGAAGGGTATGGCTGAGTGTGATTGGTGAGTTGCAGACTTTTGGAAAAGGATTTCGTTTCTGGGTCTCCTGGGAAGAGGTTGTACTGCTATCGATCTCTCTGGTTGGAGACAAAGAACTGAATTAAGGCCTTAAAAGTCTTATTGATTATTGATTAACTTGGATAGATAAGTAGATAGTTAGTGGTTATATTATCAGAGAGAGAGAGAGAGTGTAGTGAGAGTAGGCAAGGGCTTCTGCCTAGCAGAAGATACTGACCTCTGAGGAAGATAGATATAAGGTTTTCTAGAGAAATTTAGTTATGATTTGGATCTTAGGTATAGTTATAATCTACTATAAGATTACCTTCACTTTCCTCCTTCCTATTTCCTATCCTTATTCCTAATAATAAAGCAAGTGTTTTGCTTTTAATAAACTGTGCACTAGCTGTTGATTAAACCCCTGCTTCCCCTCCCACCCCCAAATTCAATATACAAAGGCATGGAGAAATGAGAATACAGGATAAGATTAAGGAATAGTTCATTTGCCTAGAAATATGGAAAGGAAAATTATTTGAGATGAGGCTAGAAATGTAAAGTAGAGACTAAATGACAAGAGATTTGATAAAGGATAAAGAGTTTTGTATTTACTGCCCTAAGCAAAGAGGGGATAATGAAAGATTTTGAGGACAGGTGATCAGAGTGCATTGGAAAAATGAAAAACAACCAAAGACAATCAATAGAAAATAAACAGAATAAGCATTATTAATGAATGGCACTCAATATTTCTAGTGTCTGATTTTTTATTTCCACGATTATTTCAAAACATATTGTAAGTGGATGGGAATACTTCTTTGAAGGAAGAGATTGTTTTGCTTTTTTAAAATGGTTTTGGAGTAAAGCTCTTTGGGAACATATTTTCCATAACCAGAGCCAGCAGCTGGAATTGTCACCTACTGCCCTCTAATTGAGAGAGAGATGACTCACTGTGTCTCTTAAGCCAACTTTCAATTTTTAGGAAACTGACTTTAACCAGTCAACTATTTATCCTTTCAATGAGTATTTTTTGGCTCAGATAAGGATTTTCTTAAGAGGCAGAAAGCAGGCTTAATCTTTTCTTTGTGGGTAATGATTTTCTTGTTAAGTTCATAATGGTTGGAGAGTAATTGGATGTGTTTGCTCATTTAATTTAACTAATCCACTTACCCACCTCATCATTAACATAATGTTACTTAGTTACTCTAAGAATGGAACCTAATTGGGGGAGGGAAAAGAAGCTAGTTTTTAAAGAAGATTACAGGAGAGACAATAGATTTTAAATGCTGAGGAAATGTTAAAAGCTGATTGAATTACCCTTGGTTAAAAAGAAAAAGTAAACACTCAGCAATAGATCTCAAGTCCCACACAAGGGCTGTTGAAGTCCTCTGAGGTAACAGCTTAATATCCGAAAAGCCACTATGAGATAAAAAGCAATAAATGTTCCTGACTATTTCAGAAGAAAAGAGTAGGGAACAATTTGTAAAACTTGGCCTGGCAATTTTTAAATTCATAAAAATTAATTTGGTAAGAAGGGGATTTAATATTTGTTGTGAGATTGCAGTGTGGTATCATGTAAAATGTATTGTTTCGGGAGTCAGAAAATCCAGGTTTTAATCCCAAATTACTAAATATTGATTTCAAGGGAGAAGAATGGTGAGGCTTGACAATTGGGGTTAAGTGATTTGTCCAGGGTCACAGAGTAGGAAGTGTCTGAATCCAGAATTTAATCCATGATCTCCCATTGTCAGGCCTGGCTCTCTAGCCACTGAACCACCTATCTGCCCCTAATACTGATTTGATGTATAAAAATCTCTTTACCTGTTTAAGCCTATTCTTTCATATGTAAATGAGAAATTGGGTGTGATGCTTGCTAAGTTTCTTCAATTGGCCCATGAGTCTATATTGAGGAAAACTTCATACACTTGATATCTCTGAGTGACTAGTATGAATTCTGGAATAACAGATTGTAGAGGGAAGTCTGCAATAAGGCTGTTCATTAAAATTGGAGCAACTTTAAAGATCATCTAGCTAATTCCTTTTTTTTTTCACTAAGGAGGAAAAGGAGAGAGGACATTTGAAAAATATGATCACCAATCAATCAGCAAGCATTTATTAAGTGCTTATTGTAATGCCAAATCATCAACTAACATTTCTATTTCCTTTGAAGTTCATAAGATGCTTTCTTCATAAAAGTTATATAAGGTAGATAATTCAGATACATCTACCCTCATTTTACATGATGCAGCTGAAATACAGCTTCACAGAATCAACAGATCCAGAGTTAAAAGAAATCATTATGTCATCCTTTAAAAAAAAATCTCAATACTACATACTTAACAAGTGTTTATCCAGCTTTTGCTTTAAAGCCTCTAGTGAGGGAGAATGGACTTCCTCTCTCAAGGCAGCTCATTCCACTATTCTACAGATCTTATTGTTGGGAATTTTTTTTTAATGATGTCAAGCCTAAATTTATTTCTTTGCTACTTCCTAATTTGTCCCTCCTTTGGGGTCAAGCATAACAAATTGCTCCCGCATTCCCCAAAAGCCATAAAATTATGCATATACTGTTGGTCTCAAAGAGATCAAAGATATGGCGTAAGGACCTCTTTATACAAAAATATTTATGGCAGTTTTTTTTTTGTGTGTGTACAGAATAGAAAAATGCCATACAATAATCGCTGAAAATGGTTTCTAAGTGTAATTGAAAAAATAAAAAGGTTTTTAAAAACCAAGTTTTAAAAACCTTTTCCCATGAAAATTCTTCAGATACTTGTTGATAATTATACTGTCCTTCATGAGATTTCTCTACAGTTCTTTTTTATTATAAAAAAAATGCTTATCTCTTAGAGTCAATACTGTGTATTGGTTCCAAGGCAGAATAGTAAAGGGATAAAGAAGATAAAAATAAAGTGCCCATGGCTGATCAGCTAGTTCAAATACCCGCCTTAACACCACCAAGCTCGGGACAGGAAGTAAAAAGGTGGGACCTTCCAAGTCCCCTCCTAATATCCCCTATCTACAGGAAGTACATAATGACAGGAAGTCAGTGGGCTCCTGGTAAATGTAGTTCTTTTTTAGGGTAACAGATTTTCAATTATACATTCCCCCCAATATCCGTGGGTGACTGGTCTCTCCAATAGATCTTGTAAACATAACCAACTTTGAAATTACAATAATTTGGAGATAAAAGGAAAAGAGAGAAAAAAAACAATGATTTTTAGGTGCATTGACAAAAAGCCAGTTAGGGGGCAGTCCCCTTTTGGCATAAGAGTACTGTAAAAATGTTATTATTATTTTAAATTGTAAAGTTTAAATTCCTTGATAGAGTAATTTTAAGTTAAGAATCATGCTACCTCTTTGAATCCAGAAACTGAACTGTTTGGAGAAGATACCATGAAGATGCCTCCACAGACCACACGAGATGATCCAAAATGAACTTTGGGATGTGGTGATCTGAACTGTGTGGGGTTGTATGTATATTCTTATGCCAAAGTGGACTGCCCCTAACTGGTTTTTTGTCAATGCATCTAGCAATTATTGGTTTTGTTCTCTTTTCTTCTTATCCTCAAATTATTGTAATTTCAAAGTTGGTATGATTACAAGACCCAGTGGAGAGACTAGTCTTCCTCAGGCCTTGGGGGGTGATTTAAAATGGAGATTTGAACCCTAGACTTCAATCCCAGAAGTTCTTTGTATTTCCCAGAATTCCCTATAATCTCACCTAAGTCTCCACCTGGGTGAGATCACAAGGAGTGTTTAACTGGCAGCAATGCCTACTTCGCTCTCTTCCATTTGCAAGATGTAGTGAGTAAGCTAAGCAGGGGTTTTGAATGGGCTAATTAGCCCTAGGCACGTGGTTTTCTTGTTTGTATTTTCTTTATTCCTTGATTTCTAATAATCCTTAATAAACCTCATAAAATATAATATTTCTAATACTAGAGATTAATTTAATTTTTACAGTTTACATACAAAACAAATGCATTCAACCCCACACAATTCAAATCACCACATTCCAACATTCACTCTGGATCTTCTGTGCAGTGTGTGGTCTGTGCAGGCATCTTAATGCTGCCTTCTCCAAACAGTTCACTTTCTGGATTCAGAGAGGTTGCATGTTTCTTAACCTAAAATTACTCTCAAAAAGAATTTAAAGTTTGCAGTTTAGAATAATTATACATTCCCTCCTGAAGAGGGTGTTGAAAAACACAGGAATCACTTAGTAATGCATGGCTGAGTTATGAGGTGTATGAATCAATTGGCAAGAGAAACCAAAAGCATCAAAAAATCCAAATAAAAAAAGATGATTTCTGGATGAAATACAGACTATCAAAGTCTTATGTGTAAAAATTCTAAGCAAAAGAAAAATAAATCAATAACATTTCCTTGAGTCAGGGCCCAATTAAAATGATTTAAGCAATTATACATTTACCCAATCAGTACCCAGGACTATAGAAAGTTTGCCACACCATGAAAGACAGAAAAGGGACTAGATTATAGGAGCCAGGTAGGAGCCAAATTTGATATACTTGGTAGAATGTGGGACAAGGAAGACCTGCCTTTAACACATGTTAAACAGCTGCAACCTGGAACCCCAAATAGGTTCAAGTTCTCTTGTCTTGGCTCAAAATTTTCATCAATCACATCAGAATTGGTTGGTCTCTTTGGCCTTGTGCTTGATTGTCACTCCGTAGTTTAGCTTTGTACTTCTTTGGCACTGTGCAATGGCTTTTTTTGTATTCTCTTTTCATGGAATCAGATAGAATCATTAAGCAAAGTGCCGTAATATTTTTTTAAATAATCAATGGCATCATTTTTATAGTCTAAAGCTTTTCAGGTATGCATTAATATTAGAACAAATGTATTTTAAACTTATATTACTGCAAAATAAAAAAAAGTTAGAGAAAAATATTCTCACTAAAAAATGAGATTCGTTTCCTTTTTAAACTAATTACTGTGTGAGTACAAATGATTTTCAGAATAAAACAGTAATATAGTAGATAATGAGCATTCAAAGGAGTACCAAAGTCCTCAAAATTCACAATAGCCCAGTTAATTACAATAGCAAACAAACCCACTATTATATTTCATATAAGTTGCTGTATAACAAAAAAAAAAAACCCTATGAACTGATGGATATTTGTCACAAATTTAAAGACATAGCAAATCTTTCAACATTGGCAAATATATTTTTAAACAAAGCAAAACTTATTTGGGTCTAGAACATCACCAAGAAATGTAGATTGTTCTGTTGGAAGGTAAATTAATGTGAAGGATTTTGCAGGCGCTCTTTTTGAAGCTTCCTGCTTCATAGAAACACCTTGGTAGGAATATTTCTTTGTTTCTCTGCCTTTAACACAACATTATTTTCATTCAGATACCACTAGTTAATTAAAATTATTTCTGAACATCCCTTTGAATTACAATTTAAATTCTTAGCTCATTAAATTTTTCAAAGGTTGTTAGCCAGGTTGAGTCCAACCATCATCTATGTGACAATTAACAAATGCAAAATGGGGGAAAAATTGTTTATGGGCTTTTACAATATTCTGTTCAGTAGTCATAGGGGAAATGTAACAGAATATATCTAATAGTTAAAACACAGTAGGCTAAACTGATTCAGTGTAACAGAATAGTATTGAATATATTAATATATGAACTTAAAACAACAAAATTAAATATTAAACAAAACAATCAGCAAAATACAATAAAATAGAGAGGGAGGCTTTTATAAAACACTGGAGTCTGAAAAGGCTCAAAAACTTCACCTCCAGTCTCTTTAAAGTTACTTTTTTTTATCCGTTGAGATTCCTTTTGTCAGTACTGTATAATCTCCCATAGCAAGGGAGAACATGGGTTTTAGGAATCTCAAACTGGGCAGGTCCAAATGGCAAAGAGTTGCAGGGAGATGAATTTCTCCCCTGAATCTCAGGTAAGATAAGTAAAAGTATAAGTGCACTCATAAATGGTAGAAGCTGTTTGAAACAGGCAATGCTCTGTTCTTTCATAGAATAAGCTATGCTTGTAATCAGCTTCCTGTTTGGAAGAGTCTCTTCCTTCTCCTCATCTCCCCCTTCCCGAGGTACCCTGCCACATGGAGGCTAATAGTTGCCTAAGGAAAGAATACCCCAGTTTTTTTACCATCTGCTCTGACTCCTTGCTTCTTGGTGGCAGCAATCAGCAACAGCAGTAGGAGTCAGGGTCTGGTTGGAGGCTGATTTTAGGAGCATAGTTGCTGGCCTGGGGCCAGGGCTGGGCTGGGTGAGAGGTCTGGGTCAAGAAGGTCAGGAAGAAGCAGTATCAGCAATGCCAGTGTCAGCAGTAAAGAATGAGGAATGAGGGAGGAACGAAGAATGGCAGAGGAAGGAGGAAGGAAAGACTCAAACAGTTGGGCGAGAGAAGCAGTTTATCTCTTCTTTGCCAAGAGTCACTCTCCCCCCCCCCCCCCCAATAAAATTAGCCTGGCCAGTAGGGAGAGCAAGCAACTGGGGAAAAGTAGTAAAAGAAAAACGCAGCAGCTCCAAAGAGAGGTTTATTAAAGATTGTTAGAAATCTAGAAATAAAGGAATAAAGAAGATACAAATTAAGACCACATGCCCATGGCTGATCAGCCAGTTCAAACACCTGCCTTACCACCACCATGTTCAGGACAGGAAGTAAAGAGGTGGGACCTTCCATGTCCCCACCCAATATCCCCTATCTACAAGAAGTATGTAATGACAGGAAGTCAGTGGACTCCTGGGAAATGTAATTCTTTTTTAGGGTAACAGATTTTCAGTTATATAATTATTACCACATATCACCACTTGTTCAACATCCTTTCAGTTTTTAGGTCTTTGCTACCACCAAAAAAGCTGCTATAAATATTTTTGTATAAGCACATGCTTTCCCCCACTTTAATCTCTTTGGGGTACAAACCTAGAAGTAGGGTCAAATGATATGCAAGGTTTGAAGGTCTTTTGAACTTGGTTCCAAATTGTTCTTCAGAATGGTTGTATCAATTCATAGCTCAACAAAACAGTATACTAGTGCCCCAGTTTTTCCACATCTCCTTCAATATTTATTATTTTCTTTTTTTTTTCATATTAACTAGTATGATAGGTGTAAAGTGGTTCTTCAGGGTTGTTTTAATTTGAATCTTGAATTAATAACGTTTTTGGATTATTTTTTCATATGACAAAAAGTGGTTTTAATTCCTTCATCTCAGAACTGTCTGTTCATATCTTTGTTCACTTGTCAACTTTCAATTGATTATCATATGATATGGACACATGGTCTTTCACCTTTCTGGTTGCTTTCTGTCCTTTAGCTTACCAATATCCTCTCTAAAATGTAGCTACTAGAAACAAACATAATAAAGAGTTTCTAGTCAGCACAAAGTTCAGCTGAGGTATCATTTCCCAATTACTAGAAATTATGCCTCTCTTAATGTGGCCTAAGAGCACATTCGTTTTTTGGACTTACATATTTTACTGTTGACTTATTTTGAGTTGTAGTCTATAAGAACTGATCCAAGACCATTTTCAGATGAATTGGATTAATATAGTAATAAACAAGTCATTAAATATTAACAGTGTACAGAGAACTATGCTAAACACTAGGGATAAAAATAGAAAAGTAAGTCAGTCCATATTCTCAAGAAGTTCACATTCTAATGAGGGAGACAACACTTATGGAAGCTTTCAGCTGCAAGTCAGATGATAAGGTCCTATTATCCTTGGAGTGCATTTGTAAAGCAGATGGGGATGCTCCTTCTATGATGTCAATTCCATTGATAAAATCCTATCAGTTTCAAATGTTAAACCCTTTGGCATTGCCAAGGACTTCTGTAGCAAGAACTTCCTTTCCTAGATCTTCAACAGAACCTGTCATAGACATTTCTAAGCTGCATCTCCACAGGAATTTATCCACAAGTTTATGGCTAGAAACCCTGGGCTGAAAGCATTGCTGTTTCAAAAGCTTTTTGTTTCAGTATGGTGCATTTTCTCCATCAGAATTTGAGGGGAAAACATAGTCAATGTGGTAATGGTAGCCTAATTTTCCTATTACATGCTGCTTCCTGTTATCCAAATCTATTTTATCCCAACTTGAACTTTGGAAGTTATTTCTGAAACCCAAATTGAAGAAATTGCATTGATCTTCATTTGATTTAATTTTATTAGATCCATTCTATTTTTCTAAACTTTGTAGATTTCTTTTAGAATATATTGACTATTCTTACTAGGACATTTGAAAGTTTTATAATAATGTTAATTATTCTATTATTTTAATTTTTGCTTGGGTTAAGGACAAAACCTGTGATTTCATCATAGAGAGAAATTATATCTGAAGAAATTTTCCATCCTCATGAAAGTCAACACCTCTACATAAAAAAAAACCTACTCTCTAAGGTTCTAGCACCTTAGTACACTGAGTGGTTAAATAATTTACCTAGAGTCATATAACCAGTATTCATCAGAAATTGAACTTGAACCCATCTTCCTTAGATTTGAGGTGGATGCTGTATGTGCTACATCAAAGTATCTCTCATTTATTTCAGCTGTGGATAGAAGAAGAAAAAATATTAAGCAACACAGGGCCAAGCATGGCTCCTTGAGGCACTGCACTGAAAATTTCCTTCCAAGTTGGCACTGATCAGACCTCAGTAGCAATGCATTCTTCCATTTTAATATGTGGCTTTCATTCCCAATAGGGAGGCATTCCTGCTTACCTATTTTCCTCAGCATGGGATGGGTAAGGTGGTTAGAATCTTCCATAGTGCCAAATGATGTAGAGTGACACTATTTACTTTTCTTTGTGCTTATTTATTACAGGAGAGAGATGAAGGACAGGAGAATGGGAATCACTGGAAAATGATAGTTATGTAAAAGTGTCAATGTTTTAAAGAGATAGGGGGGAAAAGAAGGCTTCCTTCTATTCCCTCCATTTTCTCTCTCAGTGTGAGCATCTCTGGGTGAGTGTGCACCTTCATGGGATAGGGAAGGTATCTCATCATTGGAGGGTCAGGAATCATAGCCATATGGTCTTCCATGGGTATCCTTATGTCAGGAGAAGAGTCCACAAGTATCATCCCAAGAGAGAGGAGCCCTAATATGCTAGGGTGAGGAGGTAGGATTATAGACCTTCCTAAAGAAGGAGCAGAGAACAGATTGGGAGGAATTCCTCCTTGCTGAAATGCAGTGGGTTTTTTTGTTTGTTTTGTTTTGTTTTTTAATCATTCAGGCTCTGGGCTTGTTCTTACATCCATTTTTGATAATAGTCCCTCATATTCTCTTTGTACATCCATCAACTGCAGTGGATCTTCTTAGCAGATTGAGAGTCATGAATGAGGCATATATCATAATAATTGCAGTAAAACTTGGGCATGATGTTCAGAAGTGCCTTATTCTATTCCAGGTATCTTCAGAGTAGACCCACTGTTTTCCTCACACTCTTCCTCATGTAAAGCTAACCTTAGAGAAGAAATGGGACTCTGTTCTTCAGACCCTTTCATCAACAGATGGAAGATATAAATGTGCCAACTGAAAACTGATATAAAGAAACAAATTCTGAATGAGAGCTATGGAAAACTGGAAAGGGGTGACTTAGAAGAAGTACTCTCCTTCACTGGAGGTCCTCAAAGTAAAGCTTTAGTGGAAGTTTTTCAGGTATACTTTGGATGGCATGATTCTGAGGTAAATCAAAAGAGCAAAGATTAGAGGAAGCCAAAAGAGAGCTAGGGAGGGAAAAGAGAACCACAGAAACAGTGCAAGTTAGGAGATAGAAGTTGTCTTTGAGATCTTCAAATCTATTATCCTCAAGCAAAAGTACTTCTTCCCCTCCATTCTCTCTTTCATTTTATTTTTTTAAAGCATCCATTCAGCTATCTATTTATTGATCCATTTCTCATTGATTCATTTGTCTATGCATATTTTTGGACATAGTCAATGCAGAGATTTGTTTTGCTTGGCTATACGTATTTTTAATGGATTTTATTTTTCTTGCTTTTTCCATGTGGTTGTTGGGGTGTAGGGTAGGAAAGAATTTAGAAATGAAAATAAAATAAAATTGAACAAAAATTAAATTAAAACAGGACCATAGATTTAGTTTGAGATTGTAAAGTCTAATGATCTTTATTTTATATGTATTAGGGAATCTGGCACAAGTGCAAACATCATCAATTTGCTAAGATAGTATCATCCACATGGAAAACAATAATGAGCTACACCTGGGAAACTAGAACATGTATTCAACATAATTTACCCAAGTATTGTTTTTAGCAGCCTTATTTTCCATTGGCTGAGTAACAACAAAAGTTTTTGCTGTCTTTAAAATGACATGAATCAG
Organism: Monodelphis domestica; assembly: GCF_027887165.1. NCBI lineage: Eukaryota > Metazoa > Chordata > Mammalia > Didelphimorphia > Didelphidae > Monodelphis > Monodelphis domestica. The sequence continues at coordinate 393,745,885 of NC_077228.1, forward strand.
TATATTTAGGACAAATATGCATTTTTGTTTGAGGGGGATAGTAATTCTTTTCCTCCCATCAATGAAAAGAGGAGAGGACCATAGGACTTCCTATTTCCCCTCTGAAGCCTAATGATATCAAGAGATGGTTCTGTATCTTTGAGTTTTTTACTTACTCTTTTTGGGCATGGGTGCAGGGCACCGAATCTCTGATTATTCTGGTACTATGGGCATGGAGATCCAGTAATACAAGAATCAGGCTGGAATTTGCATCTGAACATAGATGCCATGGTCTAGAGACTCCAGCCCAAGAGAAACTTGTGTTGCAACATGTAACTTGAAGTTGTTGAGACCAATGTTAGGCAGGAAACTGATCTAAATTTTGAGACTAATTCCCTTTTCTCTCCTAAGGGACTAAAGTGGTAGAGTTCCAAAACTCCTCAGATTTTGGAAGAAATATTTACATGCTGTTTTTTCCCCTACTCTGTCTCTGAAGTAAATATCCATTTGTAGAAGATAGTAAAATTTAAGGGGCCATGGAACTGGGGTGCAAGTTTTTGTATCCTTCAAAGATAGGATTTATAGATGATAAAGGCTTGAGCAAAGATAAAGGCTCTTATTCTATCAGGGCAGTGGAGAACTTTGGGGATAGGGATGTCATGTCAAAGGCTCAGCTCTCAGAAAGTAGAACCTGATTCAATCATATGATATTCAGATGAAGAAACTGAGGATGAGAAATTAAATGACTTGTCAAGGCTTAAGTGACTTTGCTCCAGTACCTGTTCTTGAAATTAATCTTTTCCATTTGCTATTGCTGTCTCATTAAGATCACAGTTAATAAATGCTTGAGATAGGATTTGAACTCAGGTCTTCCTGACTCCAAGTCTATCCACTGTGCTGCCTAGCAGCCTCTCAATGGATTTGGGCCAGGTTGTGAAGTGGTCTAAATCCAGAACAGAGCTTAGATTTTATGTTTAAGGCAATAAGGAGCCACTGGAGTTTATTGAGTAGGAAGATGTCATGGGCTGCAGTGCCTACTCCTACTCTGCCAATTTGAATAATTAGGTTCTTGCTTTATTTCTTTTAAATAAACTGTTATACTTATGGAAAATTACTTTGGCAGCTATGTGGAGGATAGAGTAAGGGGGCGAGATATGTAGTGTGTCAGGGCAGTCAAACTATATGTGACCATCTTATTGCAACACAATGTCCAGAACAAGGGAGCTGACCATTCTATTATGTTCTTCCCTGGTCAGATCTTATTTATAGTATTTTTTTTTCCATTCATAGGTACCATTTTTTAAAGGGGCCCTTGAGAAATGGGAGAATATCCAGATGAGAGCATTCAGGTTGATGATGGGACTTGAAACTATTCTATTTTTTAAAATAATTTTTTATTTGATCATTTCCAAGCATTATTCATTAGAGACAAATATTTTCTTTTCCTCCCCTCCCCCCCCCATAGCAGATGCGTGATTCCACTGGGTTTCTCATGTGTTCTTGATTAGAACCAATTTCCATGTTGTTGGTATTTGCACTAGAGTGTTCATTTAGAGTCTCTCCTCAGTCATTTCCCCTCAGCCCCTATAGTCAAGCAGTTGCTTTTCATTGGTGTTTTTGCTCCCACAGTTTATCTTCTGCTTGTGGATAGTGTTTTTCTAGATCCCTGCAAGTTGTTCTGGGACATTGCATTGACCCTAATGGAGAAGTCCATTACCTTCGATTGTACCACAGTGTATTAGTCTCTGAGTACAATGTTTTCCTGGTTCTGCTCCTTTTGCTCTGCATCACTTCCTGGAGGTTGTTCCAGTCTCCATGGAATTCCTCCACTTTATTATTCCTTTTAGCACACTAGTATTCCATCACAAACATATACCACAATTTGTTCAGCCATTCTCCAATTGAAGGGCATCGCCTCATTTTCCAATTTTTGGCCACCACAAAGAGTGCAGCTATGAATATTTGTGTACAAGTCTTTTTCCTTATTATCTCTTTGGGGTACAAACACAGCAGTGATATGGCTGGATCAAAGGGCAAGCAGTCTTGTATCACCCTTTGGGCATAGTTCCAAATTTCCCTCCAGAATGGTTGGATCAATTCACAACTCCAACAGCAATGAATTAGTGTCCCTACTTTGCCGCATCCCCTCCAGCATTCATTACTTTCCATAGCTGTTATGTTAGCCAATCTGCTAGGTGTGAGGTGATACCTCAGAGTTGTTTTGATTTGCATCTCTCTGATTATAAGAGATGTAGAGCACTTTTTCATGTGCTTATTAATAGTTTTGATTTCTTTGGCTGAGAACTGCCTGTCCATGTCCCTTGCCCATTTATCAATTGGAGAATGGCTTGATTTTTTGTACAATTGATTTAGTTCTTTGTAAATTTGAGTAATTAAACCATTGTCAGAGGTTTTCAGGAAGATTGTTTCCCAATTTGTTGCTTCCCTTCTGATTTTAGTTACATTGGTTTTGTTTGTACAAAAACTTTTTAATTTGATGTATTCCAGATTATTTATTTTGCATTTTGTAACTCTAAGTCTTGCTTGGTTTTGAAGTCTTTTCCTTCCCAAAGGTCTGACATGTATACTATTTTGTGTTTGCCTAATTTACTTATAGTTTCCTTCTTTATGTTCAAGTCATTAACCCATTTTGAATTTATCTTGGTGTAGGGTGTGAGGTGTTGATCCAAACCTAATCTCTCCCACAGTCTTCCAGTTTTCCCAGCAGTTTTTATCGAATAGTGGCTTTTTGACCAAAAAGCTGGGATCTTTGGGTTTATCATATATTGTCTTGCTGAGGTCACTTGCCCCAATTCTATTCCACTGATCCTCCTTTCTGTCTCTTAGCCAGTACCAAATTGTTTTGATGATTGCTGCTATGTAATATAGTTTGATATCTGGGACTGCAAGGCCCCCTTCCTTTATATTTTATTTCATTATTTCCCTGGATATCCTTGATCCTTTGTTATTCCAAATGAAGTTTGTTATGGTTTTTTTCTGAATCAGTAAAGAAATTTTTTGGAAGTTCCATGGGTATGGCTCTAAATAGATGAATAAGTTTGGGTAGTATGGTCATTTTTACCATATTGGCTCATCCTACCCATGAACAGTTAATGTTTTTCCAATTGCTCAAGTCTAGTTTTAGTTGTGTGGAGAGTGTTTTGTAGTTGTGTTTATATAGTTCCTGTGTTTGTCTCAGGAGATAGATACCTAAGTATTTTATTTTGTCTAAGGTGATTTTGAATGAGATTTCTCTTTCTAGTTTTTGCTGCTGAGCTGTGTTGGAGATGTATAGAAATGCTGATGACTTATGTGGGTTTATTTTGTATCCTGCAACTTTGCTAAAGTTGTTGATTATTTCAATTAGCTTTTTTGTTGAATCTCTAGGATTCTTCAAATAGACCATCATGTCATCTGCAAAGAGCGATAGCTTGGTCTCCTCCTTGCCTATTTTGATGCCTTCAATTTCTTTTTCTTCTCTAATTGCTACTGCTAGTGTTTCAAGTACAATGTCAAATAGTAGAGGTGATAATGGGCATCCTTGTTTCACTCCTGATCTTATTGGGAATGCATCTAGTTTAGCCCATTGCAGATGATATTAGCTGATGGTTTTAGATATATACTGTTTATTATTTTTAGGAATGACCCTTCTCTTCCTATGCTTTCTAGTGTTTTTAATAGGAATGGGTGTTGTATTTTATCAAAGGTTTTTTCTGCATCTATTGAGATAATCATGTGGTTCTTGTTGGTTTGCTTGTTGGTGTGGTCAGTTATGTGGATGGTTTTCCCAATATTGAACCAGCCCTGCATCCCTGGTATGAATCCTACTTGATCATGATGGATGACCCTTCTGATCACTTGCTGAAGTCTTTTTGCTAGTATCCTATTTAAGATTTTTCCATCTATTTTCATTAGGGAGGTTGGTCTATAATTTTCTTTCTCTGTTTTTGACCTGCCTGGTTTTGGAATCAGTACCATGTTTGTGTCGTAAAAGGAGTTTGGTAGAACTCCCTCTTTGCTTATTATGTCAAATAGTTTGTATAATATTGGGATTAACTGTTCTCTGAATGTTTGATAGAATTCACTTGTGAATCCATCGGGCCCTGGAGATTTTTTCTTAGGGAGTTCTTTTATGGCCTGTTGGATTTCATTTTCTGATATGGGATTATTTAAGAATTCTATTTCTTCTGTTAGTCTAGGCAGTTTGAATTTTTGTATGTATTCATCCATGTCACCTAGATTGGTGTATTTACTGCCATATAATTGGGCAAAGTAATTTTTAATGATTGCCTTAATTCCCTCCTTATTGGAAGTGATGTCCCCCTTTTCGTCTTTGATACTGTTAATTTGCTTTTCTTCTTTCCTTTTTTTAGATTGACTAGTACTTTGTCTATTTCGTTTGTTTTTTTCAAAGTACCAGCTTCTTGTCTTATTTATTAAATCAATAGTTCTATCACTTTCAATTTTATTAATTTCTCCCTTAATTTTTAAGATTTCTAGTTTGGTTTTCTGCTGGGGGTTTTTAATTTGATCGCTTTCAAGTTTTTTGATTTGCATTTCCAATTCATTTATCTCTACTGTCCCTAGTTTGTTAATATATGCACTCAGGGATATGAATTTACCTCTGATTACTGCTTTGACTGCATCCCAAAAGGTTTGAAAGGATGTCTCGCCATTGTCATTTTCCTCAATGAAATTATTAATTGTTTCTATGATTTCTTCTCTAACTAAATGATTTTGGAGTATCATATTGTTTAATTTCCAATTAGTTTTTGGTTTGGTTTTCCATGTACCATTACTGATCATTATTTTTATTGCCTTGTGATCGGAAAAGGCTGCATTTATTATTTCTGCTTTTCTGCATTTGTGTGCCATGTTTCTGTGACGTAGTGTATGGTCAATCTTTGTGAATGTGCCATGTGGTGCTGAGAAGGAGGTGTATTCCTTTTTGTCCCTATTTATTTTTCTCCATATGTCTATTAATTCTAATTTTTCTAAGATTTCATTCACTTCTTTTACCTCTTTCTTATTTATTTTTTGATTTGATTTATCTAAATTTGATAATGGTTGGTTCAAGTCTCCCACTAATATGGTTTTACTGTCTATTTCTTCCTTCAATTCTCCTAGTTTCTCCATTAGAAATTTGGGTGCTATATTATTTGGTGCATACATGTTGATTAATGATATTTCCTCATTATCTAAAATCCCTTTTAACAAAATATAATTACCATCCTTATCCCTTTTGTTCAGGTCTATTTTTGCTTTGGCTTTATCAGATATCATGATTGCCACTCCTGCCATCTTTCTGTCAGTTGAGGCCCAGAAGGTCTTACTCCATCCTTTAATTCTGACCTCGTGGTTGTCTATCCGCCTCATGTGTGTTTCTTGAAGACAACATATGGTAGAGTTTTCGATTCTAATCCATTCTGCTATTCATCTATGTTTTATAGGTGAGCTCATCCCATTCACGTTCAAAGTTATGATTGTCACTTGTGGACTCCATGACATTTTGATATCGTCCCCTAATTCTGACATTTCATCTTTAGCTATAACCTTTTATGCCAGTGCTATTTTTTAAATCAGTCCCCCTTCTCGCCTCCCTTGATATATTTCCCTTTCTAGGCCCTCCCTTTTTGTACCTTCCCCCTCCCCCCTCTTCTTCCCTCCCTTTTTTGTGTTCCCTCCCTCCTATCCCCTTGGTTTTTCTTTCTCCTTACCCTTGTTGGGTAAGATAGAATTCAAGATCCCAATGGATCTGGATGTTCTTCCCTCTCAGAGTTGATTTCCCTGAGAGTAAGGTTTAAGTAAAAACTCTCTTCCTCTCCTTCTTATAGGAGTTTTCTTCCCCTACCCTTCCCGTGTGAATCTTTGTGTGAGCAAGATTATTCTATTTGGTTTTTCTTTTCCCCCTAGTTACACATTATGTTTTCCCCACATCTTAATATACATAGATTGATATAAATGTAGTCCTTATAATAGAGAGTTTGAGTAAAAGAAAAATATAACATTTTTCTCCTTTTCCCTTTCCTTCACATTTACCTTTTCAGGTATTCCATGCTCTTTGTTTTTCGATATCGAACTTTCCACAGAGCTCCGGTCTTTTCTTTGCAAAAACTTGGAAATCTTCTATTTTGTTGAATGCCCATACTTTCCCCTGGAAGTATATAGTCAGTTTTGCTGGATAGCTGATTCTTGGTTGAAGGCCCAGCTCTCTTGCCTTTCTGAAAATTATGTTCCATGCCTTACGGTCATTCAGAGTGGAAATTGCAAGGTCTTGTGTGACCCTGATTGGCATTCCTTTATATCTAAATTGTCTTTTTCTGGCTTCTTGTAAGATTTTTTTCTTTTGCTTGAAAGCTTTTGAATTTGGCAATTACATTCCTGGGAGTTGTCTTTTGGGGATTTAGTGTAGAGGGTGTTCTGTGAACTCTTTCAGTGCCTGTATTGCCCACTTGTTCTAGGATCTCTGGGCAATTATCTTTGATTATATCTTGTATTATGATGTCGAGTTTGCTGTTTATTTCTGGCTCTTCTGGTAGTCCAATTATTCTTAAATTGTCTCTTCTCCCTCTATTTTCCAAGTCTATGACCTTGTCAGTGAGATATTTTATGTTCTCTTCTAATTTCTTGGTCTTTTGGCTTTGCTTTATTAATTCTTGCTCTTTTACATGCTTGTTGTCTTTGAGTTGCCTAATTCTGATTTTTAAAGCCTGGTTTTCCTTTTTAGTTTGGTCAAACCAGTTTTGTAGATGCGTGAATTTTTTTGCATTATTTCCTACTTTTCCTCCCAGAAGGCTTCCATCTTTTTGATCATTTCCAATTCAAATTCTTCATGGGTTTGTGGAGAGTTTCCATTTCCTTTGGAAGGTTTCAGAGCATTTGCTTGTATTTCCTCTTCTATCTCCTCTGTATTTTGTATTTTTGCTCCATAAAATGTGTCCAAAGTCTCCCCATTCTTCTTGTTTTTCTTGACATTTTGAGGCTTTTCTGTGCTGTTTGCCATCTCTATCTGAGAGGGGAGGACTAGCTTTTCTTATCTCTGTCTGGTATTCAGAGGCTTTAGCCCTAGGCAAATTGTCCATTCTATGCAGTTATTGTTCTGTCTTCCCGGGGAAGCCAGGAATTGCTGATGTTTTGGTGTTACTGCCCTCCTCAGTTCCCTCCCGATGCTTCCTCGTTGCCTTACTTCCACTCTCTGAGCCTGGCTTGGCACTCTCTGCAAGGTATTTCAGTGCCTTTGCAGGCCAGAAGACCCTGCAGGCAGAGAGGCCATGGCTTCCTGGAGCTCTGAGGTTTCCTAATACGATTAACTTCAGCTGTGTTGGATTGAGTATGCCCTGAAGCAGGGACCTTCCGTGAGACTCAGATGGAAGGATCCAGCCAGGGGGGCTACAGGCTCACCCCCCACCCCACCTCCCGTCTCTCTCTGTTTCCCTGTTGTCTGTGTTGGGTGCCCCCGCAACTGGCTCAGGTTGTTTTTTGGAAGCAGCCTTCAGAATAGCCGGCCCTGAGGTCCTTTTGCAGGCTCTGAGGTTCCCACTGCTGCCTTGGACTCAGGGCTGTGGGTTGGGAGGGATGGGTCCTGGGACCTTCCTTCTGCCTACCCCTTAGGTCCTAGCGATCTTGGGTTCTGGCTTTTGAGGGGCCTTACCTTTTGATCCAGGTCCAGGAGGAAGGTTCCCGGGGTCTATGCTGTTGTTCGTTTTGCATTTCAGTGCCCTAGGAGCATACAGTTTGAGATCGGTAAGGAAGGGTTTCTGGAGATCTGAACTTTAGCTTTCTCTAAGCCACCATCTTGACCAGAAGTCCCCAAATCATTCTATTTTAATAATAATTAGAAGGATTGAATATGTTCATCTTAGAAAAGAGAACTGAAGGAGACTAGGGGACAAGCTATCGTTAAGGTCTTGAGTCATTGTCACATTGAAAAAAAGGTTAGATTTGTCCTTGCTTAATAAGAAGTCAGAGATGGGGCAGGTGGGTGGCTCAGTGGTTTGAAAGCCCGGTGCAGAGACAGGAGGTCCTGGGTTCAAATCTGACTTCAAACACTTCCTAGTTGTATGACCCTGGGCAAGTCCCTTATCCCCCATTGCCTAACCCTTACCACTCTTCTGCCTTGGAGCCAATACACAGTATTGACCCCAAGACAGAAGGTAAGGATTAAAAAAAAAAGAAGTCAGAGAGATCAAATTTAACAACACAAAGAAGATTGTTCCTTACAATTTTTGTTGTTGTTCTTCAGCCATTCAGTGATGTCCAAGTCTTCATGACTCCATGGACAGTAGTCAGGTCTACTATCTCTCAAAGTCTATACAAATTCATATGCATTGTTTCCATGGGATACTATCTACCTATCCATCTCAACCTCCTCATCTCCTTCTCCTTTTGCCTTCAGTCTTTCCTAACATAAGAATCTTTTTCAATGAGTACTGTCTTCTCACTCTATGGTCAAAGTATTTATATTTCAGCTCTAGTATTTGACCTTCCAGCGAATAGTTTGAATTAATTTCTTTAAGTATTGATTGATTTCTCCTCTGTCCTAAGGACTCTAAGGCATCTTGGGAAGTACTTGTAGAGAAGTCACTCTCATTGCAGATCTTTGAGTAGAGGGCTTATGATTTTATACCACACATATTTTGTTGAGATTTATTCATTTTTTAATGTTTATTTTTTAAAGAGTTTGAACTTTTCCAGAATGTTTTATTTTATTTTTTCTCAATTACATGTAAAAATAATTTAAACTTTCTTGTGCAATTTACTTAATCTATTTCAGCCTCATTTTCCTCATCTGTAAAACAGGGATAATAATAGTGCCTATTTTCCAGAGTTGTTATAAGGACGAAATGAAATATCATCATTAAATTGCTTTGCAAATCTTATAGCATTATGTAAATGATATTAATAATATTGTTAGCTATTTACCAGTCTCAAATTAGCCTTATTTTCTGGATGAGTCATCTCACTTTTAAACTCTGGACCCAATTTTGCCATTAGGTAGAGGGAATATAATAGTGATAATAAAAACAACAACAAAAGTGAATATAATAGTGATAATAAAAACAAAAACAACAATAGATAACATTTATAGAGTGTTTATTTCATGCAAGACACTCTGCTAAGCACTTTATAATTATTATTTCATTTGATATTCACAACAACCCTGAAAAATAAATGCAATTATTAATCCCTTTTTACACATGTGATAAAACTGAGACAGAGGGTAAGTGACTTTCCCAGGGTCACTCAGCTAATAAATTTCTGAGATTGTAGGCATGGTCATTTGTACTACAGAGACCCCTCTGATTTGATCAGTTCTAATGATTTGGAACTTGGTTTATTGCCATGAATGAGTCTCTCTCTTGCCTTTAGTAGGTGCCTCCTTGCCTTGGCTCCATGCTTGACATTTGCCTATTTCTTCAGGCTTTAGAGTCTATCTTGCCCTTCTAATTTTCTCAAGGACTGGAGCCCTGCCCATGGACTCCAAGCCCCATAGCTAGAAGACTGGGTGCCTCCTTGCCTTAATGCCAAATCTTGACTGCCTGGACCTCTGCCTATTGTGGGGCTGCCAGACTCTCTTAAAAGTATGCTCAGTTTGCCTGCCAAGAAATCCATCTGTTGCCTACTGTTGGATTTCACTCACTGACCTCTTCTCTGCATTTCGTTTTATTATTTTCTTCTGCTACCTCCTCCAGTTGCCTTCCATTTTTTCTATGCTAAGTTCCCAAACCAATTGAGTTGCAGAAACAGCTGTCCCTGGTTAGGCCCTACCCAAATTCTGGGAGGAAACCATACCTCAAAGCAAAGGAAAAAAATACTGGAATTAGAGCCATATAGTGGAAAGAGGGTGTGATTCAGAGCTTAAACTTCTGGCCTTAAAATTCATCCCTGTATTTGCCATTGGTGTCCCACTGGAAAATTCACCTAACTTCTTTGGGCTTTATTTTCTTTATTTTTAAAATATATCAGTAGTCCCCTAAGGTCTCATCCATATATATATATATATATATATATATATATATATATATATATATATATGATCTGAGGGGATAGTCTTAGATGAAAGACATTATTTTCTATTTTATCTTTCTCTGTCGACAGTAGAAAGGGAGCCCAAAATCTGGCAGTGAACAGGTAGCAGTGTCATATAGCAGACCAGAGGCAGATTATGTCTGTCTCACAATTTTGCTTAAGGTTCTGGCTTCAGGAATATACGTTTGGCAAGGAATTACATTTTCAGATTCTTGTCTCAGCTGTGTAGCACTGAGCTAGAGCAAAGGGGTGTGCCATTTTCACAACACTTATTAGAAGAGGCGATCACTTCTTGTATTCAACATGGAAAGCCTACCTCAAGCAAAGCCCAGATGGGATAGATTAAGTACCTTTCCCAACGAACATAAGATGTGATTTTGACAAGTACAAACTATAGGATAAAAGATCATAATCAATGATGAGAGCAGGCAGCCCTAGAGTGAAAATCAATACCAAAGGCTAAGTGGAAGGAATGTGTTTAAAGAGATATTTGAAGGGCAAGATTGGAGGTAGTGTAATGCCGGGCGGAGGACATTGCTCTTCCTGGAATAGGAGCTGTACTGACTACAAAGGGAAAATAAGATGAGTACAGCTATTGGGAAAAGAATATATAACATTCAAAGAATCCTAGAGCAATGCAGGAATAGGACAGTGAAAAAGTAGAATTAAAAAGGGAAAATGGAGATTAAAGTTGTTTAAGGACAGAAGAAAAGCTCCTTTGTATCTCTGCAGAGAAATATTTGCTTAGAATGGGTTCACTGAATGTTTTACCTCTGGAGAGAATGTGGCATAAATCTGAAAAGGAGTTTAAAGGGAGGTGAAGAGAGTCTTAGTTTGTTGAGTGTGCTAATTAGAACTTTCATAAAAGGACCCAACCATTCAACCAATGCTCTTGAGCTAAAAAGAAAAAAAATCTTTAATATCTTAGTCTCTAAACCTGCTTTGTCCTTTTCTGTAGACATATTTGTTTGAATGAACATAGCTGACTTACAACTTAGAATAATACTTCAGGGAACATCAATTAACCATTCCTGAGTTTCAATCATCTAAAATAATTGGTAAATGCTTGAAATTAAATTCTGCTGTCATGTTTAACTTATTGGTACTTGCAAAGAAGGTAATAGCTCTTTTCTCGAGTCTAGTTATAAATTAAACTAAGACTTTGGAGGTTCTTTATACTTAATAGAGGTGTATTGTAAAAAATACTTATTTTCTAATATCATCATCCTTACAGTACATATATTATCTTTGTTGTCATTTTAACAAATCATTAAAATCCATCTATAATATCTTACTCATTCCTGGATTATGCAAACAGGATCCAATTTATGATCAGGCTATATTCCAAAGACTTATTTGTAAGTGAATTTGGAAATTGGAATATGTATCTTTTCCCACAGAATAACAAGAAGTGTAGCTAACCCTTTATGTAGTGCTTTACAGTTTATAAATCATTATATGGATTTGAATCAATACGTAGTGATTTGATTTTCAGCCAAAAACTTGAAAAGGTTTTTCAGCTGTAATATAGACTCTTTTAAACTGCAATTAAAAATAATGGAAATTTTCATTTTTAAAATTCTTGTATAAGAATCTGCTCCTTTTGCATATGGACAGTTTGTCTGGTAAATGAAGAAAAAAAAAGAAATTTGTGTAAGGAAAACTAATAAAAATTTGCTGTGTAAGAAACAGTCAATCCTTCATGTACATTGATGAGAAGATGCACAAACTATTCAAAGGACCAAATAGTAAACTACTCTTCATATGAATATACTGAGAGGATGTGTTTAAAATCAGTATAACAACTGGGGTAATGATGGCTATAGGGCATTGTGGGGCATCAGCTCATTTGCACTTGATCATGCAGGCTGAGATCCATTGAAAATTTATGTTACTTAATCTTAAATGGGCCCTTGCTAAAATAAGGAAAATCATTTTGTGCCTTCCTGATTGGCTCACTGTCTGCTCACTAAATACATATTTTTCAGATGTTTTCATCTCTCTCAATCCTTCTTCATCTCCCTATCTTTCCATTCTCTCAGCTGAGAAATTTGTATCTTATTTCACTGAAAAAATTGAGGTCCCTGGCCAAGAGATATAGTACTCACATAATTACTTTCTTAAACAACTAAAGGATTCTACACTAGATTATGAGATTAATACATTGAAGTTGTACTGCTACTGATGCTAATAGGTAGCATTTATATAGAAGATTAAAGATGGCAAATAGGTTTCCAAATATTATCTCACGTTTTCCTCAAAACAAACCTGGGAAGTGGTTGCTATTATTATTCCCATTTTACAGATGAGGAAACTGAAGCAGACAAAGGCTAATTGACTTTTCTAGTCACAAAGCTAGTGTGTAAGGATTCTTTCTGATTCCACATCTGGTGCTCTATCTACTTTGCCATCTAACTGTCTTTGAGGAATAAAGGAGCATGTGGGCTTTCACAAAAAATAGTCCAAAAATACATCAGCTTAGTTATCCAAATTATCAATAAGTGCAGAACACTAAAGATAAATAAAGTGCAGAGCATTACCTCTGTTTGTTGAGTATCAAAATATGTGATTCTGTAGAATGTTCCCTTCTGCATGTACCCAAAATTCCTTGAAAGAGCAGCAGCTATAACTTTGTGTTATGACTCAATGATTGCTAATATCAAGTGCAAAATCCAAATGGATGAGAGGTCTTTGATAGGTTCCCACTTGCATCATTATTATTGTTTGACCTCTAGTACACTACTAAACGAATTTACATCAGCATTTATCCATAAAGAAGCATCAGCTATGGCTGAGTTGGGATCAAGGGAGCCATGATTCTCCATATCAAACCAGGGGCTCCCTATATTATACCCTCTCCCAATACTTCATACTGAAACTGTTTATGACATTTTTTAGTATGAACTGAGTTTCTATCTGCTCAGAATCTACATATGAAATGACTTAGTGTCTTACGAATTTTTTAATATTTTAAAATAATTTTTAAAGGAAAAACTACATACAATTTCTTCCAGAGCCATATTGACAGTGAAATATTTTCAACTGCTGAAACTGTGGTTTTGATTTAGAAGCAGGTTGCATATTTCCCCCTTTCTTCCCCCAATTATGGAGAAAAAAACAGTGCTGTGTCATGGTGGATTGCTCTGCACAGCCGCTATATGTAGGAATTAGCCCATTCTGTTTAGAAATGGATTTCTAAAGTTAAAAAAAAGACATTGGTTAAACTAAACACATAAGGAGGAAAAATCCAATGGATAAAGAATGATTCATGTCTAGGTTCTCATATACATTTGAATGGACAGAATCGAAGAGCTACACCATCTGTTTCTATAAAGGCATTTATTTACATGGCTATATTTAAATATATAATACACTTTTATGTATCTATGCATACCTACCTAGCTAGAGATAGACAGGATAGATGATAGATAAGTATACAGGCAGATAGATTGATAGTTAAGAATAGAATAGAATTGATAATGAGCTGGGTCCACAATTGAAAAGGATTAAGAAATCAGGTTGGACTGATTTTGCAAAATTGTACAGTACTTTTAATACCTCTAAATATATTTCTGAAAGAAGAACCTATCATTTAAGCAGCAATATTCTATGAGAGATGTTATATGGTTATTAGTCAAAGAATATTATGGTCTCTGAGGGTTCAAAATTTAGGGTTATTCAAAGAATATGGAAGAGGAATATGGTAGACATGACTAAGATGCAATATATTACTAGTCAGTGGCGTAAATGATGTCATTAGATAGATGTATAACCAGAAAGAAAAGTGAATAATCATGTAAGTAAGTTAAATTATGGGAGACACATACATTTTGTTGCTCCCCAAACAGTATCAAGGGACCTGAAAGAAGACTCATCCAGAGGAGTTTTGTAAAGGATTTATATGAGGATATATAAAGACTTGCTGAAGAGTAAAGGTCATGAATGGTTGTAATTTGCACCGACAGATAAAATGAAATATAAACTCTTTGAAGACTTTTTGGCTTTGTCTAACCAGCATCTTTAACATTATAAGCTTTCAGTACATATTTACTAATAAATTGAATACTCATATCAATGAGATTATAGACCTCATAGAAGTATGGAAATAATTTGAGGTTCCAAACAGTCCTCTTTCTGTGTGGGAGCTCTAACATTGATTCAAATGTAAATCCTTCCTCAATATCTCAGTAGATTATTGGGGTCTACAAAGCAAAATAATCACCTAAGGTCTAATTTTCTTGTGATGGACTTTCCCAAATATAACTAGGATAAACTTCTGATAACAGATTCTACTATAAAGCCCATATTTGAAACTTTTCCAAAATTATAATATCTCCTTTGTGAAAGTCTTTGAAAATTCAGGATCATTTCTACACCACAATGGAGCCTTTTTTGGGCCTTTAGGGAAGAAAAAAATTATACTGACAGCTCATATTTATATAATTTATGAAGCCTTTCTTCCAAACACTTTGAGGTGGCTAATGCAAATGTCATTATCCCCATTTTATAGAGAAAACAAAGACGTGTCTGTGGCCACTTAATGTCAAGGTCAAATCCATCTGATTCTGAGGCTCTTTGCCACAATCCCTAGGACACAGTTAAGACAATTTGTCACAAATTTTGTTTAATATCATATTTCTTATTCCTCGAAAAGACACAAGTTATATTTGAAATTTTGGGTTACCCATTCTTTGCTAATTCTCACCTTAATAATGATTGCTTTGTACATCTCTACTTATTCTGTCACTTTGGGGTAGCACCTATGATTTTGCTCCACCTACTTAATTGCCTGCATCAATGAGGATTATCAGTTCCAATCTTAATTCCATTCCGCCTTTGGACTTGTACTCTTTTTGATCTCCAATTTGCCTGACCTAGCACCTAACTCTCTCTAATTAACCCCTCTGTCTCTCATTTAGTTTGCCAACTTTCTGAGGAATAAAAAACTAGAAAACCAAGAATATTATCATTTTGCATTTAATTAACATGACTAAGACTGAGTGGGTAGCTAAGGAGTCGGAGTCTAGTGCCTGGACTTTGTGAGTTATAGCAGGAATTATGTTTTTGTTTTGTTTTTATAATGAAATGCAGGGCCATATTTATTTTACTTCTGTGTCAGGGGAGCATTTGTATTAAAGAGCAAAGGTGTTAAACATGAGGCCCTCAGACCACATGCTTCCTGAGTGCATCTTAATATAATTGGGATATGTTTAACACAAATAAAAATAATAACACATTTTAAAATGAAGTCAATATGTGGTCCATATGGACCTTTATATATGATTTGATTTAGTGTCCTCATTTCTATTTAAAATACTATTGTTATATATAAGCTCAGTTCAGTGATGGACTACCTTCAGAATAAATTGTTAATATTATTTTTAAAGGATCTAAAGGCTATATTTTGATCCCATTTGTTTTTTATCTTAGTATGAGCCTGTAAATGAAATCAAATCTTTTGCTGAAAAGAAACACCAACTTTAATTGAAAAAGTTAGAGAGTGCAATGTACAAATTCCTGGTGTTCTCAGTGACCAGTTTGGTTTGCTTTTAGAGACCTTGATATGCATCTAATTCCTCCCTCTCCTGGTTGCCATTTACACATTATAATAAGTATCAGTAAAGTCTTCTGAGCTAGAACCAGAAAACCGCTATGAACTTGAAAAATATCCCTTAATCTTCCAACTTTACCGAAATAAGTTTTATCTGAGAAAGTAGCCTTGACTGGGTGGAGAGAGTGAAAAATTAGTCTTATTTCCAATTTGGGTTTTCCTACTTAATGTGTGACTAGAGTAAGTAATAAAACATGTTGTTTTTCTCTTCAAGCCTACAACTGCACAATGTAACCTTTGTCCAAAAATGTTTTGATTATTAAAAGAAATCATTATAACAATATACATAAAAGTATCATGCATATAACAAAGACCAAAAGGCATTGGAGAAATCCAGAGTGTGTATAAGTAATCTACAACATATCACCATTGAAGAATTGTTCAGGGAAGTCATTGAGTCAGGCAACTAGTATTTATTAAGTACCTACTACTTTGGTCCTCTCTTTCCCCTTCATTGATGCTTTTGTTGGGATTTCAGTTACCTTGGGTCACCTGCAAATACCAGGGAAATGAGGTAGGAAGTAAGGGGGCAACACACCAATGGAGGGAGGAGGCCAGGACACTGGAGGACTGACAGACATCTTACTGGCTGGACACATGGATGAGGGGGTAAAAGAAGGCAAAGGTCTCCTCTCTGTGCTGGGGGCCATAGCTATGGTCTTACTAAGTATCCATTCTTCTCCTCTCACATGGAGAATTTTTTTTTGAGGGGATGGGAGGCAGGTCCTTGTAAAGCTATGTCAGGAATTGAAAGAGAGAAAACATAGTACAGCATATTAAAATTACTCTGGATGTTTCTTTTGAATATGGATTTCTTTCAGAATTACATGTATAAATGTATATGTATGTATATAGAATAATATATAAGAAAGAATTGTCTCTGGGGCGGTGTTAGTATCAGAGGAGAGAATCTTATCTGAGAGATCTTTTGAAAGTAAGGCATTAAATATAGGGTGTGAGATAGAATAAGGGGTCACAGACAACACTTGGCTAGAGAGACAGAATGGTGTTTTCCTTAATAGTAATAGGAAGTTTGAAAAAAAGAGCAGAATTTGAGGAGGGGGAAAGGCATTTTTGTTTAGACTACTGAATGTCCAAAAAGCAGATGAAGATACTATAGCAGGTCATCAAAGAGGTTAGGGCTTGATGAAAGGATTTGAGAATCATCTGTATAGAGATGATAATTAAATCCATGGGAACTAATGAGATTGCTAAATGAAGTAGTATAGTGAGGAGTGGTATAAAAGATACCAACCAAGTGATAAATGACTCTATAAGATAGCAGCATGATAATGTAGTGAAAATTAGAGATATTGGATAAAACATGCATATTCCATTGATACGGTGGCAATGTCAAGAGATTCAAAGGGATATCACCATCATTTTGCAAGGACTTCCCTCTGGGAGGCATGAAAAGAGGATTGAGACAAGAGTTAGGCAGATAAAGTTACAGGGATGGGTTACAATCTGTAAAGATGGAGAGAAAACTCACATTAATGTGCTCATGGAACCATGTTTGTGTCAAAGTGTATTGATACCAATCTCAGAAAATATACACCAATATTCATTCCGTACCCCAATTTTATGGCAAATTCGGGTGTGCTCACGTTTGTGCATGTGTGTGGGAGGAGGCACAGAATCAGTTGCTAATTCCTTCATCTTAAATGTGGAGCATTAATGTCTTATTGGAAATTATGGAAACATCAATAAATCTATAAATGCCAATGTCTTAATTGAAGGAAAGAAATACAACAACTTGATTTGAAATGATGTTATTTATTTAAAATGGTTGACAATCTTCTGACAGAAAGATAACAAGAGAAAAACTAAAAAGACAAGGAACATATATTGAGCTGCAGGCTCAATAACCCTTGGAAATGAAATAGTCTGAATGGGCTCCTAAGATTCTTTTTGCATTTCATGACAAATAGAAACTAAGCTTTTCATATTACTCCTAAAATTTTTCCTTTAAAAAAAATGCCATGAATTCTGCTTTATTTGTACACTGTTTGAGAATCTGGGTACAGCACAACACACTAAGACTTCTCTAATGAGGCAAAAACAACTCCAAACAATCAAATAAACTAAGGGGTAGGTAGTAGCTCATGCCCTGCTTACTGTAATCACACTCTTAACAGCGTTTTTCAAGAGGATGAGCTCAAAGTACCCCCCTGAAATAAATCACAATAAGTTTTTGTGAGGGCCTGTACTATTTGTATAGCTTTTAAGCTAGTTATGCACTCTAAATCCTATTAAGCACCCTTATTCTAAAAGTACACCTCACTAGGCATGGAGATCCAGGCTTCAACAAACCTGAATAAAATGAATGTGAATGGGATTTCTCAGCACTCTTAGTCAAAAATGCTTTTGAACAAAGATGAGCTAAGACCATTGTCATTTCTGTTCAAATGAGGTTATATCATATCAAAGGTGCTGCTGGAAAGCTGGAGGTGTTAATGGTATGAATCATGACACTTTGATGTCTTTAAACTCTGTCATGCAGCACCACGATGAGATTAAATGTAGGCATTATTTCCTGAGGTCTGAAATAGTTCTCCAATTTCTATTATTCCAATGCCTAATTATGAAGTCAAAGTGTTCATTCTTTCGGCATTTCTGGAATTAAAATGTTAAAATTATAATTTTTCTTTTGCCTTCTCTGCTCTGGCAGTTTCTATATGTATGTGGAAATGTTGATCATTTAAATACAATAACTCATTTTGTTATGAGGCAGAGTAGAGTCAGGAGGATGGAACTGGGTTCAAGTACTGCCTCAGATACATATTAACTATATGATCATGGGCATAAGCACTTAAACTCTCAGTACTCTCAAGTAACTGTCTAAAACTCTGAACTGATCATCTGTACATGTATAGGAATTTTTTATATCAGAGATTCCCTACACAGATGAAATGATGAGTCTGGGGGTGAAATGGAACCCCAAACATTCATTTACAACCAAAAAAAAAAGTTATGACTAGTGTGCTCAGTAAAAGGAACTGAGTCCAATAATTTGTGTAGTCATTTTTAACACTTTCAATTGAACTATGCATTTTACTCAAACATCTCAGTTATCATTATGCTTGGCTTTTCAAGAATTAATGAAACAGGGCAGCTAGGTAGCAGAGTGGATAGAGTGTCAGGCCTGGAATCAAGAGGATTTGGGTTCAAATCTGGCCTCAGATACTTCCTAGATATGCAATCCCAGGCAAATAACTTTAACCCCAATTACCTAGCCCTTGCCACTCTTGTATCTTGGAATTGATACCAAGGCAGAAGTTAAGGGTTTTTAAAAAAAGAATCAATGAAACCAAGATGAGGAATTGATTAATTGCGGTTTCAGTATCAAAGGAAACATTTTGGCAGACAATGTTTTTAACATGGGTATGTGGATCTAACACTAGATGTGAGGACATAGAATACATTTGGCATGCAACATTATTGCAATGAAATCTACTTGCTTCCATTTATATTTTTTCAACTCCCACATATTTTCATACACGTTTCCTAACAGAAACATACCTTCAATTACTTTTACCTGGTGGGGAAGGGGGCTTCTTTTGGATTGGGCAAAATGGGAGAAAATGGATATGTGATTCACATACAAGGAGTATTCTTTGACAGGAAACTTCAGAATAGTGTGAATGATATAGCCAGGCATTAGACTGAAGTATTGCTGAAACTTCTGGGCACTGACCTGTCAGCCATTGCAAAGAATCTCCAAATGCCATGCTGAACCCTGGGGGTAAGTGAGACACTCTCCCAGCTCAAATGGCCATTCAGGTCTAACTTTATTTTCAAAAAACTGGGTTGTAAAGCTCTATTCTGGTTTCTGTTTCAGTGGTTTGATGAATGTGGTGCTGCTGCTACTGCTGATTTATTGTGTCTATGTAGGAAGGGTACTACCAGCACTTTTCTTCCCCCTAGTGAAACTGTGAATTTTCATCAGTGATCAATTCCTAATTGTTCTGTTGGGTTCCTAATGAGTTTCTGGTCTCCTCTTGTTGACCCTTCATGCTATGTCAACAGAACCCAAATAGTAATTGCTGACTAAATTTAGAATGATTTGAGAGAAGAGCAATGGACCCTGGGAAGTGATTTGGCTGCATATCCCATCTTTTGTAGACTAAAGAAATCCTGTAACAGTATGGAGAAAGGGCTTTAGACAAGCTGCTAAGGTAACACTTAAGACTTAGCTCTTTTCCCCCTCTTCAGTTCCAAATCATTGCTCCAAAAATGTAGACCTGGAAAGAACAGCCTGTGTTTATTTGTTTACATGGGTTTTGTGTATCAATAAAAATGATGCAAGTATTTTTAAATGCTGCCATCATAACTTGATGACAAGTTATTCAATGATTTAGCCTTGGCAGTACAAAAGCCAATACAGACAACCAGGTTTTTGAATAAAATGTGCTGAAAGAATGAGCTATGCATATTGCTTAACATGGCACAGTAGCACTTCATTTTAGGGAATGCTTTGCTAATCTACCAGCTTTATGGAAACAAAACACAGGTTGTGCCTGTTAACATATGTTAGAATATGTTGTAATTATCACTTAGCATGCAAGTAATTCCCATGCCATTTGCCATTGTTTATATTCCTTGTTTATTATTATTTTAGACTGGGTCTGTTTGGGGTGTATCTTTTTATGAAAATGTGTTGTCTTCTCTCTTAATCCATGTATCTTATAGGATCCATCTCTGCCACTACTATTTATTCTGTCAATAATTTTATATAGATGAACAAACTTCACTTCTTGTTCTTCAATGACTAAACTGAAGTTTCTTTCAGAGAAAAAAATGGTTAGTTTAAAATATATTACATCATGATCGTAGGCAGAGCAACAAGAACAAAGGCTCTCTAGAAGTTAGAAAGAAGGTACTTCTCCAAGTCCATTATTTATGAATACTGTCTGAGTGGTGAAGGTTCAATCAGGTTAGAAATCACAAGGAATAGCAAATAATATCAAAACAACAGAATGGCATAATATCACTTCTTTTGGCATATAATCTCTTTAGCTTTGCAACCTTTAACAATTCACTTTCCCTCTCTGTTCCATAGATTTCTTTTCTGTAGAATGATTACAGCCTATATAATAGCTAAGGATCTTTTCAGCTCTAACAAATTGCAGTTAAAATTCTTAGAATAAAATATTACTGATAATGCACACATAAAACATATCTATAAGCATAGTGCAAAATCAGCCAGGTTTTCAACTGTCTTTTACAGAATATATATTTAATAAACATTCACTTAATTAAATGAATCAATATAGTAAAAAAAAAGTATGGGACAGAGTCAAAAAATCTGAATTCTAGTTTGAATTTTATAATTAATTAGTTATCTAAGTGGGGGAGGGGAAATCATTTGACAATCTTGACAAATTTCCAATCTGTAAAATAAGGTTTAATAGCATTCATATATAATAGCTCTAAACTCCATATATTTTCTAACATTCTATAGTCTAAGCTTTTCTGAATATAATAATCTCAGCGAAGGCAAGAAACTCTTGTTTTCTCAAGTAAATTTGATTTGTGGCATTTAAGGGAAACAAAAGTTTTAAAGGTGAAGAATGGAGCATGATTTTCTTTAGGACCTATCTTGTTATTCTAAGGAGCAAGTAGGATGAACATATCACTTGAGCAATGATGGAGACATAATTCAATTTTAAACCTTTATATCCTCAAGGTCAAAGTGATATGAGTTATGACTGATCTATTAGGAATGCAGACTCTTAAGTAGTTATAGATTTATCCTATTTTTTATAATGTATAAACATGGTTGAAAAGGAGTAGGAAAATCTTTTTGAAGAAAGTATATCAATAGATGACTTTGTAATTTATTTTGTCAAAAATAATTTAAATATAATAGCTTTGATTAGGAAAAATTAAATATGATTGGTAGAGGTACTTTTGATTTATTATAAATCTTGTGTCCAGTGTAGTCTTTTCATTAAATTTGTTTTGCTTATATTCAGGTGATCTTTCCGTCCAACTTGCAGCTGAAACCTTTCACGTTTTCTCTGTTCCTTTTGAATTGAGCTCCTTGAAAGCAGAAGCGGCCTTACTTTTCTATTTGTCTATAGCCCTTAATTCAATGCTTTACACATAGAAATTACTTAATACATTCTTCTTCATCTATTCATTCATCAAAACTCTAGTCATATGAACTAGATGTTAGTCTACTTTTAAAAATACATTTGTATCCCAGGGTAAGAATGAAAGAACTAGAAGGGCAACATAGAAAAAAAAATAATTGGAGAATATCCATTTTCGTTTTTTTAAAAAAAGGTAGTATTTTAAATTGTTATTACATTGAGTTCTTCTTTGAAATAATCAAACTCCTTGGCCAGTCCTTTAGCATATTCACTTTAACCTCTCTGTGAAAATACTATGGCAAAACTTTTTATTCCTCATTTTATAGATGGGGAAATGAGTTAGGAAGATCCTGTGATTTATCTTAGATAGCATCGAAAAGAGAATCCTAGTACCCTGGGATCCACTACAGCTCTTTATCCACTAGTTCATGTTATCTTATTAAGTCTTCGAATTCAAAGTACTATAAAATTAGCTCTAAATTTCTATTCATACATGAAAGAGGTATGGCAGAGGTGTTTACAGAGTAAACATCACACACTATCCCATCCACATACTTCAACTCTACCTTAGAGGAACTAGCTACTCTTTAATGTGAAGGTCAATTTAGTTTTCAACTGATCTAATCTGGGTCCTACTATAAGGAGTGCAATCAAGATTGATTAGTTGTAATAGTAACATTTAGTGTGTGAACGTTTTATCATTTGGCTTAAAATTATTATTCATAGAATAATTATTAATGGCAATGAATAAGACACTTGCTTAGTGACTTGATTTATAAACTACTCTTTAGTTTCCTGACCTCCAGGACCATAATCATCTGGATCCCATGAAAGTCAATGGTTTGCTAAAGCTAGTGTTACTTCTGGTTGCCTTAAACCTTTGAAATAATGTTGTTGTAACAAGAATAACTCTATTTTCAGAGTTACTTTGTCATAAATCAGATAACAACCTTAAGTGTTAGGAAGGTCACAGATATATGGATTTTAGAATCCATGGAGAAATGTGGTCAAGAAACATTGGTATTCACAGCTCTAGGGAGGCCAAATGGGAGCACAACCATCAACATCCCATTTCTAGTGAAACACTCTTCAAAGTTACGTTATCCTTTTCCCTAGAACTGATGATTGACTGTCTTGAAAAAAATAAATAAAATGCTCTAGGAGCAGCACTTACATCTGAAGTGCCTTCCTCCATCTTTGTTGACATTCAAGTATTTCCACTTTGAGAGAACAAATTCCTCCAACTCCTCTGAAAGGATTTATCAAAGTGAAGGGAAATTTTTGCTGATATATTACCTATTCTCAGTGATTACTGTGAAGTTTCTTTCAGCTGGCATTTCCCCCCTATGTAATACTGTCTAGAACTATCTGTAAAAGCCACATTTTGTTTTCCTAAAATTAGGAAACAAATAATTCACAAGGAGGGTCCAAATGAACTGTGTAGTGCTATTGGTGAATATGACATAATTTAAAATATAGATGGGCTTATTAGATAGTAGAATGTATACCTTTTAAGGGCATGGACTGCTTCATATTTGTCTCTGTATCCCATGTACCTAGCATAATGCTCACAGTATACAATAGGTATATAATAAATGTTTGTTGGATTGTATTATATGGCATATTCCTCATTTTCTTTGAGCACTGAAAAAGGTCTATAAGAATCTTAAACAAAATGGCGTAGTAAAGATGGCCTGGTTCTGTTATCAATAGTTTTAAATACAAATATGTGTAAACAAGGTTAGCTATTTAGTTCCAACTTACTGGGTAACTCAAAGCTTAAGTTTACACAGGATTGAAAAATTGTCCATATAACAGAAAAAGCTGTACTCTAAGAAAAAGAAAGTGGAATTGTACAGGTAATTAAATGCACATGACAATAAAAAAAAAAACACACAATTTGACTGAAGCTCCTTGAGCATCAGTCTTGACATAAGGTGTTTTCAGTATGCCTAATTTTTTCAGTCAATTTGTCCACATTCTTTCATAGTACCAGGTGGGGAACGAAAATGTTTGCAAATACAAGTGACCCTATGGGTTACACTGCCAGTATCTGGCATATCACACGGAAAGATCTAACATTCAGAATCTTACAAGATTATAGGACCATACATGCATGCCTATTGTCGTTGATGTTTAAATCCTGGTGACTTTGGATGACTAGAGCTCCCATGATGATGATGGGCTGGGGTAACAGGGAAGTGGAACCCGTACCCAGTGTACCCATCCAAATAGTAACACTGGAAGAAACTGATGGGACCTGTAGGAAAGAATACCCAGTTTTGTTATATGAAGCTATTAATTTAGACCATAACATAAAAGAACAGTTAAAGTAAAGAGGTTTAGCTTTTAAAAGCCAAAGTACAGGGTTTAAAGAAATGGACAGAAATCTCTTGCTTTCAATGAGAACACTTATATAATATCAGACTTTAAAGCCTGCCAGCACCAAATGTGGAGAGAAAATTAACTTCTTCAAATGCTGTAATCAGCTTTGGGAATTAGTACAAGATTCAAAATGAGCGAAGATCTGAGTTGTGTTAGACTCTGGATTTTCCAGAATAGACATACTTATATTGTTTGGGCTATGAGAAAGAGGAGGAGAATATATATATATATATATATATTTTTTTTTTGAATAAATATATATACACAATATATATACTGAATAAATATATATACATATATACTGAGTAAATTAATATATACACATATATATACCAAATAAATATATATATACATAACATGTATATATAAATATATGTATATTTATATACTGAATAACTTAATGAACTTGGAATAGGAAACAAAACCATCCTCAGCTATGTTTCTCAGTTGTGTGATCATGGGAAGTCACTTATCTTCTGAGAACATATTTCATTGTAAAAAGAAATATCTGCATGGTCAGCCTCACAATCTGGATAGCAGACACAAAGGAGACAGTCTAGGTAAAGCATCTTATAAATTTTTTTAAATGCTACATGAATTTTTAACTTGTTCAAGAACATGGAATATGGAAAAAATGTAAATATATAAAATGGTATATAAATGCCCCATTTATGATTAGGTTGATATAGCTGAAACGTATCTCTGTTGCCAGTTGGACAAGTGTCTATGGAGAGAAGTTATGTTTATCCTGAGTTGAGGAATGAATTTTCCCCACAATAAAACCTGCTGACTAGGTAGAAGCATTCTTGCTCCAAACCAGGTGTTGACATGCAAACTACCAAAATATAAGGGTGAGAGTTGGGCTAGCAAGGGAGTCTAAGGTAAGAAGGAGATGGGGAATATGATCACAGATAGAAAATAAAGTCTGGGTGGCTTAACATAGTTCCTGGCACATAGTGGGTGCTTAATAGATGTTTCTTGATTTATTGTTTGAGGAGGACAAGATAAGCAGGGAATGGTTATGTTTCCATCACAGCTCCTCTAGAGGACTTCTCTCTTGGGTGAGAGGCAGAGTGAGATAATTAGCAGCTTGTCCAGCAATCATCCATAATGTATTAGTAAACAATTAAAAGGCATGTGTGCCAGGAAAGTCCAGCAATCTGAAGGGAATTTAAACCATATAATTTGGTATCTACAGAAAACTGTGTCAGGAAAAGATATGGTTAGGGGAATGTAAAAGGGTAATGATAGCTGTTGTTGGGCTTCAAGCCCATTAAAACTACAAGAAGACACTGGCTTTGCTTTTTTTGGTCTTTGGCAGAACTCAGAGCAATGAGTGGCAATAGCAGAAATAAACAAAGAGAACCTGGTGAAAAGCAATGTGGTACAGTGGAAAGTGTGAAATTTGGGGTCAGAGGACCTGGGCTAAACTCATGGCTCTGCCACTTACTACTACATATTTAATCTGGTACCATTCACTTAAACTCACTGGGTTTTTTCAATTGTAAGAGTGGTGGGAAAAAAAGGCGATGAAGAGGGTCATAATCTCAAGGATCTCTTCCATTTCTAAAGATATGATCCTAAGAAAAACTTCTTTCAGGCTACTTGCAAAGATTTCTTTTTGATTTAAAATTTCTGGATATGTTACTGGGAGAGTTTATTTCAGTGTTTATTTTAGGAGGTGAATGGTTTATTCTATTTCATTTTGTTTTCTGATTCTAATAGGGTTGGGAGGTTTTCATTCATGATTTCTTGAAATATGGTATCTGGAATATTTCTTTTTCTCTTTGACCTGTGTTTCAGGTCAAATGCATTCAATATTCAATAGTTTATATTTTCTTCCATTTTTTCAGTCTTTTGACTTTTAAAAATATTTCTTATTGTCTCATGGAGTAATTAACTTCTGCTTAGTTCATTCAAATTTTCAGGAAGTCTTTCTTTTAGCAGCTTGTCCAGCAGTGGTCCTTAAAGGTATTAGTAAACAACTAATAAGTATGAAATGCAAGACATCTTATTTCCAGCACCTACTTCTGTTTCCTAGTCTTTTCTTAAGAGTTCTTATTTATTTTCTAATTATTTTCTCTAGAAGTCATATTTCCTTTTCTATAAATAGCATTTATATAGCATGATAAGATTATAGAATACTATACATATTTTATTTCATTCCATCTTCATATCAACCCTGTGAGATAGGTGCAACTTATTGTTTTAAAACTCTTCTTTATTTCTTCTACTAATTCTTATTGACTTTATAGCCAAATTGTGTTTTCCATTGAAGTGTTTCTACATGTGGTAAAATCCTTTTCTCTTTCTGAGTTTGTTTCTTTTGAATCTCCATCTCCATAATAGTCCTCTATCATCTGTATGTTTTTTGTTTATTCCTTTTTGCTGCCCCGATTTCTGAATTAGGATTTTGCAGTAGAACCAGGCTCTGTATACTTTTGGAGAAAATATGGGGATCATATTTAGACTTAATCTGTCTTATCTTTCTGTTACTTTTTTCCAGGCATTGGCTGTTAAATTATTTTCATCGACTTTAAGTAGTCTAAAATAGAGCATAATCTAGTTGTTGCTCTCCTGATTTGAGTTTTTCAGGCTTCATACTCCAGTCTGGTTCTGAGTAAAACAACTGTAGCCTTGCCTCTGATTAGAGCTCTGGTAGATGGTTCAATTTGGTCAGGTTCCACAACTATGCTTTTTGCCTTGATATGTAGCTGAAGACCTCCGCAATAAATCTCACTGAATCTGCTCTGAGGGCTGAGGGTCAATGTGAGCTTGCTCCTGCTCCTGCTTTTGGTAGGTAAATAGTTCTAGTTTCCCCTAGCCCAGCACCCATGCTGGAAGGCCCTGCATACCTGGTTAAATGCTTTTTCCTGGTTAGAATCTCGTCCTCTCTCTGTCTGTCTCTGTCTCTGTCTGTCTCTCTCTCTCCTCTTCTCTCCTGAGACATCCATAGCTCACCTAGGATATAAAAATATGACCCACTGTGGTTTCCCACTGGATTTCCTAATCACTACTCAATCTGGTACTCTTCACTAGAATGGGAGTGTGATACATTTGGTCTATATTGCTGCTTCTTATTCCAACATCTTTCAAAATATTTCTTGACCCTGGGATTTGTCCAAAAGCAGAATGAGCTTCCTTCCAAACTAGGGTACACCAGATTATTTCTCTAGATTATAAACTCCTTGAAGCCAGGGATTGTTTTTCTTTTTTGTACTTGTACCTCTCACTATGTAGCACACAGCAGTGCCTAGCACATAGCAGGTGCTTCAATAAATGTTTATTGACTATTGTTTAGTTCATTTCCCATCAATGGGAAATAAGCAGAGATTGTATGAACAATGCCTGGAAATGTTTTATTCCCCGGCAGGGATAAGCTGGACAATATGACCTCAGAGGATTCTTCCAAATTTAAGATTCTACAATTCTGTTTCTACCAGACCATCATCCCTTGGATTCCAAAAGCCATCCTAGCTTTGGGAAATCTCAGAATTAAGCTTCCTCTCCCTTCTTTCTACCCTCAGCTTCCATCCCCAACTTCACTCTGGTCATATACAATGAGGGATTAGTTTAAATCTCCTTTTTTTCATTTTTGTTGGTTTTAAGGGTGTTAGGGAGGAAGGTATCCTAGCAAGATGGTTTCTGTACTCTCACCACTCAAGTTACAATGGAACCTGTGCTCAAAATCATATGATCCCAAGGCAGCTTGAATACACAGTCTTTGATGAAGGGAGGTTGTGAATTTAAGCTGATTTGGGACTTTATAACATTTTATGAACTTGTAACATATGGTTACTTACTAGTATATTAATGAATAGGCCATATCCTAGGTTTCCTTTTAAATGTTTACAAAACTCATAAGTATATAGAATGTTAATGTAAAGTAACTCTATGAGAAGAGTACCAATAATTATTTACAAAACTTAAAAGTAGACAACATGTTTTTTTCTCACTATAAGCCACTGAGGCTAATAGTAAAAATATTATTAGGCCCTTTTGCATATAAAGAAACAAGTTCAGAGAATAAAATGATCTTTTCAGAGAGATAGAGGTAATACATAGCAGTGCTCAGTCTCAATTCAATTTAATTCAATTAAATTTAGTAGTCATTTATAAGGTACCTACTTTATAGAGGGCATTGTTTGAGATACTAGGAGCACAAACATAAAAAAGAAATGGTCTTTGTTTTCAAGAAATTTACATTCTAGTCAAATTTAGGTTTCTTGATTTCTAAACCAGTACACTACAGTATCCTCTGTTATTTATGATGTCAAAACAAAGTTTTATTTAGATAAATAAAAACCGAAAGTAATAAAATACATATTTTGTGCTTTTTGAATTATGATATAAAGTTATAGTAATATCTTAGCAAAACAAGATACAGTTTGATATCATATAATAACCAGAGGATGTAGGATTGTTAGATCATTTTTTCTACATCCATTTCTACATCCAGAAATGTAATTATTGGTAAATTTCAGGGTTTGAAATGATGCCATTATGGCTTTATGATGAGAACTCACTTAAAACCAATTTTCTGTCAACATGCAATGGTATCATGAAAAAATGCAGGCACTATCCTCATTTCATTTTTCTCCCACCATGGAAGGGATTCTGAATGGAAAGAATTTGATGACTAAATGGGAAGTGATGTGAAACTTAGGATCATGGAATTCTGAGCTGAAAGGTTTGGAGGTCATCTAGTCCAAGCCTCTTAATTAATCAATGAGAAAATGGCAGCTTAGAAAATTTAAGTATCCTCTTCCAAGGTATACAAATAATAAGTGGAAGAGCTGGATTTCTAATTCATCTCTTCTGTCTCTTTAGGTACAGAAGCTCATCAGAGACATAAATATAAATCTTAGTGACCTTCACAACCCCATTGTTGACATTCCCTGACTAAGAAACTTTGTAAGCATTCTATAACAAATGTTTAAGATAAGACTTTTTAAACCAGTGCTCTATTCAGACTGTCCAGAAATTGCTTTTGGCAGTACAGCTGGAGACCAATAATATGTTCCTTTTTCACTTGAAAGAAAAAAAAATGCCAAATTTATTAGTGCAGGGATATCGAGCTATCTAGGGCATGGAATTTTATAACTGAATATGAGCATTGATTGCATATGAGAATCAATGATCACACAGAGAAAGTGAATATTATTAGTCTATTACATAGCTGGAAATTTTTTAAAAAGAACTCTGGCACTTAGGGACAGAAGTCAGTTTCTGTGTAGTTGATTTGCTATGGCCTAGTTCTATTTCTTTTCTATTTGATGGAAAGAAGTTTAGTACAATAGGGTCAGCAGTTCTAATCTAGATCCTGCAGTAATAGACAGGCTCAGGCATAAATTCAGCTGTTGTACTTATGAAATAGAGCTATATAGGGCTGTTTGCCATAAATGCTAGACTAGTCATTACCATGCAATTTCTCCAACTAAATGCCTCTTGCCTGACATAAAAAGTGACTACTGTCTCTTTGAAAAAGAGAGGAAAAAATGACCTACTTTAAAGACATGCTTGATGTCTGTACTGAAAATCTTCTCCCAGGAATAGATTAGTGGCTTTCCATGAAGAAATTCGTAAGCTTAGTATCAAATACATTGCTTTTAATATGAAGAGAATAAGCAACTTGTAAGTTAGTCATTAATAAACTCACCTTTTCCTCTATTCATGTGATTCGGGTCTTCATTTTCAGCTAGTAGGTATAAAAATTAAAAAAAAAAGCATATTGTGTGAGCGTACAATCATGGCATAAACTTATATACAATAAAGCTACACACGTGAGGACCTAGCATATTTGGACAGTGATTTGAGCAAAAAGAAACACTTTTTCCATCAGAAGGTTCTTAATAGACTTTCACATTAGAACACCAGCAT
This sequence comes from Monodelphis domestica, assembly GCF_027887165.1. Lineage (NCBI taxonomy): Eukaryota > Metazoa > Chordata > Mammalia > Didelphimorphia > Didelphidae > Monodelphis > Monodelphis domestica. The sequence continues at coordinate 393,775,867 of NC_077228.1, forward strand.
ATTAAAGGTAAAAGGAAAAACAGAGAGAAGGAGAAAAGCTTATCAGAAAAGATACTGATAGTTTTTAATGGGAAAAGTAGTAAGATATGAAATAGCCATTGATTTACTGGATGGATATGGGAGATTCCCCTTTGAGGTATCTAATGATTGATTCTTTTATTCTCTGGAGAGTTCTTGAATCTTAAATAATAGCTGTAAGGTATAGATCCTAGATTTCTGACTATTTTTTTAGTCTTTTTAGATTGATTTTTTTTATGTGAATGATTTTCAATTGGAATTTTGGGCGCCTCTTGTGATTTTCCTTTCTTTTTACATGTGTAGTGGTTGAGAATAAGAGAATGGGTGGCATTTCTGAAGGCGATGTCAGATGTTATCCAGGGTCAAAATATTGTTCTAGGAGTCAAACTCATTTGTTGTATCTCCTAGGAAGTTCTCTGTTAAACCTTCAAAAGCAAATGTTTGAGCATATCTTATTTGGAGAGATCTACCTAAAGGGTGAAGTAGTGGAAAGAGACTTTTAGTGAGAAAGTTCCTGGCCTAAAGTGAGGGGACAAGAGTCTCTGTCTCAGTTACTGACTTAAATGCTAGTTTTTACTACTAACTAGATGGGGAACCTAATAATTGTTGCTTTAGCCTATGTTTTCTCGTGTGAAATAAAGAAGTTTTACTAATATAATCTCTAAGGTCCTTTAACAACTTAAAAAAAAAACCTTTTGAAAAGATAGTATGGTATAGTGGAAGGAGCACTAGATTTTGAGTCTGAAGACTTCCACTTGAATCCTAGTTTCCTACTTACTAGGTGACCTTAGTCATGCCACCTAACCTCATTAGATGTATATTTAAGACTCCCTGTTTTTTGGAATTCTACAAGAGTTGTCATTCCTCAGTTTTGTCTTCTGTAGGTTCAGTAATACCCATTCTTTAGGCTTTTTCAATATCTAGCAAGGGACTATGTTAAATAAATGCTTACTGATGGATTGATTGATTGATTGATTGATTGATAAACCCAACATCTTAATTACTTATTGGCTAATGATAGGCATTACTACAGAATTCTGTTTTTTAATGATGACCATCAAAGAAACCCATGCCTTAAGGAAATTGATGGAAAATAGTTAAGTGAAAAATAATTATTTCATGCCAAATCAGTAGTTCTAAAAGAAGGAAACTTCCCAGAAAATGATCACATAGACTGGGAAATAAATATAACCATATAAGAATGGTATAGTCCAGTCTATTTATTTTACAAAAGAAGAATTTTGAGGTTCAAAAAACTAAATTACTTATTTAGCTAGTTAGTTTGGAGGTCAAATTTCCTGCCTCTTTTAATTCCCCATTCTTTACACTATCCTGCCAATTACTAAGCCAGTAGATTGGAACTAATCAGTATGTCTTCTCTTCCTAATGATGGCAATTGTACACCTGGTTATCTCCTAAGAAGGTGGCTGAAGTTCTTATTGTCATGTAAAACTCTCATGACCCTTGAAGCTGAAGTCCCTTTATATTCGTGTTTTATAGCTTTTCAACTATACTCCTTTGCACTGAAGTAAGTGACTGACAGGATGCTACATTTGTTGTCTACATTTGTCTAAAATTTTGCCCAAATAGATATTATTATGAAATTCCTGTAAGGAACTGCACAATAGAGAAGAAATATGGCCTCAAATAAATGAGAAAACACCTTACTACACTTATTTCCAAAGGTGGAACACACTCTCTCTCTCTCTCTCTCTCTCTCTTTCTCTCTCTCTCTCTGTCTGTCTGTCTCTCTCTGTATATATATATGTATATATATATACATATATATGTATATATATGCATATATGTAGATTTTTTATGTATTTATGTTTTGATCATTTTTTCTTTAAAAATATCCTTCCATTATAAGGGATGACTCTCATGGAAGAAGGAAAGGGAAGGATGCAAGAAATAGAAATTAATATAAGAATAATAGATAGCAATACAATTTTATTAAAGGAAGTCTGCATAACTAATATGTACTTAGTAGTAACCCATAGCTAGAATAAAAGTGATAGTAAAATAAACAGTTGGGTATAAGTGAGGTCTGGATTTTTTTTTTTTCATTGGGGTATGGAACTCCCAACTAGGCAATCCTCTTCACTGAAGCCAGTAAAAATTTATCTTGAACTTACAGTCTTACAGAGTTGGCTGGAGTCTCTGAGTTGCTAACTGACTTGCCCTTAATCACATAGGGGCAAGTGTCAGAGACTGAACTTGAATTCAAAGTTCAGGCCCTCTATGAAATTCCACTAAAACAAAGAGCATTATAGACCTTAGTGAGAATAGACTCAAGCAAACTGGTTGCAACAAACTCACCTTTGGATCTCTTTGGCATTTCATCAAAGACTTCTGGAGAAAATGAACAGAGGAAAGTATGTCAGCATCTGGTTTATTTTGGTGTTCCCCCCCTAATTTCCAAAAGAGTTCATAGCTAAAATAATTACAGAGTTGCTGGTGCCATTACATTATTTACTTGGCATCAACTTTAAAGAGCTTTGTTAAACACAACCTAATGATAAGTATCTGAAAGAAAGATGAGACTAGAAAGAAAACAAGTAGTGGTCCAGCGTGTCTAGAAGAAATTCAGGATTAACAAGACCTTGCAGCTGGGCTGAGTTTTCCCAGTCCTCTCTGGTTTATCTATTATATTCTAATGTCCCTATAGTTTTAATTGAATTCCATATACTATAGTTTTTAGGAACCTGAGAGTCCAGGAGGCAAAGCGATCTGCAGGAAATTATAAGAACAAGTCTTACTTAAAGGATGATTGCTTGATTTTAAACTTTTTAACGAAGACAATGAAAACACAAGAATAAGCTAAACATCTTACTTTGACTTGAAATAAAATTCAAACACACAAATTCAGCCTAAGGTTGTATTTTGTTAATTGTTTTGACTTCTGTGCTTTAACATTTTCAGACACTGGAGCATATTAAATTCTCAAGGAAAGGTCTGGAGGTAATTTAAAGTTAAATGCAATCATTTCATTATAGAATAAAGCATTCTTCCTCCATACCACTCCCTCTATACACTCTGCTAAACATTAACTTTTTAAAAGACTATTTTGAATAGAGCTCAATTGCCTATTTATTTTTGCTGAGTTAAACATACTAATTGTCCCATAATAAAAAGATGCTTAGAAAGAAAGGTCACTTTGCAAATGTTCCATAATAGGGAAGAGATGTGATCATTTGGGAGAAAAGTTGTTGAGTGAACAGAATAACATTTATTAAAAAAAATCAATGGCAACTTTTTCTTTCCTTAGAAATTAAAGCTTAAACAACAATATTTTAAGTGGTCATATAAAACAGAATTAAATCAATAAAATGCTGACATTCAGAGAATAATATAGCCAAAAAAGAACTAATTGACTGACAATAATATGTGAGGGGGGAACAAAGAATATTTAAATAGAACTTTGGATCACTAACTCAGAGAACATGGAAAATGGAGAACATAGATTCTAATCCCATATTAGAGGTGAAGAAATGGAGACTCAGAAAGAAACTTGCTCATTAATGGGTAATTTGAAGAATAGAGGCTACCCCCAAAGTTTCCTGATCCCCAAACCAATGTATTTAGAATGTACATCAAATTACCCTAATTTATCAGTAAGGTGAATCAATTACTTCAGTTAACATTAATTTACCCTGCATTATCCCTCTTTTCAATATAAATCAATTCCCATATTCCCTAACAGACAGAAGTTATTGAGACTAGAAGTATGTTCATTATCTAGTTTCCAACCCTTTATGGGTGAGCTTCTTTGAACTCAATGATGCTTCTTTTTAGATTACTGACTAATAGTTCTCTGAAGAACCTATCTAAGGTGTTTCCAGCTTGGTGGGAGCTGTCAGAGGTTATGCTTTGCTTTTATGCTTTTCCAAACACAGGGCCACACCATATCATGATGAAACACTTGATAGTTCTTCAATGGAGAATATGAATGTTATGATCAAAACTGAAAGTAGTGCCACCACCATTCAATGAATTAGCAAAGTGTGGAAAGGAAAACTGAGACTGAGGAACCATTTTTAGAATGTTGCCAGAAGGGGGAGTGGCAGTTGGAGGAGCAGAAAGGACTTATGGGGTTGAGAGCTTGGAAAGGGGTCTTTGCCCTGTGAATTTGGGAGTCAGGAGTTAGGACCAGAGCTCGAGATCCCAACCTGTGACTTCCATTGCCCTTGCCCTCAAGAAAGAAGACTCCTGACATCTTGGATCATTGAGTAGAGAAAGCAAAAGAACAACTGCTGCTGCTGAAGGATGCTGATCCCCTGAATCTCATGGGGTCACCCAAAGAGAGACCCCATCCCATAAACTTCCCAAGAAGGGTGCTGTTGACCTGTTTAGAATAGGATAGTGACATGATTAGAGAGGAAGGAGGAAAAGAGACAAGGAAGCCTGAGTCACTTGGCTTGGCTGAAGAAGGAAATGACAACCTATAGGGTTTCATATTCCCACTGACCTATTCCACCACTTTCTGTTTCTTGAACTATTAAGCCAACCTTGTTCTGAAGAACGTCTCAGTCAGATCTAAATCATAGCAGTTTAGAAGAAGGAGAGAGTGTTGGGGCAGGTTGGCCACTTAGCCTTGGCTAAACAACAAAGAGCTAATGGGCTGCCTAAAAAGTAGGGCTTCTAGGGGCCAAGTCCTGAGGACAAGTGAACTCCATAATTCCCCAAAATCCTACTTATTGAGACACAGCCCCTGTTCATCCTTGCCACAACATCAGCTCAGGGGTACCTCTTTTGTGCATTTTAATTATGAGGGAAAGGGAGAATTACACAGACATCTCTCAGCCCCAGTGGTTCTCTCTCCTTCCCCACACCAACCCTACTATTGCTTCATTTCCTCCATTCTCTGCTACCACCTAGCCATCTTCCCTTTTATTATCATAACAAAAGCAATAAGCCTTTACTCCATGTTATCATGGGATAAGGAAGTTAGAAGAACAAAAGTAATGACAAAATATATTTTTAAAAATTTCATTAATTAACATAGAACTTTGAGATATAGTAAACCTTAGTTCTTGACTTCATATTTGATCATGAAGGGTAGAAAATTATTTGCTTTTCTTGTATTCTTCAATATTATTGGACATAAATGGTTATGAGGAAGAGATTGCAACATCTGTTTACAATTCTGAAATTACGGAGTTATCTAATAATTCACTATTAAGTGCATTCAGAAAAAGAAAATTTCATGACATAGAGAGCATCAATTATCAATAAGAGTTTATTAGACCCTTGCTATATACCAGAGACTATGATCAGTATTATTGTAATATCAAAAGGGAAATAATCCCTACTTTCAAAGACTACATGTTCTATTGTGTCATCTCTACATATATCAAGTATATATGCAAATTTACACAGAATAAACATAGAATCAATGCAATAAAGTAAAAGTAATTAAACAAAAAATAGGGATAGGAACCACTAGCCTGCAGGAAGTAGGGATTCAGAAAAGGTTTTTTTATAGAAGATGGCACTTGAAAATATTCTTAAAGAATTAAGTTGTATTGTGGAGGTTAAAAGGGAGTACATTTTATACATGGGGGATGACTATTATAAAGGCATAGAAACCATACTCTGGACAACTTCTTCAGAGAAGCAATCTCTGACTGTCCAATTGCTGCAGAGATACAATCTCAGCTTTCTTTCTAGAAAGAATGTTTTGAGATCAGGGATGCTGCTATGACTGTACAAAAATGCCACAAAGATTTCTAAGACTTGTCATTATCTGATAACCTGCTCACAGTTTGTGGGTATTGTCTTTACACAGATGCTTCTACTATTTATTGACTTGGTAACATTAGACATATCATTAAAGCCTTTCTGAGATCCATTTTTTCTAAGATCTCTTTCACCTTTAATTCTACGATCCTTAAATTTCTCGTAGCATTTTGAACAGATCTCTCCTTTGCTTTTGTTAGTCAACAAGAATTTTTTAAAGACTACTATGTGCCATGCACTTGACAAGTATTCTTTTCATTTGCCACCCTTTTTTATAATAGATATTTTTGTGCAAATTCTTTCCCTCCTAAGCTCAGGTCTTCATTATACAGTAATTTCCCTGTTGCTATAGTGTCCATGTGGTATCACTTGTTGAAGGTGGGAAATTACTAGAAGGGGTGATGGATTTGGAATAAGAGGCAAACTCTAACTCTGCACTTAATACCTTTGTGAATTTCCTTTTCTCTATAATGAAGAGGTTGATTTGAGTGACCTCTAAGAATCCTTTCAGCTTGAAATCTGTGGTCTTATGCCAGGATCCTACAAAATACCTTATACATAGTAGCTCTTTAATATATTTTTGCTGAGTTGAATCAAATTCTATCTTGTTCAATATAAAATTAATAGAACAAGTTAATCTTTTGGGTTTGAGTAAGTTCCTATAAATCATATTATTTGCTAATTATTTTTATATATTTAAATGTTGGGCATAATTGGTATTTGGCTGATTAGAAGCTTTTTCCATAAGGAACAGGAACATTATCATAGTCTAGGTATGAGAAAGTAATAGCAATCAAATAGAAAACAAACAAATTAAACAAACTAGATATTTGAATTACCATTTTTATAGTATGAAAATCACATAACTATCTTTCTGAGCAATCAGCTTGATCTTTGTTTTATGAATTATTGCTCAGTAAAACAAGAATAAGTGATAATTTATTTTCTTTTTTAAATGTTCACATCTAAAATATCATTATTTTTACAAAATAATTTCACTTAGGCCAACATCAAGCTACATAATCAGAAAAAGCAAGAATTAAAATTGTCTCCTCTAAGAACACACTGGACATTCTTTACCCTCTCAGGAATTCAAAGGAAGGAATATAGATTTCAATAGAGTCCATATCCATCCATAACTTAAAGGACATTTGAAAAAAGTTTCCCATAGTAGAGACATAACAAATCATGTAACATGGGCAGACATGAATGGTCTGTCCTTCATATCACTGGAATTTTAGATCCACTTCTTTGTGAACTAAAACAAAAATCAAAATGTTTTTACTAAGAAAAAGGTAATGTGCCTCCTAAATGTAAATAATTGCAATGGACCTTTCAAGCACCACTGAAACTTCAAATGAATACTTAGGCATATTCAACACTGAACCTTGAACATATTCAGTCTTGTAATGATGTATTGAACATCAGATTTCTCCATTGTTTCTTCTCCATGTGATCAGAGGAATTTCCATGAATTGCTCGACTTGGACAATTCATGTCTAAGGAACTGAGAATTTGTTCTGGTCTCTTCCAGTGGGATACATGTCTTTTACTATAGGGCAAGTATGACCACTGATTCCTGGTTGATGGCCTGGTAATCATGATAAAAGGACTATGTCAAAGATGATTGGTGACTCATCCAGGAATATCTCTTTTGTCTTTTTAGTTTGTTGCTTAAGACCATTAGATTTCCAATCAGTTTTCAGCAAGGTTGGTGGGGAAGGGGAAGTATTTCTTTTCATCTTGCCCATCTAATAAGAGCAATGGCATCTATAACTGATGCACATTGAAGGTTGAATATATATTTGCTTTGTTGAATATGAGATTAGACCTTAAATACCTAGCTGCATCTTCTGTTCTGTTTCTTTCCCTGATGTCAGATTACCAAATGGCTTTCTTGAGAGACATTTCCAGTTTTGGTAGCTAATTCACTGAGTCTAAAGTTCTTGAGTTCATATCAATTGTTTTGGGGGAGGTGCTTCCAGCAACTACAAAGCTTCTCCAAAGAGGAGATAACTACTGACAATCATTCTGAGATAAAGAATTAAAGGGTTATGCCTGACTGGCCAATAACAGGAGAAACTTCTGAGTCAACTGTGTACAATTCAAACCTGAAGGGAAAGTGATAGTCCCAGAAAAAATGCCTTTCAACTTCTGAGAGATAAAAATGATGACATATTGTTTTGTGCTTTAAGTATCTGTTAATGTGAGATCATTGATATTTCTTTATTCAAGCATTTCTCCTATGTCAGAGAAAATGGATACTTTTTTCTCTGAGTACCATTTTTTGATAAGGGACTCTGGTCATCTCTTTTGGTGAAATCTCACAAAAAACTATAGCTAAATTTGGTTGTAAAAGTTTTTTCCCAGAACTTCAGGTTCAAGGTAAAAAAAAAAAGAGGTTGTAAGAAAAAGCTTAATCTATTCTCTTTGAGGTCAAGCTCCTTTGAGATCAAATCAATCCATCGCCCCTTTTCTGGAATCTCTTTGCTTGTGATGGAGTGGATAATTGAGAAGAGAGGGACCATGGCAAAGTGGTTAGGGAATGATCTTGAGTCAGGAATTCTTGAATTCAAGTTTAATCTCCAGTAAAAATATTGATTGTATAAATCTCAGCAAGTCATGTTAAACTGTGAGTGCACTGGTTGACTCTAAGTTTCAGAACAAGTATTGATCTCCATTTTTTTTTTGGAGAGTTTTATTCACTGATGAAATCATCTAGATTTGGGAATAATTTTCATAGAGATAATGCTTAATGATCTGGGAACAGATAAGGCCACAGAAGAAAAGAGTGTAAAGAAAGAAAAAAAAAAGGGTCAAATACAAAAATATCAACAATTATCATTTTAGAGGGTTGTAGCAAGAAAAAGAATCAACGACAGAGAAAAAATAAATGGAGAGAAAATGAAATATGGCAATTTTAGGCTACCTACGGAAATAGTATGTCCCCCTTGAGTGGAAATCTTCAAGCAGCATCAGGATATAAGAAAGGGTTTTGTGTTTAGCCATAGGTTGAAATCTATAGCCTATCTCTACCAAAATAGACACTTTCTCTTCAATTTACAGTATTAAAGAATTGCAAAGAGCATTGTGAGGTTAAGTGACTTAATCCAGTTCTCTACAGCCTGAATATATGAGGGTGGAAATTTGAATCCAGTTCTTTCTGCCTTTTATATTACCTCCATATTCATTTTGCCATGCTGTTTTGTTAAGGTGGTTTTAGAAGATGCAATATAGGGATTGAGAGGTGAGTGAGATGTAAGGTAGGGGAAGTATGAATGTTAACTGTTTTTGTCCATAAGTTTGATTGCTAAAGGAAAAAAAAAAGATAAGATGGTAGGAAAAGATAGAGTAGGTGCAAATCTTTTAAAGGATGAAGATGAAGAAGTAAGAACAGTTTTTAAAGTTTAAAGGAAAACCAATTGGAGGGGAAGTAGAAGGAAAAAGAAGATGGAAGAGAGAAGGTGGTGATAATTGAGAGAATAAGATCCTGGAAGACATAGGAATAGTTTAAGTAAAGCACTATTCTTGAGATTATTCTTAAAGATCAATTATGAGGAGAGATTATTTGTGAAAAGGACAAGGGACATGTCTTCCAATCAGATGAGAGGAGAAATAAGTGGTAAAAATAAGGATAGAGATGAAGAGGGGTGCAGTTTGTATCACTAATTAAAGCTTAATTATAGTTTTCTTTTAATAAATATTCCTTTCTAACATATGTTCTGCATACTCTTGTACTTTAATATAAATATAAACAGGGACAATCTGTCTTCCACAAAGGTACCATATTATTCTTCATATATTTGGACTCAGATCATATAATGCTCTAAAATATTCAATGGATGGTCATGGCCTAAATGGATATGATATTTCTATATTCCACCATATTACCAGGCCAGTATCTCTAGGTCACAGAATATTAAGCCTACAGAAGGCTGATAATCTACTCTAAAGCTCTTGTCTCAATCTTCTCAGTTCCTTCAACTGATCTCATCATGTAGTTTCTCGTTTATTAGCCATCATCCTCTAGAAGTGTTTTCATTCTTAATTTCCCTCAAAAATTGGAATGCTCAATGCTATTCTCAATATAATTTGACTAGAGAAAAATACAAGGGGATGATTAATATCCTTGTACTTGATAATATACTTCTGGAGGCAGTAAAATATGAGTACAGCTTTCTTACTGTGATGTCAAACTGTTGATTCATTTGGAGCTTAATTGAAATTTATTCAAGCCTCAAAATGTTTCTTATAGAGATTATTATGATCATACTCCCCAATCTTGTGCTTTTCCCCACTATGTATATTAAATTTTTCCCTATCAAATTTCATCATTTGACTCCATATTTTTTGTATGTTGAGAAATATTTTGTATCCTGTCTCTTATTCAATATCCATAGATATTCACATCTTTTCCCCAGCTACCCTGGTTTGTGTCATCTGCAAACCTTAATTAGCAGGTAGTTGTTGCCTTTATCCAAGTCACTGATCACAGTGTTGATTGATTTGGAAGAAAAGATAGATCTCTGGGAAACTCCAATGAAGACTTCCCTCTAAATTCACATTTGATTTCATAATTATACTTTAGATCAGGCCCATTCACCCAAGTCTATATCCTGCAGCAGAATGTCTTTAAGGGTTGCCATCGTTGGTCATTTTCTCCTTGTATCTTCAGCACAGTGCCTGGCAAATAAACTCTTATTGTATTAGATCAACCAAATTGACTATCCATTTCACACTACTGACATTTAACCCACATATTTCCATCTTGGCCACAGAGATATTGTGAGATATTCTTAAATATCCCATTAAAGCAGGTAAATTATGCCTATGGCACTCCATTGATTTATATCTGTATTAATTTTCCAATAAAAAGATAAGCTGGAGGCAGAGTTAAGATGGCAGCTTAGAAGCAGCAAAAATCAGGGAGGCAGGAGGCAGGAGGAGAGGGGCAGAGAGGAAGGCAGCCTGTTAGTGGCCTTCAGCCACCACTCATCCATCTTGGGCCTCTGCCTCTAGAAATTTTGGCCTCAGGGCATATTCAGCTCTGCAGATCAGCTCAACTGAATTAATCCAGTTTATTAATAGTGCAGAGAAGAAGCCTCCAAAGGGCAGAAAAACTCAATCTCAAAATAGACAGAAAGAGGTACTCAACAAGACAAAGTCATAGGTCTCTCCTACTTGATCCTAACTGAAAGGAATGCAAATAAAGTTGAAATCTTGGGTATTTAATTTTTAAAAAGATAAGCTATATTAGCTTCACTTGTGTTTCTTGAATCTATATAGATTCTTAGTGATAACAATTTAATTTTATAAATATTTTCAAAAATAATTTTGAGGCTGTTTTAAGATTTTGCCAGAAATTGAGGTCAATATCATTGTTCTCCACTAAAAATACTGCAATCTGTTCTCTTTTAAAATGGACAATATATAACCAACAGCAACTCAACAATCAGATGTGCAAGTTTATTTTTCAGAACTCTAGGTTGAATTCATCCTAGTCTATTGACCTGAACACATGGATAGGATCTGCATGTTTTCCTCATATCCACATTACTTTGTTTTTCAACTCTGTGAATTATTTTTGTGACATTTTTTTCTGGTCAGAAAATTGTTTCCATTGGAGAAAATAAAAACCAGATGCAAAAAAAAAAAACAATTAAGCATTTCCATACTCCTTTCATTATCCATTGACACTATCCCATCCACCATAAACAGCAATACTGAGCTTTCTGTGATCTTCCCTTTCTCCAAATATTGTCGTTAAAAATAAAAATAAAAACATTTTCTGTCATATGTATCCTCAGCCCACTCTGTGCATTATCTCTTCTGATACTACTCTATTTTGCATTCATCCTCAGATTTCTCTCCTTATTTCATTTTCTTTACATTAAACCTAAATTGGTCAGAGTTCTCTTTCGTATCTCTTCACATTCTATGAAAATGTTTATAATACTTCCCTCATCTCCCACTCCTCATCAGGGCAATTTGTTTCTGTGTGATCAGTTTTTCCCCTTAAGATCTGACCTCACTTACACTTTAGAAATTTTGGCTACCCTACTGAAAAAGACTATGTAGGAAAAAGCATTTCAGAGAGTTCAGATAAATAAGGTACATAAGTAGGTACCCTTAACATTGCCTTAAGGTAACCCCTTCAAATTGTAAATTAACACTTACTAAACTTCCTTTTGGTCAACTGTCAATCACTAATGATTTTGTAGTGTGGTGAATGAAGTTAATTTATTTAAAGATATAATGACTTTTCATTATCAAATTGAATGCATTCCCACAAATATTTATTAATCACGTACTAAACCAAACTAAACTAAAACTATGAGATGAAAATGTAAATAACTTGCCCCAAATGACACAATGATAGTTAAGCAGCAGAGATGGGATTTGAACCTCTGTTTTCTGATTCTAAGTCAGCAATTTACTACATGGTCTTTTATCCCAACTGTGCCCAGATTTTTCCTCATTATTCAGCACAAGGTCCAAGTTGGGAAGGTTATTTCTTCCCAAGTTTTTCAACATTTCCACAACCATGACCAGTTTTTTTCCTTCTTGATCAGGGATAGAAACAGACTGGCAGCTTCCCTTATTGTTTTCAACTTTTTGAAAGATAAAATTACAAGCAAAAAATCTATCAAATGCCCTCCTTTGAATATAAAGAAAGCTCCATTAAATGGAACTATGGTAGAAAGCTCATGTAATGATTATATTATGCCTGTATGTCAGATTGTAAAGTTTTCTGAACTCCTATTTCCTCTTTCTGGTGGGGTGGTCTAGTAGTTTTCTACTACCATAATTTTGCTTATATTTCTGATTCCATAAACCTCTCCCAAATACTCCTTTCTGCCTTCACATTCTTGAGATCTTATTATGAATTTATAGGTATATTACATATATTTTAATATATAATATCATGTACATATGCAAAAGTCATGTATTCACTCCTTATCTTTGTCTCTTGGAATCCATGATTTCTTTCAAGACTCTTCAAGGACTATATTATAGATGAAGTGTTAACTGACTCTCCAGATTCCCTTGCTACAAATACTTTTCCTCACAAACTACCATATATATTTATGTTGCATGTGCTCTCTAGACAATTATTTATATGTGATGTCTTGTGCTTTGTCCATTAGAATGAGTCCCATATGAATAAGTCCTTTGCAGGGGATAGAGATTATTTCACCCTTATAGTTGTTTTCCCCGGGCTTGGCACAATGCCTAACACTTAAGCTTCAGTTACATGTATTTTATCATTTGATCCTCACAAATTATTATTGTCATTTTAAAGCTGTGGAAACTGAGGCTGGGAGTCGGTCAACTTATCTATTAGGTGCCTTGCCTAGGATCATATTGCTTAGTAAGTGACTAAGGCAGGTTCTACTACCAAGTCTTTCTCACTCCAAGTTCAGAGCTCACTAATGCAGGATGAGGTTCTTCAGCGCTCCTATTTGTAGATAACTGTGCTAAAGTCATCAAATCTCAGAATGTTGTGTGATCTACATCACTACAAAGTGCTGGGTCAAATCATCCATATTAAAAAAAACAATTAAGTCTATCTAAAAAGTCCATTTTCTACCTTACGATGTATATTAGAGTGAGTGGTCTCATACATATGATCTGAATACTTTGGGCAAAAATTACAGATGGACAATGAACTGAGCACATAATGAAATAGAAAAAAAAAGAAAGCAGATTTGAGAAACTGCAGTATTTTCAATAATCTTGAGTTTCCATTTGGTCTAGGGTATACTTCCTTCTACATTTGAATACTTTGTTTCCTCCAAGTTATTACTCAGAGGTTTCATCCAATAAGATTTGTCTAGATCTCCTCTAGTTTTTAGTATTCTTCTTAGAATTGTTTTATTGATTTATATAATTTTTGCCTTGCATTTTATTGATCATATATAGGTTTTGTCCTCTTTCCCCTGTATAATATAAACTCTTTGTTTGTTCTTCAAGGGTGAACCATTTATGTCTTAAATCCCTAGTACCAATCACATAGTACATCATGAATAAGAATTTGTGTGAGTGAATTCAATTTGATCATGCAAAGTCATTATATCTTTAAATAAATTAACTCTTTCACATTACAAAATTATCAATAATTGACAATTGAACAAAAAGAAGACACAAAATAGCAAATCACCTCTGGAATTTTTGTTCAATGCCCAGCCAGGCCATAAGTGTGTAGACGATATATGCATTAATTTCTGAAGGTCTCTCCTGTCATTCTTACAGAGACATGACTGCCTTTAGGCCACTTGTCAACATTGCTGAATGTCACTGTAACTGAATGAGGTTATATTGCCACCTTCCGAAAGAGAAATGATGAGCAGTGACAGTCATTTCACCAAACTTTCCAGACAAAGATTATCACTAGGCTTGAGCAAAAGGAGAGACGTTAGCAGCTGTGCAATAGCATGTCTGGATGCCTGATACTAAAAGCAATTACATTCTGTTTCCTTGGAACAATGGGTAGAAATTTCAGAAATGAAGACTTTGGCTCATTTAGGAGACTAATAATTATAGCTGTCTTAAACTGCCTCAGGAAATAGTATATTCATAGAATCTCAGCATTATTGCTGGAAACAACTTCAGAAATCATCTACATGGGGCCTCTCATTAACAAATGAGAAAACTGAGGCCCACAGAATTGCCCAAGATCAAAAAGTCTGTAAGTAACAAGAAAAGCCAAAGCCAGGCCTGATTTTCCAATATCTGGCATCTTGAATGAAAGACGAATGATCATTCTTTGGGAATGTAGAGAGGATTCGGTGTCCAATCCAAGTTGCAGCAGAAGACCTCAGATTCCTTCCAACTCAGAGACAGTGATTCTTGATTTTAATATAAATTCTAAAAGTGAGCTAACATAATCAAAAACAGACATTTAAATTCTGTTTCAACAATAAATAGGAAAGTCTCAGACTCTTCTGAAAATTATGATGTCTCTCTGCTTTAAACAGAAGTAAGACATCTTTTCCATGGTACTTCAGTCATCTTATTTGTCTCCTGCCATCCTAGAGGATAAAACTCACAGATGAAATATTATCACTATTTATATGTTAACCTACCTGGTAAAGAGCAATCCTAATGTGACATTTTCTATTCCTTTTCCTAAATAATGCTGCACAAAAGGATTTTTTTCCTCTTAAAATATATAATGGAATATAATGCTTCTGACTACTCTCAGTTCCATAGAATCACACAATTCAAAGAATCTTAAAGGTGAGATAATTTAATCTCTTCCTGAACCATGAATTAATTCTATGTCTGACATTCCCAGGAAGAGGTCATCTTGTTTCTGTTCAAATACCTTCCTTAGTCATATGAATAAGATTAGCATGTACTCTGATTTTAAGTAATTGTAATTACTTAAAATGTAATAATTCATTCTAGTCCACTGGAATTATTAGTATCTTTTCAAATGCTGTGACCATTTCAAGAGGTTCATTATTAGTACTAATTAGAATCTAGCTGCATTCCTGGCTAGCTATTATTACTGGAAATTCACTCCTTATATTGAACTAAAACCAAACACCTATAAATTTAGCCTTTTTATTCTAGTTCTGGGAATTCTTCCCAGACAAATGAAAAACTTCTAACTATTTGAAGTCACCTATTATATCTCCATTAAGTCCTTTTTCCCCCTCAGGCTAAACATTCCAACTTTCTTCATTGATCTTTGAATGAAAAGGTTTCTAGTGTACTTACTATCCTGGCTACCTTTTACTGTATGTGTTTCTGCTGGTGAATATCCATCCTAAAATATTCAGCCTGTCCAGCACAAGAACAATAAGGTTATTGTATTGGTTCAGGACACAATCCTTCTTTTAATACAAATCAAACTAGCTTTTCCAGCAGATATAATCATGCTTCAACACCTCTAATATCTTGTGAGCTCATTGTGTGAGCATTCTATCCAGCCCACACCTATCATATTAGTACACAGTAGTCAATGAATTTCTTTGTACAAAAACATTAAATTTGCAGCAAAGTTGGCAAAAAGTATCTTCAAACTCAGAATGAGAATTAGGTATCAGTCATATAATTCATTGCAGAATCCATCCATTAAAGTTTTTGAAACTGACGCATGAATAACAGGGAAAATTGCAAGGAGGTTTCAGAAATAAATTATGAACTAAAAAAGTCATTGTCATACCTTGTGATGATAATTGTAAATAGTTGGGAGGAAGAAAAACCACCTCACTTGTTTTACAATTATATATACTGCCAAATATCTTAATTATCTTTACCAAACTTTTTGTTGATCCTTTGTTGCCAAAGGATCAAGTTTTAGAATACATAAGATGTTATCCAATAATGACAATTTTCACTAATAGTAATATTGAGGACATGTTGTTAGATAAGTGGTTTAGGTTGGCTGGATACAATAATCTCTGTGGTCCTTTCCCATACTGACTTGTATGATCCTAATTTGTTATGGTGTTTTCAGATTATTCCAGTTATCCAGGACAATAGCAACAAACAGAAAAAATGAACAAATTTTAGGAAAATAAGTCAGGACATTATTTAAAATGAGATTTGTGGTAGGTGACATGATATAAACCCCTTTTATCATTTGTATTTTGTGACAGGATAGGCAAGTGAGCATCAGTTGGGATTGTTGATAAGAAGCAGGCAAATTGAACTGGTGACTAATGTTAATTGGTGAACATAACCACTTTTAAGAGAATCATAAATTCCCTGAAAGCTTCACCTCCAGAGAAATTACTATGGAAATGGAGAGGTACATTTTTTTTTCTGCGTCCATGTCTGATTTAAGTATGTCATCAATCTCTGTGGCAATAACAGTGTAAAAGCCACACAATCATGTTAACAGCAATAGTGTTGGCTTGTATTTATGATTAAATCCCATTTTGTTTTGTTTTGCAGGGATGTTTAATAGCTATTCTGATTCTTATGATTCCATTTAGTTTTTGTAAAGCATTTTGACCTAGTTTAAGAAGGATGAATTCAGACCATGATTGGCACAAATGATAGCATTCAGAATCACTCTATATAGTTAAGCAAAGTAGTCTCTCATTATTGGATCTGTAATTGTCTGTTAATCACCCCATTAAAGTTTCTTGTGGAGTACTCAAACAGTGATTGGCATCTGTTGTTTAGATAGAAAATTGATCAATCTATCTTTAAAGTTAAAGTAAATGCTGCACCTAGCCCAATTTTGGGAACTATTATTTTTTAAAATCAGTAACTCAAGTCCAAGTTACCATGGAGAAAGAAGAAATAATTTGCTTGTAAGAGGGCACTGATTCTTTCTAGGGATTCTAAAATGGTTTAGAGCATGTAGATAAGGGTATTGATTCAACAGTCTGCTGTACTCTAGATTTCCAAAATCCAGGGCACTGGGGATTTAAGACTCTTAGCTCTAAAGTTTTCACCCTGGTGCCTTCTTCCTACACTGTCCTGATTGATGAATGTGTCATCTCAAATTCAGGTAATTACCTCTATCTCATAAGCCTCAGTAATGGTTCACATTTCACCCTGCCTATTTTCTTATGCAATATAGTCCTGATTTTATTTTTCTGGGAGCTATAATCAAATAAATACTATCTTTGCTACTGGAAAGGGTGTATTGATTAATTCCCAAAGGGTACTACTTACCATCCTTATAACTTCCCAAAGCAAAATACCCTTCCCTAATCGCCACTTTCCTATATTCCTCAAAGGCAAGAACAGTGAATAGAGAACAAAGAGGGGAGTCAGAAAGACCTGAATTCAAATCCAGCCATAGACATTTACTAGTTCTTTGAACTTGGGTAAAATATTTAACTTTTGTTTGCCTCAGCTTCTTTATCTGAAAAATTAGGATAACAATGGCACATATCTTCCAGAGTTATTATGAAGATCAAATGTGATACTATTCATAAAGCACTCAATAGTGCTTAGCACATAGCAAATGCTATAGAAATGTTATTTAGTAGTAGTGTTAAGTAGTAATAGCAGTGGTGATGGTGGTGGTAGTGGCAGTAGTAAAGTAGTTGTTTTTGTTGTCATTTTTGTTGCTGTTGTATATGTAATATCCCCACTTGTTAACCTACTACTTGGCATATAGTAGGTGGTTAAGTTTTTTTTTTTTAATTATTCAATTGTCTGAGAAAGAATCAATTCAGCACCCTATTGAACGAAATAGGCTATTCAACACAATCTTCTTTCATGCTTATATTTGGAAAAGCTGCATGACTTTCAGGACACCAGAGTGCCATTTCATGAATGATTGGGCTATTAGTGATAGCTGAATAACCTAAAATAGTATATAATTTATTAAAGTAGGATATTTTTGCCTAATGGGACTTTTAGACAATTCATTCATATAAACATAGCTTATAGGAGGTAAAAAACACAACAATAGTTTGCATCAATCAAAGCAAAATTTTGTCCATTATTCCTATTTTTAGTTCTGGATATTTTTTTTAGAAAAGACTTATTAGAGAATCATGTTGGATTATGAGCCATTAGGTCTTTTTTAGCACATAATACCACTTAGGTCTGAGAAACCAAAGAAAGTGACTACTTATCATTTTATAATTCACATATTCTCACTTTTGACAAATTATTTTAACTTTCAAAGTTCATTTTCAATGAAACCTTAGGTGCATTTCCTCAAAATTTACCTATCTCTATTTCAGTGATGTTTGTCCAAAAGAAAAAGTTGACCTTTTAAAAATTAGGTCCTTGATTTTATGAAGGGAGAAATTAGCTGGCCTAAAATTTTTCCTTTCTTTTTTATTATAGATAAAATTTATAGACTTACTGTTCTTCTATTTCAATCACATCCAACTCTTCATGAACACATTTTGGTATTTTCTTGGCAAAGAGACTGAAAAGGTTTGCTATTTCATTCTCCAACTCATTTTACAGATGAGAAACTGAGGCAAACAGAACTAAGTGACTTGCCCAGGACTTGAACTCATACAGATCAGTCTTTCTGAATCCAAGGCCAATGATCTATCCATTAGACCACCTAGCTCCCCCTCTTAAAAAACGTTTACTTCTCTTAATGGTTTTATGAGGGAAAAAAAAAACCCATTCCAATCAACTATTGTAAAAAGGTACTATCTCCAGGGATAATGAAGAATTCAGAAATCATTTTAGGTAGATGATTTGGATAAAATAGTCACAAAAGTTCTATTTCTAATGACATGGAAATGAGAGTAGTTTTTAGAAGGCTAAGCTAGAAAACTTTCGACACCAACAGTTTCTGCCAAGGTAGGAATATTTGAAGTTCATGTTCAAAGACAGGCTAGTTATCTGCTCTCTACAATGTAGCAAAGTTTAGAGAAAGTCATAGTGATATAGATCTATCTACACACATATACACATGCATATAAACTATATGCCTATATGTATTATGTGTATATAATAAGGCAATGAACAAAACCACTAAATGGTCTTTAATCCCCTGGAGCTGGTTCTTAATGCTTTGACAGTGATGGTCTCAGAGTAGCAGACAAAGAATGTATATTAGAATTATATAATGAGAAAGGGGTAGAAGGGCTATGATTTGCATCATTGGAGGCAGAATTTACTTAATAATATCTTGACTCAATCAAATTATAAGGAACCAAATAATTATTAAATGATGTCAGAGAAAAATGCATTGCAGAGTGATATTTAAGTTAGGCAGTAACTTATGGAATGATTTTGAGAAAGAATTCTTATATATTACACATTAACATATGCTTTCCAATTTGGAGCTAAGCAATATTTCAAAAGTATTATTTAAATAATTATGTTAGATCTTTCTTCAGAGCTTAAAATTCACACCTTCAGATTTAAATCAGTAATCAATCAGTAGGCTTTGATTAAGCACCCATTATAAGCCAGGTACTGGGTCAGGTGCCGGAGATACAAAGGAAAAAAATGACAATAAAACATCTCCTGCCTTTAAGGATTTTATATTCTTTCAAACTGAAGCATCACACACACACACACACACACACACACACACACACACACACACACACACACACGCATGCATGCACCATAAGTCTCTACTGCCAATCATCTCTCATAGCTGCCTGGCATCAAAAGGAATGTGAAATCAAGCTGGTACATTCTTCCATGGGAATAGTGCATGAGAGAGTGTGGGTAGATAGGTTAGTTCCAAGTTCGTTGGCATGAAAACCCCCCAATACTCTCAAAATGCTAAACATAAAAATATATTAAATATTTTTGCACTTTTCAAACCCCAATTCTCAGTGGTTCTTACTTTCTCTGATCATTGCTAGAGAATTTCCCTTAGATTCTGTCTCCAATCTCAGATCTCAGGTCCTCTTGCTCCTTCCATTTTTCTTTAAGTATGTTAGGTCCTATTGTTTTCTTATCCTTTGACTTCTACTCTATATAAAACATATCTTTAGCCCTGGCCCTTGTCACAGTTTTTTCTTTAACAATTTGGTTCTATCTGAAGGCTCTCATCTGCCTCTATCCTCTTTAGAGTCTATGACTATCCTATTGACAATTCTTAAACTTCAGGCACTGATCATACCCTGAATCAGGGTCTTGGACTTATGGTCCAGCAACCTCCCTGATACCTCTCCCTCAATATATACCAGAGTGGAGTATTGTCAAGATGGACAGGACAATTCCTCTTTTCAGCTATTACCAACATCAAAATGATAATAAACCTTGTGATTTTTCCAGTTGACAATGTGCCTTTGGCATGATTGGTCTTTTAATAGTTGAGTTTCAGCTTATTATTTTTTACCCCATTTTGCTTTCAGTCTTTTATTGTTTTTTTGCCTTTGGAAATTTTATGATGGAATGAAAATCTAATGTGCAAAAAGAGATTTAAGTGTGTATTTTTTTAAATGTGTATTTAGTATTCAAGTGTGTTTTCTTCTGCATGTCCATGTTGGGCAGGTGGTTAATAAGTTCTAATACACTGTCTAGCTCCCAGTTATTAATTATCATCTCAATAATCTCTATCTTCTTTCCTTTGGTATCCTTAAACACTATTAACTCCACAAATTATTTTTTTGCCCAGTACAGGAAGAGAAGCAATTTTAGAAATAAAATCAAATAATTAAAAAGTTATTTTCTCAAATAAGGTCACAAAATAGAAGTTAATCATACTATTGGACCATGAAAGTGATAAGGAAACCAAACAAGCTACTAAGTGCCTGAAAAAAATGAAAGCCGCTTCAAAGAACAAAAGACCTAAAGAGATAGCTTGATCTTAATGGGACAGGCAGATTCCTTGATGGAAAGAAAGTAGTACTTTTGTTAGCAGAGTATCTATAAAACATTAGTCTGTGGGAAACTCGAGAAAGGCACAACAAATGACAGGAATATGAAGAGACCAAAAAAGCAGAAATATAAAAATAAGAAGAAAAATGGGAAGAAGGTAGAAGAAGTAGAAGAGATAAGAAACATGGTAGCAAGCAGAAGGGTCAATAGTGGCTATGGAAATGAAAATTGGCACTATGGGCAATGACCATCAGACACTTTAGCAAAAGAGAAGGTTAGCTAAGAAAAGACAAAAAAGGGAATAACTTATTTGGAAGTCAAAAGAAGTGCCTTGACCTCAACATTGTGACCCTTGAAGAGAAAGATCTTGGGCATAGCTGCTGTTTTTGCTTCATTTTCAAGGAAGAAGGGCTTAATGAGGAGGCCAGAATGGCTAGCACAAGCATAAAATAACTACATATGTTTAAGTCTATGTGTGTAGAAGAAATGAGCCACCTACATCTATCTCGGTATCTGTTTTAGCTCTGTGTTGTACAAAAGTCATAGCAATTAAGAATTCTGTGGTTATTCTTTCGTTGTACATAATAACATGGTGATGAGTTAAAACAGAGTAGACAGAGAAGACATACAGAAGATATGGTTACTGTTGCCTGACTGACGACATGATTCTAAGTAGATAAAGAAGCTTTAAGTTGCATTATAACAACATTATATTACTTGATTTAGAAAATTGTGCAAGTGAAAAACAAAATGTCTCTGTTCTCTAGAAGAGCTATTCATCTCGAGGGAGGCTTGGATATTGCTGTGCTATTTGAAAAGAATGAGCACCAACAATGCCCCTGAATAAAAGAAGGGTTAAAGTATGCTCACAATATTCCACTTTAATATGGAAGTCTCTATTACATTTTTAAATAGTTGCTTCCCATGGGTTTCCATTACCCCCAGTATAAACTATAAATTCTTTCCCCTATGATCTACTCCTGATATACTTTTATAACCTTATTTTGCATTACTTTTCTTCACACAATTGATTTGTTTTTTAGCCATAGTGGACTACTTTCTGTTTCCTTTAGGAAACATATGATCTTAGGTTTCAAGCATTCATATAAACCATCTTTAGAAAATTATCTTTTTCTTCTTAGCAATCATGCAGCTTTTACTTTTAAAAATCTTCCAAATGTTTACTTACAAGGATTATGGGATGTAGAGCTGGAATGATAAGGACCATAGAGATTATCTACTATAACACTCATATTACAGATGATAAAAATGATGTCCAGAAAACAACACAACTTGCCTAATGTTTCACAAATAACAAGCAGCAGAACAAAAATGCAAATACTAATCTGATTTCAAAGCTGGTGCTGGAGTACTATGATCTTCTGCTTCTTTTGACCCTCGATTTTCTATCATAGTTACTTTTGTGTGTCCTATTCCTTTAACAAATGGTAAAATTCAGGACAATAGGGATAGCATATAATTCATATTTATATCTTTGCAATTCTAACCTAGTATCTGATGCAGAGAAGATATTTTAACATGCTTAGCAAATGATGGATGTTGATTATGGTATTAATAAAAGAGCTAAGATCTAAAACTGGGATCAAAAGGTCTTCCCTGGGTGACACGCACATAAGCCCAAGCAACAATATACTTCAACAAAGATAGAAGAAATGACTGTGAGGTAGATATTTTATTGAAATGAAAGAGTTTATAGAAATGAAATTTAATCACAAAAATCTATAGATAAATGAATAAGGTAATCCTAATCATATTTTTACAAAAATATTATTTTAAGGAACTTGGATTTACTGATCAATGCATTCTCTTCAAGGACATTGTAGCAACTGTAAAACATATAGTTATTTAGAAGAATTAAATTTTGTTGTTATTGTCCAGTCATTTCAGTTGTCTGAACTTGTCTCTGTCACCCTATTTGGGGATTTCTTGGCAAAGATATTGGAATGGTTTGCCATTTCCTTTTTCCATTTTATAGATGAGGAAACTAAGGCAAATAGTGCTAACTGACTTTCCCAAGGTCACATAGCTAGTCAGTATCTGAGGTTGGATTTGAACTCAGGTCTCCCTTGCCCCACACCTTGCTCTGTCTTCTATGCCACCTTGCTACCCCTAAATTATAATATGTACTAAATCCCTAGGAATGTACCATGTAGGTATAAAAAGCTTATTTTAATAAACTATCAAATGACAGTCTCTTTACAATAAATACAGACCTCAAAATGTATTTTGGAATGAGATCTTTTATAGATGAAATCAAAGCCCATTATGCATTTTTTAAAAGTATTCCTTCTTAAAATCAGTACTAAGTATCAATACTTAGAAGCAGAAGAGTGGTAAGAATTAGACAATTGAGTTAAGTGACTTGCCAGAGTCACAGAGCTGAAGTGTCTAAGGCCAAATTTATATCTAACACCCACCATACATTTTTTATAGATTTTTCCATGCCAAAAATTCATAATTCCCAAGCTACTACAATAAAATAATTTTAAAACGTAGGGATTTTGAAGAAGTAATCAAAATCATATGGTAAAAAATGATATAGAAATGGCATTGGTTAAAAATAGAAAACACAGGATTTTTCTTTTCCAATGTTGATCTATTAAAATTGAAGTAAAGTCTTTTTAAATCAATATACATTGTCATGCTGTCAAGATAGAATTATCTCTCTTTGTTATTTATAATGTAATCAATCAACAACCTTTATTTTAATCAATCAAAAACTGAAAACACCCCTACTTAACACTTGACCAGTCAGTAGGTGGAAGAGTTCACAAGTCAGAAAAGCTCACCTCCAAAGGGGACTTCCCCTTTAGAAGAGACACTTCCCTTGGATCTTTCAGTGGTGAGTGGAGTTATTCCTTCCTTGTTTCTTTGGCGAGGAAACCCTTTCTGCTCATTGGCACTTTGGTGGGACACTCCCTTCAACATGAGTTCTGGTGAGATTTTTGGCAGTCTTAGCCTCATGTATACTGAAGCTTCTCAGTGGATTTTTTCAGCATCTCGTAGCTCTTTGGATTTCAGCGTCCTAATCAGGACTTTGGATTCTGATGAGATTTGCTTTCAGATTTGCATTTGTAGTCTGGAGACATTAGGATTAAACTTGGGGTATTTGTAGCTGTGCAGTACTTTGTTTCTTTTTTACATTTCCTACTTTCATTCTTTCTTCCTCTTTATAAGTAAAGCTGCTACAGTCATTTTGACTTATGGGATAATATTTTAAAGCTTTGACCACAATATTACTTTAGAATTCTCATACTTAGCATAAACCTAAGTTTAAACTCTTACAACGCCAAATCTCCAATCTCATAGTAACAAAAGTATTTCAATATATCAAAATCTAGCTGAATAAATCAATCATGTGGGAACAAGATATCTATTATTTTTGTCATCCTATATCATAATGGAGTTGTATCAAAGATTCTTTTAGTGGACCTACACAGGATATGGTTATATTCAAATACTTTTTTCAGCTATAAAAAATTACTTAACCTAATTATTCAATAGTCCATTGAACATTTGATATAAAAGAATAATATTGTGAATTATCCCAGAACTTTAGGTAACGATTATAAATAATAATGTCTGACAACAAAAATAGTAAAAAAAAGGCTATAATTTCTATTTCTAGTGTACTTTGGCACACTATGTGGTAGGCACATTAGATGCACTGAGTAAATATTTGTGATTGATTAATTATGATCTACATCTATAAAATACAAAGGAATATGAAATGCTCATTCTATTTAACTTGACTGAATTCAAGTCCCATAAGAAATTTTAGAATTCTACTCTATTTGCTTAGAGTTTCTATTATTCTCTTGTTTAACTAAAAACAAAATTGTGACATTAAAATTTCCAGGTATCTCCCTCCCTCTCCCCATTCTCTTCCCACACTAGACAAGCCATCATTTGACAAAAAGTTGTATGTATATATATATATATATGTACATATATATGAAATATATATGAATGTGCATATTTAAATATATATGTACATATGTAAATATAAGTATGTATAAATATGTATATCTAAATATATAAAAGTTGTATGTATATATGTATACATAAAACATTGTCTTGCTTATTTCTATTCATCATTTCTTTCTCTGGAGTGAGCATATATAAGTTATCCTTTAAACAATATTTTTGTTGCTGTATATAATGTTCTCTTGGTTCTGTTCATTTCACTCTTCATAATTTCATGTAGGTATACCTTAGTGACAAGAGATATGTTTTTGTGATATAATTACTGTTCATAATGTCTGATATTATACTCATGATTATACTATATCATTCTATTTTCTACAAGTATCACTTTTATTTTTAGGAGAATTGGCACTAGATGATAGTAGGGAATAATATAGTATTATCCCACTGTATGAAATCTTGGAATAATTATTCAGAGATTATAGGATTAGAGCAGAAAGGGAATTTACATTTTCTTTATGGTAGTTCAATCATCAAAAATATTTATGTATTATAGAGCATGTGTATACTTTTTTTTTTTTACCCTGCCTTAAGAAGATGTGGAATAGTTTGATTTCAAAAAAGACTTCAGATGCTAAAATTATTTCCTATATTTAAGTGTAAGAAAAATCCACCTATTAGCAATTCATTGAAATTTTCAAAGAATGCAAGGTTAAAATGATTCTATAAGTAATCATGTAAAATAAAACATTCTTTACAATAGCTTATTTATTTAAATCATAGGCAGAATGGTGCAGGAAAATCTGGCTTCAAGTGATGTTTCAACATGGGTTGTTGGATTCTGGTCAAGTCACTTAACATTATTATCCCCCTCTCCATTATTACTATGATGAATCTAGGAAAGAGTGCCCCTAAAAAGTTCTCTAGAAAGATGAAATCATAGGTCAAGATCCACCCCACTAATCCAAAAAGAGGAAGAAGTTCATCAAGACAAACTATGCATCACTCAGTTGAGTATTACAAATAGAACTTACTCATTATCCTTACCCTAACCCTAAATTCTGAAGCTTTTATGATGCATTGTAATCATTAACCAGTCTTTTACTATTAAACTTAAATGGTCAATTACAAGGATTACTTTTTTCAGGAAAAATAAAAACCAGACAAAATCCAAATGAAACATTTCAAAAGAGAAATAAAATTAAAAGAAAATATTCATGTTATTCTGTAACCTGCACATCAGCATTTTTTCTCTTAAAAGAATTAATGAATTGAGGGATTTATAATTTGAAAGTGTTAGTGAAACTGTGCCTTTGAATAAACTTTCACTGATAACTAAATTAGTTCTTCAATGCAGAAAAAACGAGATATTAAAGCATTATTAATCTTCTGGGTTTTAAGAATATCTTTATACTTTTAAAAAATAGTCTTCTTTTGAAAAAAATACTTGTGAAATTGAGTTTTCTCTGCTAAATTTTCTACCTTTATAGAAATAAGTGTATGTAAAAATAAAATTTTAAAGTAAGTTCTAACAATCCATATTCCACAAATATGCATATAAATGTTGTTTATTCCTTTATAAAGAAAGTAATTAAAGATATCACATTTTACCACTTATATCTTTGAAATAATCATCAAAAAGGAAACATATACAATCAATCAAATTATTGGTAATGTCTCTTTTAATAAGTGCAGTGCAAAATAGTGGATTGTTTTTGAGTATTTCAAAGTTCAACCATTTATTTCTGTTCAGATAGGGGAAATATATCAATTGGAATAAGGATCACTAGTAGTATGCTAGAAAAATGCTATCTTTTGGCAAAATAGGAAAGCATAAATAATTTCTTTATTCCTGCAGCAATCATGTAATTTAAGGGGATGGAATTTTAAAGTGGTTGTTTTTAATCAGTCTCTCAATAGAATCTTCAGTTATGAATAATGATTTTATTCTCAGCTGTTTTATTTTAGAAAAATCTCAGAATTAAAACTTTACCACAGAATAATTCTTTTAAAATTGTTGTTGTTCAATCATTTTAGTCATGCCCAATTTTTTGAAGATCCCATTTAGGGATTTCTTCACAAAGATACTGGAGTGCTTTGCCATTTTCTTCTTCATTTCTTTTAACCAATGAGTTACTGAGGCAAACAGGGTTAAGTGACTTGCCCAGGGTAAAACAATTAGTTAAGTGTCTGAGGCCTGTTTTGAATTCAGTAAGACAAGTTTTCATCACATTAGGACCTGCATTCTATCCATTGTACCATCTTGGTGCTCTTTAAAATTTTACTACAAACTAATAGAAAATCATTTTTCTCTAAAATACCAATGGGATAAGTATCATTCTCCAGGGGTTCTATGACAATATTACTTGTACACACCCCTTCACAAACATTGTAGTAATATTTTGTTGTTATTGTTTGCACTATTCCAAATAACTTAATATAGGCTGTAGATAATCTAATCTTCACACTTCACTAGAAATTTCCTATTGGAGACCCTTCTCCTTTTTAAAAAAATTAAGTTTATGTATTTAATTAATTAATTCAGAATATTTTCCATGGTTACATGACTTGTGTTCTTTCCATCCTCTTTTTCTACCCCCCCCCCTCCTGTAGTCAATGAGAAATTCCACTGGCTTTTACATGTGTCATTGATACTCTATCCTTTTTGACAAATAAATCCTTTCATTATTTGGAGGGATACTGGGAATTTAAATTTCCACTTTCCTTTATTTTTAGTATTCCATTTGCTTTTATCTTCCCTAAGGTCATTTCATCTCACTCATTGATTTTTTTTGTAAACGTCTTGTCTTTTCATTAATATCTTTCTGATAATGAGGCTCATATAATTCATCACTTTGCTCTTAGGATATTCAACAGGAGATAAGAATAGCATGATATATATATGTAGGTAACCCTCTGATCCCTTCTCACACATATGTTCTCTAGAGACCTTGTGAAGATTTACTAGTTAGACTAGAGCCATGAGATTAATCTTTTTTCTTCACATCATTCTCTGTTCTCATCTCAAAACTGTTATGGTTATTACCATGTTATTCTTTTGGACATTACTTACTATTTTGGAATGCTCCATGGCATTTTCAGGTGTCTTAATTATTATGATTATTGTTGCAATTTAATCTGTTTACTTTGTCAGATGATTTTGTAGTTCTATGAGTCTACCTTCTATCTGGAAAATCTCTTTGCAGAAACCTATTTTGTTGCTTTAAAAAACATCTAGTATATTCTTCTGTCATCTCAACATCTGGAATATTTTCATGTATAAATATATATAGAGTCCACACAACTGTGCATTTCAGAAGCAAAGTAATGGTTAAACATTTTACAAACTAAAGATTGATTACCTTTTGTCCCATTGAAAGGCCGAACATTTTCTTTCCCTCTTCTGTCTGCTTATGAAAAAAATACGCTAATCAAAAGTGTGAATTTATAAAGTAACTTTGCTTTTCATTTCAATTTTGGCTAACTCCTACTATAGACATTTCAAACAAAGACATATTGTAAAAGGAAAAAAATTTTGGATGATATTTTGCTTTTCAAGCTAAGGGAGAAAAATGACTGAAAAGAATGTTTATAATAGCATCAACTTAAACAATAGCTGGCCCATTGCTAATGTAAACCATAGTTGCAAAGAACCTTAATTAACTGAAATGCTTGGTAACTGGAGGTTCTTTAAGTTAATTTAATTTTCAAATTAGACCTAAAAAACCTTCTTTATTTCTTTTATTTTCTGAAAACTTCTGTAAAATATCTGTCCACTTCCCTAAATTAATGAATAGAGTACAATCAAGATGCCCCAATCTTTCTTTGATGACTGACAACCTTGTAATCCTTAGGTCTGACATTCTGGAAATCCGTGATAAATACATAATACTTTGCCGATAGACCACATTAACTAAAGATTAAGTTGAAGACAGACTCTTCTAACCAAAAGTGTTCTTTTCTTTAACCTGTGCTTCATCTTGAGATTAAAGAGTCTAATTTATAATAAAAAATCGACAGCAGAAATGGGTTTAACAAAACAAGTATTTAAGTATGTTTTAGGGTTTGATTGACATATTGACCTTGATTTACTATATCTCCTATTCTGGTAGGACAGTCATTGACATCTGTATCAATGAACCCTGAACACTGAAAAATCTTGAAGTATCTTCTGAATTAGCATAAAAAGATTCAACAAACAATTTTATATTGAGCATTGGTGAAATGATTGATGCAAATGATCGACATTTCTATATTGCTGTAAGAAGTTTGCTATGTATCATGCATTCTCTCATTTGAGTCTTATAAAAATCTAATAGATGTTGTACACATTATTATCAATGCTTTGCATATGAAAAAAACTGAGTTTCAGAGAGGGCAAAGTATGTCTTTAAGGCAAAAAAATCTAAATCACTCAGTAGCTTGTCTCATAATTCAAGTTTCCAGGAGGCCAGAGAAAATATTGATACCTATTAACAATACAATAGAGATTATATAGTTTATTTCATTTTGTAAATAAGGAATCGGACTATCCAAGACGTGACTTTTGCAGACTCAGCCAGGTTTGGTTGACATTCCACTCATTATACTACAAGATCTAGTTTTATTCTTGGCTCTGCAGGTGATTGCTGTATTTTCAATTCAAAATCTCAATTTTCCTTTGCCTCAGTTTCCTTACAAGCAAAATGAAATGAAACTACTTCATCCCAACATCTTCACTGGAATGTTGTGAAGGCTCCAGTTAGCGTTTTCATAGCTGATTAACAGATACATATCTATTAGAGGTGACTATTTTACAGACATTTGGAAGAAAAAGGCTACCAATCCTCAACAGAGCCATTGAGGGTCCTTTCGAATCTCTGATTTTGCAATTCTTGTCCTATGGATCTAGTTATATTACTTCTATAACTGTTTAAATTTTGGATTAATTGGGCACTTTGGTGTAATCAAGTTTCATGTATTGTATATCATGCTTAAGATTTCTTAATTGGATAAACACATTAAATACATAATTAAATTCAGTGTTATTTTTGCAAAAGGAAACACACTGTGACTCAAAATGTAGTCACTTTCTGCTGAGCTCCCAACAAGCCCTCTGATCTCTCTATTATTACCTTTCTGCTCTTTTGGCTGCTTCTTTGGAGCTGTATTGAAACAAAATAACATGGTTTAACATAGAAGTAAGATTTATTTAGTCTCTAATTGATGGTACTAAAGTTTCTGAAGTTAAAGAAAACATTTCAACTTACTCCTTCAAGGGAATAATCATAGTTTACACTTATATAGTACATTTCAATTATAGAATGCTTTCACAAATATAAACTAATTTGATAAATACAGTTTATCCTAAGAAACTTAGTGAGCTTTTAAGTTTTAATAACTTAAAATTTTACTAACACTTTTGGGACACTCAATAACAACTCTGTAACATAGAAAATGCAGATATTTTAACCTAATTTTATAGATTACAAAAGTAAAGACAAGGTTCATGCATTTGTCCAAATTCCCATATCCTGAAAACAGAAGAGAAGACAGTAGCCAAGGTCTTCTGAGTACAAGGCGAGTGGTTTTTCTGACACATGTGGCCTCTGATTAAAGAGAATCTGTCTTTAAGGAAAATTTGGGGATAGTAAGAGCAGACTGATTTTTCAAGTAAACTTTTGACTTCTATGGCTATTATCCATATGTGATTTCTACCATTTCTAGAAAGAATATAATCTTGGACTTAGACTCAAAGAGTTCTTGAGTTCAGGTCTCAATTAAATTGAATACTAATTAAATTCAGTGTTATTTACATTGACACTTAAACTAGATGTATGAATTTTTTTGACTTTCATTCTCCATATTTATAAAATGCCTGTGAAATATCTATATTAACTGCCTCACAGAATTGCTAAGGGTCTCAAATGAGATAATTAAAAGATATAAAGTACTATACATATATCAAGTCACAACTGTTATCTCCCAAAATCACTGCCCATATTATTTTAAACAAATATCTTAAAATATCATAATTTATGGTTATCAGCCCATGAGTATCATTGTATTTTCACTGTCAGATATATTGTTATACTCACATATTCTTACTAATATTTTATTTCCCCTGTTGCTTATAAATATAATTTATAACATTAAAAAAATTGAGTTCCAAACACTTTCTCTCTGTCACTCTGTCCCTCCCCTCCCCACTCCCTGAGATGGTACATATATATATATATATATATATATTTAAAATGTGCAATCTTTACCTTTACATTCCTTTTCATGTTTTTCTGTTTTTTTCTTATCTAGAAAATAAACAAAGACATAGAATTCAAATTATGTTTTGTTTTTTTACTTGAAGATCATCCATAGAGAGGAATTTTCTCAAAGGTTCTACTATGAGGGAGATGTCATGTTAGCTGGAAGAGAATTTAGTTGGACTCTTATTTAATGGTTGAAGAGATATTGATCCTGCATAAGATAGCAAAAAAGCAGAGGTCAGATTTGAACCAAGGATTTCTGACCCAGTACCCTGTGCTATTTGAACATATGAGGTCATATTCATATTCTACTTCTGTATTCTACTTATGGGTCCCTTAGGCTGAAGAGTCCTTTTTTCTCTATTGCTGGTTATGTAGGTGAAATGAAGCAGTTAATGTAGCAAAACATTTCAGCTAAATACAACATTTCAACAGTAGCAAAAAAATAGGGATATTAAACAGTAAGATCATAATAGTCATTAGTATTCATGAATGAAATAAAAAACAAGTGGAAAAGTTGGAAATCCAGTTATTACTAAAACAATAACCTAGTGTGTATTTTGAAAATACAGTCATAATTCAGGCCAAAGATTATAAGAGTATGGCTCAACTAGGTGTGATTAAAATCTAGGATTAGTTTAATCAGCTGGAAGTTGTCTACATAGCCACAACTAAATGTTGAAACTTTGAGATATCAGTTCAGATATATACACAGTGCATATTTGCTTCCCAAACTGTTTCTGCCATATTTATTCACCTTTAGTTTATTTTTTCTACCATCTAAAAATTCCCAATTTTCTATTATTAAAACATGAAGATTTTCTGATCTTACCAACTTAAGAATAATACAATGAGGAGAGTGAATGACCTGGAATCATGAAGATCTGGTTTTTAATAATGCCTCAGACACTTGTAAATGATGTACTGAATTATTACATGTGAATGAAGTATTATTTTAATTTAATGATGCATATTTGTATGAAATAGTTTTTGGATAATGTGTTTTAAAAACTAATTTTTATAGGGACATTAATTCATTGCTGGTGGAGCTGTGAACTGATCCAACCATTCTGGAGGGCAATTTGGAACTATGCCCAAAGGGTGCTAAAAGAATATCTACCCTTTGACCCAGCCATAGCACTGCTGGGTCTGTACCCCAAGGAGATAATGGACATAAAGACTTGTACAAAAATATTCATAGCCGCGCTCTTTGTGGTGGCCCAAAACTGGAAAATGAGGGGATGCCCATCAATTGGGGAATGGCTGAACAAACTGTGGTATATGTTGGTGATGGAGTACTATTGTGCTAAAAGGAATAATAAAGTGGAGAAGTTCCATGGAGACTGGAACAACCTCCAGGAAGTGATGCAGAGTGAGAGGAGCAGAACCAGGAGAACATTGTACACAGAGACAAACACACTGTGGTATCATCGAACGTAATGGACTTCTCCATTGGTGGTGGTGTAATGTCCCTGAACAACTTGCAGGGACCCAGGAGAAAAAAACACCATTCATAAGCAAAGGATAAACTATGGGAGTGGAAACACCGAGAAAAAGCAACTGCCTGAATACAGAGGTTGAGGGGACATGACAGAGGATAGACTCTAAATGAACACTCTAATGCAAATACTATCAACAAAGCAATGGGTTCAAATCAAGATAACATCTAATGCCCAGTGGACTTACGCGTCGGCTATGGGGGGTGGGGGGGGGAGGAAAAGAAAATGATCTATGTCTTTAACAAATAATGCTTGGAAATGATCAAATAAAATATATTTAAAAAAAAACTAATTTTTAAAATTGTAATTATAATGCATTATGAAACTCTGATGTACCCAATGATGAGACATACAACTTTCTCACAATGAAGTTTTCAAAAATCAAGGATTCTAGATCAAAATATTTGAGTATCATGGAAAGAATTTTTAGAAAGGCTAACAGCATTTTTCACAAGTGATTTAAAAATAGTATTTTCCTTCAAGATTTTGCAATTAAGAAGTGCACAATTAGTATTATTTCTTTGAATTCTAGACCTGGGGGGTAGAGCCAAGATGGTGGGGTAGAAGCAGGGAAAGCTGCTACCACTATGTGAATCCTCTCCAAACAACTTTAAAATAACACCTCAAAAAGAGTACTAGAAGGGAAGCATTAATAAGGGGACACAGTGACAGCTTTCAAACAGAAAACAACTTGAAAGCCAGGCAGAGAGGATCTAGTTCACTGAGGTAAGAGAGGAGCACATCTCACAGGAGGCCACACCAAGGAGTACCAGCAAGCCCATCCCCACCCCAACCCCACATCTACTTTTCCAGGTTCTGAACCTGGCCCAAGCCAATGTTGAGACTCTGAGACCCTGCATAAACTAGACATCCCTTACAGTTCCAAACCACAGCCTAAGCCTGCAGAGAGAACCCAAGCCCTAAGGCAATTCATGTGATATACCTGGTCTCTGTAAGCCCAGAAGAGGTCCAGAGCAGAGCCCAAAGCAAAGTTACAAGCCCCAGGGCAAGGCATTCCACAGTGTGTCTGACCCAATCAAACTGGGAGTCAGAGGAGAAGCCCTTTCCCAAGCCTGAAAGTAGACCCTGAGCCCCATCATAGGGTAGCTCACAGTACTAGTCCCTGGAGATGATTGAATTAGCTGTGGAAGAGGGTATTCAGAGTCTTCAGCCCACAGGCGATCATACCTCCTTGCAAGAAATGAAACTTGCAGAAATGCAGAAATAGAACTAAAGGTAGCAGCAAGGAAAAGCTAAAGTTTAAGAGAGTGCCCACTCTACCCTGAGAACAGAACTCAACTTTAAAATTAAAGTAAAAGTCAAGGAAAAGGGTGGAGAAATGAACATATATTTTTAAAAAACCATTTAACCATAGAAACTTTTTATCAAGACAAAGAAGAGCAAGGCATAAAAATAAAAGGGGGGCAATGAAAACAAAGAAAACACACAAAACTTTGAAGAAAAATACAAACTGATCTCAGGCTCTGGAAGAGTTCAAATAGAATTTCAAAAACTCAATTAAGAAAGGCAGAGGAAAAATGGGAAAGAAAAATGAAAGCAATTAAAGAAGTAAATAATAGCTTTAAAAGAATTGGCCAAAAGGAAAAGAAAATTCAAAAGCTCACAGAAGAAAATCATTCTTTAAAAATTAGAATTGAACAATTAGAAGCTCAGACATCAAGAAGCAATAAAACAAAATCAAAAGAATGATTTGGAAAATAGATCTAGGAGAGACAACTTAAGAATTACTAAACTAGGGGGCAGCTGGGTAGCTCAGTGGATTGAGAGCTAGCCCTACAGACGGGAGGTCCTAGGTTCAAATCTGGCCTCAGACACTTCCCAGCTGTGTGACCCTGGGTAAGTCACTTGACCCCCATTGCCTAGCCCTTACCACTCTTCTGCCTTGGAGCCAATACACAGTATTGACTCCAAAACAGAAGGTAAGGGTTTAAAAAAAAAGAATTACTAAACTACATGAAAGTAATGATTAAAATTTTAAAAGTTGAGACTTCCTAATACAAGAAATTATCAAAGAAATTGGCCTTGATATTCTTGAACAAAAGGACAAAATAGAAATTAAAAGAATCCACAGAACACCTCTTGAAATAAATCCCCAAATGACAATGCTCAGGAACATTATAGCTAAATTCAAAATCCTCCATGGGATCCAAGGAAAAAGACCTGCAAGCAGTCAGAAAGAAAAAATTCAAATGCCATGGAGCTATAGCCACAATTACACAGGACTTTGCAGCATCAACATTAAAGAATTGAAAGGCTTGGAATAGGATACTGTGGAATGCCACAGATCTAGGTTTACAACCTATAAACATCTATCCAACAAAAGTGAATACATTCTTTCAGGGGAAAACCAAACATTTAATAAATAGAAAATTTCAAAGCATTCCTGATGAAAAGAGCAGACCTAAACAGAAAATTTGATGTCAAAACACAAGACTCAAGGGAAGGCTAAAAAGAAAATAAGAAAATTTAAAAGGTTTAATAAGGCCAAACTCTTTGTATTCCTAAGTGGAAAGTTGATATTTGTGATTCTTAAAAATTTTATCAGTAATTAGAGCAATTAGAAGGAGTATTAGATAGTGGGTATTGAAGTACGTTGATTAGGATGACATGCTATACCAAAAAAAATCAAGGGGTGAAAAAAGAGAATTGCACTGAGAGAAAAGGGAAGGGAGAATTGGAATGGGGGTAAATTATTTCACCTAAAAATGCATGAACAAATGTTACAGTGGAGGGGAGGATGAGGGTGGTGGCAGGCATTGTTTAAACCTTTCTTTCATTGTAATTGACTCAGAAAGGGTATAATAATCATACTTATTTGGATATATAATTCTACCTTACCCTATTGAGAAGTGAGAGGAGAATAAGAGGGTAATAGAAAGGAGGGGGAAATAGGGAGTGGTGATTAAAGGAAAACACTTGTGAGGAAGGACAGAGTGAAAGAAGAAACAGCAGGGTCAAAAGGGGAAAATAAGATGAAGAAGAATGCATAGCTACTAATAACTGTGAATATGAATGGGATGAACTTGCCCATAAAACAGAAGCAGATAGCAGAGTGGATTAAAACACAAAATTCTAAGATGTATTGTTTACAAGAAACAGGAGTAGCAATCATCATCTCAGAGGAAGCTAAAGTAAAAATAGATCTAATTAAAAGAGATAAGGAATGAATTCTAGATGTCTATTTACTTAAATCTACAGTAAGTTACTTTTCACAAATCACTTCAAGTGGTTTTTGCAATTGCCATATAGGAATTATTTTCATCATTTATAAAATGTGGAAATTGAGGCTGAGCAAGATCAAATAACTGACCCAAAGTCATAAAGGTAGATAAATTGGAATCCAGATCTTCCCGATTCCCATTACTATATCCATAGTACAAAGCTCCCTCTGTAGATAGCTTCTCAATGGAAATGTACCTGCCCTCTAGTCCCAATTGAAACCAGGTTGCATTTTAGGAAGAGCAGCTGAACAATTTCATTGAACAGTTACAATGTTATCTCTCTTTAAAACATCAAAGAAGATATAATGTCAGTTAAAAAATAATGAAGACATTTCTATCTCAGTACTTTATGAATAGGGGGAAGCATAGAGACTTACTTAAATGGCAAAAAAAAAATTGTTATATACTCAAGGGTAAGTATTATATTCTCTATTCCTTTTTCAATTGCTTGTGTTTCCTTCCTATCCCCAAAGTGAAGTGTAGTGTTCCATGGTTACCTCCAACCACTAAAGGAATCCTTCCCTCTCTTTCTCCTTCCTTCCTTCCTTCCTTCCTTCCTTCCTTCCTTCCTTCCTTCCTTCCTTCCTTCCTTCCTTCCTTCCTTCCTTCCTTCCTTCCCTTTATTTTTCCTTCTTTGTTTATTTCTTCCTTTCATCTTTATTTGTTTCTTTCCTTCCTTCTTTTTTCTCTCCCTCTCTCATTTCCTTTATTTCATTTTGTTTTTGCAAATATAAAGATAAAGGAAGGCAACATAAAATATATATTTGAATTTTATAGAGGAAATAAATTTTATAAGGGTAAATATTTTAATGAAACCAGTCTAAACTAAGCAAGTAGTATAAAAGTAAATCTTTAAAATGTAAATCTAATGTTTTTCTATTTTTCACTCTGGACCTCATGAATCTCTTTACTTTTCTCCTTTCTTAGATAATAATATTTTCCCTTAAAGTCAAAGGTAATTTTCTTTATATAACTAGCTTTGTGGTAATGAAATCCATTTTTTCCTTCACTCCAGTCTAAATGATACAACATTTCTTCAGTATAAATGAACACTTAAAGATACAAATATCACTAAGTAGAAACTGCACTTTGTCTCTTTTTAAATCTGGTTATTATTCTGATTTAATGATTTATCACAGCTATATTGTTTTTTAATTAAATATAATAAATAAGAAGCATTTTCCAATTTGTGCCAATTAAGAAAATAAAGGTTTTGTTAAGTATTATGAAAATTTGTGAAAGGATAATGAGGAACAACTGTTAAATTAGACTCTGTTATTTATGGCTCCCCTCCCTCCTCTAAGCTCCCCATCCTTTCCATCATTGCTCACATTAGAAAGTGTCCTATCAAAAGCTTCATACAGCATGAAGTGCTTGTGTTACTTGTATCACACAGTATGCTAAGAAAATTCCAATTGTGAATTATCTAATAACTTTGGAATCATGTTAGCAAAACACTTACATGGTGATTTTATTTCACTGCATAATATATGCACTTAAGGGACATCAATGCTATTTAAACGTTTTTTTTGTTATTCTTTTAGTTTTTTTACAAAATAGATGATCTCTAAGTTTTCTGTTTTCTTTAACATTCTTTGAGTCCAAATTTGAGAGAATCCCAGTGCCCTGTAATGAAATATATAGGTGCCCCTTCAAATAAAAACATGAATATGATGTGTTATATTTGCATAGGGAATTACAGTTTTCAGAGTATGTGTATATGA
The DNA here is from genome assembly GCF_027887165.1 of Monodelphis domestica. Taxonomy (NCBI): domain Eukaryota; kingdom Metazoa; phylum Chordata; class Mammalia; order Didelphimorphia; family Didelphidae; genus Monodelphis; species Monodelphis domestica. The sequence continues at coordinate 393,813,507 of NC_077228.1, forward strand.
TGTTTCTCTTAATAAAAATATAAATTCCTTGTGGGCAGAACTTAGTTGATTTGTCTTTTTGTAAACAGCACTCACCACATTGCCTGGAATATAACAGGTACTTAAAACATGCTTATTCAGTGAATGAATGTCCCTGTCACTGAAACATCATCCTTTCTCCTTTTTAATGTACATTTAAACTTCTTTTAAAAACCACCTTCTACATAAAGACCTTCTTTGATTCTTCTTGTCTTTTAAGTTCCACTCCTAGTCATTACATAACTTTTTTTACACTCTTACCTTCCATCTTAGAATCAATTACATGTTTTGACTACAAGGCAAAAGAGTGGTAAAGGCTAGGCTATGGGGTAAGTGGCTAGCCCAGGGTCACAGAGCTAGGAAATGCCTTAAGGCACATTTGAAATCATAGTCTCATTTCTCTGGTCCTGGTTCTCAATCACTCAGCCACCCAGCTGCTCCAATATAATCCTTTCTTTTAAAGCCATATAGTACACTCTGGTATTTTTATCATGTAATATTTTATAGCTATATCTTTTATATATATATAATTTATGCTTATATAATAGTACATATGTTGTATGAACTCAGGGAGAAACATATATAGTAAATATGAATACAAATACATATAAATATGTCTATATATTATATGTATACATAAATGTATAATTTATAATAAATATATGAAACATATAAATATAAAACAAATATATAATGTATGTATATGTATGTATACATATATATCCTTATAAGAGCTTAGTCCATGGGATTTGGGATGATTCTTCTGCATAATATTCCATTATTATTTATTTTTCTATTCAACCTGAACTAATTAAGTTGGCTAGTTGACTTAGAAGTTCATCTTCATCTACAAGATAGTGTGTAATATAATGAGGACTCAAGATATATTTGCAAAATTATGACACTCTCCACTCTGATTAACCCCAAACTGAATTAGTAGATAGCAGGGTTTTTTAGAATTCAAGAATACTCATGCTCTTAATACCTATAATTATCTTTGTTTTTGTCTTAGTGAAGTGTTGTAGAGCAGTGGAGACAGTGTTTGTTTTAGAGACAGGATAAATGAGTTCAAAACCCGCCTCAGACATTTACAAGCCATGTGACACTGACCAAGTAACTTATTTGTCCAGAAGGTTAGTTTCTTCATGTATAAACACAACTTTTTAAGATGAAATGATGTAATATATATAAGTACTTTGCAAACCTGAATGTGATGGGTATTTTTGAGTTTTATTACTACTACATTGGGGGTTCTATATAATGTGGCTTATGACTTTTCTAATCTTTACTTCTCTTCCAGGCTATAATACCTAACATATGTTTAAGAAATATCAGTTGAATGAATCAATGTTCTAAATGTACAAATTTAAAAATCATCTTTACTTCTTTTAATATATATGCATATATATAGTGTTATATTAAAAATAATCTCAATTAAACCTAATGTAAACATTTTCCAAAACATAATATTTGTGAGAATCTTCTCTATAGAATTTTTCATGGACTTTCAGCACATTTAATTTATTCTCAGGGTAATAACCATAGATTATTGATTAAAATTATTCATTTTTCTATTACATTAACATCAGTTGGAGTATCTACATAATATTGTTGTTATTCAGTTGTGTCCTACTTTTTATGATCCCATTTAGGGCTTGCTTGGTAGAGATATTGGAGTAGTTTGCATTTCCTTCAGTTTATTTTACTCATAAGAAAACTGAATCAAACAGGGTTAAAGTGTCTGAGGCCAGATTTGAAATCACGAAGATGATTTTCTGATTCCCTATCTGGAAGAGGCATGAAGAGAGAAAGGTTTTGAAGGACAAGCCAACATGCAAGAGACTAAGCTGGGGACCTGTCTTTTCAATCAAAATGAAGATTCTAAAAGGGAATGTTCCCAGGAGGAGAGGCAGTTGAGCTGACAAGGGGGAGGGGACTGGGAGGGTCACTCTCTCTCTGGCAGTTGAGGCTGGGGGGCTTTCTGATCAAGGGGAGACCCCTGCGCTCTCTGAGATTTTGACTAACCAAGAGTTGGGGTTTTTCTGGTCACAGAGAGAGGAGAAGAAGGAGAAACTTGGCTTTTGAATTGGTTGTATCTTTCTGAGAGTTTAAGCTGGCCAGGAGAAATTGAGAGACCTTGATGGTGTTGTAAAAACAAAGAAGATCTTAGCTGTTGTCCTCCATTTATCTAACTGTTCCTCTTCTTACCTTTGTTCCTGGACTATTTCCATAATCCTCTCAAATTCCCTTTATAGCTTAGGGAAACCCTCATCCCACTTTCCTCAGTTTCCCATGCTTTTATCCCAATAAACCCCTACTTGAAAAAGAAAAGAAAATAAGATCTTTATAGTTCACTTAGGGGGGAGGGAAGTAGCCAAAGGCTTTAAGAAGAATTGGGAGGTGAAGTGGGACAGGGAGCAGAGGGTTGGAGAAGGGAGGGAGTGAAAGGGAGGGGGAGGTTAAAAAGAAATACTGATCCACACCTATCTTATAATAGTTAACATTTATGTAGTGTTTTAAGACTTGAAAAATGCTTTCCTATTTCACTTGATCTTCACCACTACCTAGTGAGGTAAATCTTTATTTAATACATAAGGAAACTGAGGCTGTGTGTTTAATGATTTCCCTAGGTCAAACAGCAGGTAAGTGTCTATGGCAAGATTCACATTTAGGTCTTCTTGACTCCTGTCTAAAGTCTCTACCCATTTGATCCCAATCCTCCCTCTGCAAATGATATGACATGATATAAAAAAATTGGTGTCCCACTTTCCCTTAAGGCAGGTTCCAACTGAGGACACAGAATTATAATTACATTGGGTTGATCTAGAAAACAGATGAAAAAAAGTGAAATTTAAAAATCATGAATGATATATTTTTCTAGAAATAAATGAAAGGCCTGACCGTTATATTTTCTATTTCTGAAATTTCTAGGCAAAAGAAGAAATGAGGCTAAATGTGTATGGGGATGTATATTTTGACTTTTTTCTATGCTATTTTCCCTTGAAGAGTTTTACTGAGGTTGGTAGTAAGTTAGGATAAAATAACTGGAGAATCTTAATGAGAACCCCTACTCCCAAGGCCTTTGAAAGTCTACTCTTTGGAGTCAAACTGTCATTTATATTTCACTGTGCAAAAGCACACCAACTAACTTTTTTATTTTTGTATTTTCTAATTCCTAATGTTGCAGAAAAAAGCAGCCTGTGGTCTTTTCAGAACTTTTCCAAAGGATGCTTTAATATTTGAAGCTTTTCCTGTTCAGGAGTCTGAATAAAGGCAGTTTGCTTTTATCATTAGACAGGGAGAAGTTTGGTATAATCTAGTTAGGAGAAATTCAGAATTTGTAGCTTTTAAATCTGTCAAGGAATTTAATCAAATTGAAAGTCAACATGAGGTTTTGACTAAATGACTAAAATGAAATTTTCAGAGGATAACATTTCAGAGTTTATGTTTTAATTCTCCATTATCAGGTAACTTAATACCTAAAAGAGTTGATATCTTAATCATAGTGATTTTGAGACAATACAAGACCCTGAAATGACTTTTTAATTCTTTTTTTTTATTAAAAAATGTTACCTTTTGTCTTAGAATTAATACTGTATATTGGTTCCAATACAGAAGAGTAGTAAGGGCAAGGCAATGAGGGTTAAGTGACTTGCCCAGGGTCACACAACTAGGAAATGTGTGAGGATAGATTTGAACCTAGGATATCCTGTTACCCCACTGAGTCACATAGCTGCTCCTGAAATGACTTTTTTATTAATAATTTTTAAGCATATAGTTTTAAATGTAGTAGGCACATTACAACATTACTGCAGCAATATTGACAGTTAGTTACCTTTGTCCCTCTCCTCTACATTTGTTTATAGATGTTACTTGGTATTTTTCTATGTATAATTTGCATGATCTGGCCCTAATAGTGGAAGATGACAGCAAGAAAAATGGGAAAAAAGTGAATGGAAATGGAATGTACATGCATGTATAGGTTTTTGTGTATGTTTATCTCAAGCCTCAAAAAATTAGCAGCTCTTCACAATCATCTGAAGACAACTTTTGTCAGCTGGGGATATACTAGGACAGGACTTTTGGGGATAGGGGGGTGCAAAATGAGTTAACTAACCCAGAGAGTCTAGTTTGGCTGTTTCATTCCGATTACATAGCATATATGCCTAAAGAAAGGGGAAAGCGCAGCAATGGAAAGCAGATGGAATTACTAGAGGTGCAGAGGAAAAAAATAGTCCCTCAAAGGGGTCATGTTCCAATGGGGAAGAGATCCACAAAAATAATTAAATTCAAATAGAAAAGGATGGGATTTCCTTAACAACCCTCAGTTCTTTTCCTGAATGGAGATAACATCAATCCTATGATAGGACTAAGAGTGAGGAGTAACTAGACAGTTTTAATTTATAAGAGAACATGTTGCTTCCAGAGTGAGTTTTATAATACAAATTTTTATACTCAAGTATGAACACTTTTTGTAACTGTGTTTATAGTATAAATAATAATCACAGCTAGCATTTATATAAAACTTTAGGTTTGCAAAGAACTTTACATATGTTAGGTTATTTAAACCTAAAACATCACTATGAAGTAGGTGCTATTATTACCTCCATTTTCAAACTTGCTAAGGATCATTCAAATTAATGACTGTCTGGCATAGGATTTAAACTCGGGGTTTTCCTGACCCTACCTTACACCAAATCTATTATTTTTCTAATTCCTAATGTTATTAGATAAAGACTATTTATGTAAATCTTTTTTAACCATTAGTTCCTGACTTTGAATCTATACTAAATACCAATTCTAAGGCAAAAGTGCAGTTAGGACTAGACAATTGGGGTCAAGTGAATTGCCCAGGGTCACACAGCTAGGAAGTATCAGAGGCCAGATTTGAACCCAGGATGTCCTTTCTCCCCACTGTGCAAACTAGCTGCTTCTTACTTTTGAGGCTTGCTAAACATTTTATGTCACTTGTTATGGGAATTTTTTTTTATTATTTGGGACTCAAGGTGATTTCTTTGGCAAATGAGATAATATTAGTGTCACCTGCCCAAAATCTGTCCTGAGAAATGTGGAAATTTACTTAAGATTCTAAATATCTCTTAGATAAGAATATAGAGGAAGAGCCTCAGTTGTTCTCAACTCCTTAGTGACATGTAAATCCTCTTTCTAATCAGTCTATTTGTGAATAACACAAATAGAGTTTTAATTTGTAATCGGACTTAATTTACTTGTATAGTTTGATGTAGTATGTTTCCTTAAGGGATCTATGAGATTATAACTCGGTTCAACTAAGTTTGTTCAATTTTTATTACATTCAAAGAAGTATGGGATGATGGACCTACCCAAGATAAATGTGCAACATTGCATTACAGAAATGCATTGTTTCTCTGTCACTGTGATGTAATTTTTTCCTATAGAAACCTTGTTAAATTACTAATGATTGTCCATATTTTCTCTGAGATCTGAAACTATTTGGTATCAATGTGAACTCAGGGAAGAGATATTTATATCATAACATAATTAGGAATGTCATGTTTAGCTAGTCTCCTTTAGTTGTAAAGTGTAGGCATTCAGTGAATGGCCAAAAATGAATAAAATTCAGATGTTCCCTGGGAAAAGAATGGCAAAGGGCTGGAGGAAGAAGAAACTTGGCAGAAAATGCCTACTTGTTTAGATTCATAATGAAAAGAAATGATCAATTTCAGTTAGAAGTTACTGAAAAAAATGCAGCTTTTCCAACATGTTCACATATGCTTTATTATTCTTATTTCACTTATTATTCTCATTCCACTATATGTTATCCCTTTTCTTCATGAACTCCAAGTTTAGAATCCTTGCTCTTAAAAATAATATAAATTAAATCATGGTAAAATGTGATACTCATGTGGTCCTTCCAGTAGTAGTTTTATTTCAAAAGAGATGTTTAATAGCAGACATTAGTCTCTGTTAAATTGGAAGCAATGATTATCACAAAGGGAAATGACAAAGCTGAGAAAGTGTGGGAGAACATATCTTAGGGAAGGAGCTCTTATTTACAGATGCAGTCTTCCCTTGCATGGACCCCTGATCTTGAGGATCAATTCCTCTAAGGTTTCTAATTTTTATAACTTTTCCCTTCTGTTTCTAACTCAACATATTCCCTAATAGCTCTTCACAGTGATTCCCATGAGCAGAGCTGGTAGCAGCTATTTTTAGATATGAATCCTTTGTAAGTCAAGTGTTTGAAAAGAAAGGGTTGCCAGCACTGAAGAATTAACTTTAATTTCCTGTTATATAAGCACACATGTGTCCTAAAGGAAGATCTAGTCACCAAACTTGAACTGATTAAACAGTAACTGGAATGAAACAGTAATTGGAAAAGTACATTTCAGTAATCATGTGGAATATGTGCTTAATATCTTGAAAATGTCTCTAGTTGCAAAGCTGATATTAGAAAATCTTAGAGTTGGAAGGGATTTTAGTGGTTATGGAGTCCAAGTTCTATCTCTAACTTCCATGTAAGCATTAAGAAAAATATATTCAAAGCACACACAGGAGTTTATGAAATAGAAACATGTGTGATATGTGATATAATAAGGTTTGATCAAGAAAAGATTGATTCATAGACAAATTTGATTCATTAGACTAATAGCACATGACTTGAAGAAATGGCCCAAATGCCTTTTTTTAAGGGAGTGGGGTGTGAGATTTGGAGGATGGAGGGTGAATGTAATGCATAAAATGAGATTAAAATAAAAGACATTTATTATTCTAGTTCTATTTCCCTCTCCCCTTCCAAAAAAAAACAAAACTTGCTGAAGCAATGGATATGAATTCACACAGGACTTCAAATCATTCATTTGCTATTCAACAAATTAACTTGTCCTTCTGAAGCAAGTTATGAATATTCTTATTATAAATATTCATTTCTTATTCACTTTAATAATAAAATTCACTGTGAACACCTGGTATTTTTTACTTAATCAGAAGAAAAAAATCTATGCCAATAGGAATATTTTTTCTTTAGCTGTTTATACCAAGTTCCTCTGGTAAAACAGAAACATGACTACCATTTTACAACATCATGATGAGCCACATAGACTAGAATACCATACAACATCATGATGAGCCACATAGACTAGAATACCAACTTTCTGGAGCTAGAAGATACCTTAAAAACAACCTAGTGTGTGAAGGGAAAGCCCCCTCCCAGGATCACCTCCTGGGCTCATCCTACCTGTGTTCAGGTACTACTAGCTCTATATCACATCAGTCCTCTCCAGCGTGAGTCACAGGACCATGATCTAGGCACATGGCCTGGAAAGGATCAGGTTATGGATTCAGGTAAAGGGAAAAAAATGAAGTGGGGTGTCTCTGTTCGCTTAGACCTGCTGTGGAAAGACAGTGGCTGAGAGAGAGAGAGCCATGAGAAGAGGGCCCACGTGGTAGTTCAGAATGGACTTCTATCTGTCTGTCTGCCTTCTCTTATTCAAATAAATATTAATAAACTCTATGAAAATTAGAGACCAGAGTTTAATTTAGCTTTAACTCTAGTCTTATCTATTTTTTACAGATGAGGAAACTGAGGTCCAAAATGGAAAAATGCCCCACCTGTGATCACATGGCTACCAAGTGGCTTCCCTGTGATCAAAAGTCAAGTCTTCTGACACCCTTTTACATTCTACCCAGATGGTTCCATTTGGGATGGAATTATTATTAATTTAGTCATTAACTCTCTTTCCAGCCTGCCTGAAAACACTGTGAAACAGGAAAAGTGTTCAGTATATGTATTTCCTGTAAGTACCATGTCACAGTATAGTACAAGCAAGTAATAAATAGTTATTGCTCTGTCATTTGATACTCCTTATTACACATAAAAAGAAACAACAAAGGTATAAGAATATCACAAGTGAAAAAGGAAATGGCCATTAACTTAAACATTAAAAACCTCAGCTTTATTCAATTGCAATACTGTGAAAATGTAAACATAATATGGCAGCATGTGTCATGTGGCAGCATTATGGGATATTAGAATGAGCCCCTTGACTTCAGGAGACTTGCCTTCTAGTCCTTGCTCTGACAGTAGCTGTGTACAGGTAGTCTAGTCACTTCACTATCCTAGGCAATAGTAATCTCATCAGTAAATTACAGAGTTGGACTAGGGTCATCCATAAAGTTTCCCGAAGATAGAAATCAATGAATTAGTAGTCATTGGTCATATAAAACGCTACAAGCAACACAGATGTTAAATATTTTAAAAAATAATGATGATCAGATTTTTTAAATTACAAAATCAAAATACAGTTGACAATATGGGTGTTTTACAAAGGAGAATTTTGCTAAAGTTTTACTTGGGAGCTAGTTCTTAGATTTAACATTAGATATTTTTATTCATCATGGTGCTAAATAAATAATAACAGGATTTAATTGGATTTCATTCCTACCTAATTTTTAATATTTTCTCATCTATAAAATTTAAAATAACAATTAAGCCTGACATCTAGTCAATGAGAGGTTTATAAGCTAATCCTTCTTTGTTCATTTTGTGTATTACTAATTGTGATACATGAATTCTCTGAAATTTCTTATGTAAAAGAATATAGAACTGTTAATTAGAAATGAGAGTTCAGAAATGATGTGAAACTAATGGCAATCATATTAGGCTAAACTGAAAACCCAAAACAAAATAAACAAAATTAGTTTATACAGTTAATGAAGCTAAAACAGAAATGCTGAGTATTTTGTGGGTTTTAATCTTATCAAGGTACATATTTGCTGATTTTGACTTGGCAATAGAGACTGTAAGCCAAGTGGTACATGAAACTATTTTTTAAAAAAATGAAACATGTCAGTGTTTGAGTTGACATTTTTAATTTTAGATTGTTCCCTTAGCCTAACCAACCCCCCTCTCCAAAGGCTATATCTTTTCATTATCATTATATTCATCAATCATTGTGCTTTCTGGGAAACTGACAGATGAAGTAAGAGTACATGCATAATTAAAAGACAATCTATAGATTCTGGAAGGAAACACAATGAACCAGTTTCTCCCCAAGGTTGACATTACCACATTAGGTGCTCAGGGAAGTACATTAACACCTACAGGCATTGGGGTACAAATTAGCATGCCATTTAGTTGAACCTTTGGGTTAGGCACTAGATAGAAGAGAGAACAATCATCCTGAGAGATTATGATCATATTACCTAATAGCATTTTTCTTTCTTTTTCTCCTGAAATAACAATTTCCATGAATAATCATCTTATCCCTCCTGGCAAGTATCTTATTTCCTTCAAAGAAGTGACATTTAACTCCTGATCATCTGAATCAAGTAGAGGAATAATGGGCATATAAGATTCAAAGGTTATCCTATAGTTTTCCCTGTAGGGGATCTGGAACAGAGCCTGTGTGTAGCTCTAAAAATACTAGGCAGAAAGGGAATACATCTCTGCCTCAGTTGTCTGATGGAAAAACTATGTGTCTAGTTTGCTTACAATCAATCTAGGTTGGATAATCATTGCTGGGTGTATCATCTTAACTAATTAGATGAACTACTATTTCATTCATTTCTGCTTAGTGCAGAGCTCAGGAGTCAGAGGTCCTGAGCTCAAATTTCACCTCTGAAGATTAGTTTATATGTGACCATTGAAAAAGTCACATTCTAATGAGATCTCTTTAAAATGAAGTTTGTAGTATCTGATCCCTTTTTCAGCTTCAGATCTGTGATGCTATGATTTCTAAGTGGTATACAGACAAACATGAATAGAAAACATATCAGGTTTCTTCATCTCCCTTAAGATAAAAAATGTATAAAATTGTTTTGCTTAAAATGTGCATGTTCTAAATATTCTTTAAGACAGAATATTATGCCATGGCATGTCTATGTTCAAGTACTCCCATAAAAAGGAATTTATTTCTGATCATTCTTAAAAAGGAAGATAATTTTGGAATCTCACACTTTGGGGGCATGTTTACTTTAAGCAAAAAGTCAATCAATTAAATAAAAAAAATTAAAAAATTAAAATAAAAAATTAAAAAAAATTAAAAAATTAAAAAAATAAAATTAAAAAAAATTAAATAGATAAGCCAATAAATGGACCATTTCCCATCATTCACCTTTATATGCTTTCTAAACTATTTTTTTAAATGAATTTAAGGAAACCACATTTTGGGGAGGAAACATGGCATAGTAGCAGCAGACCTCCTCTTGGAGATTAGGCATACTAGATTCATGTTCTACTTCTAATATTTATTGTCTGTTTAACTCTGGCAACTCTCAGTGGCCCAGGAGATTTTCTGATACCATAAATTAGAAAGTACATGATGATCTGTATTGGTAGAGGGTTCACTCTTACCAAGAGTTATCTATTTTATTGAAATCACAAATTAGAAGAAAAAAGTCAGAGAAGGTTCTTGAATTTTAGTCATGCATTTGATTAGTCATATTAACTATTCACTTCCTAATGTCTTCATACCTTTCTAAAAATTTACCAACATAGTCCACTCCCCCCTCCAATGTCATCAAATGGAGTAAAAAGCAGAAAATCTTTTGGATATTTATAACCATATATGATGAAACTAATTTTTAAAGCAAATTTACAAATACATATTCTTTACCTGTTTTGTAAGTTGCAGCAGCAGCTGTTTTGTAAGTTGTAGCAGCTGTTTTGTAAGTTGTAGCAGCTTTTGTCTGCTTGATAACTTTTTGTACTGTATGAGAAAACATGGCAAAGAAATCACCGATGTATCACATAAGAGGAAATACAATAAAACATTTTTAATGTAATATTTTATTTTCTTTACAAAATCATCCTCTTTTTCAAGAAATCATGGGAGGAAAAGTTTTCCTTGTAATAAAAGTATTAGGAAGTGTTCAAATTCAATATGAGCACATAAAGCATCTTTCTTCCAACCACCCACAAATACACGTTTTCATTTCAGGAAAATGTCCCTAATTCTTTGGAATCATTCACCAACTGAGCAAAACAACCTCTAACCTTTCAATGCACTTCCTCCCCCACATGTATTTTACTATTTATGTCTGCACAACTCTACAATGATTACATGTATGTTCTGTTGTTGATTTTGGAGGCTAGCTGGCCATAATTTTCTACTCTTTTTCACTCAAACCCACTAAGTCTCTAATAGAGTGCATGGAGATGGAGCAGTATTTTTTCAGTATTGCCAACTTGCTTACCATTGTTTGTTGTGGATTTGAAAATAAATGTTTGTGGACCTTCCCAAAGATAGGGGAGGTTGGAGAAAGGTGTTATATGTGAATTGCTTCCTATTGGCATATTTTCTTTGCTTTCCACTCTAAGATTGCCTGACATTTTCAGTGAGATTTGTCAGAAACAAACAAAATAAAAGTTGCAATGACACTAGGAAGAATTTAGTGTTTCAAGTGTTTTTGCAGGGTGTACAATCAGATTTGCTGAGTTCAGCTCAACAAAAGGCAGCAAAGAATGGTTATCTGGGAACAGCTAGAGAATAGGAGTGGATTAAATGTTAAAATGGAGGCAAAAGAAAACTTTTTATATATAAATTGACTAGTTTGTCAACTTGATCCCTTCCAACTTTCAAATTCTTAATTTCCAAAGCATGGAAACCTCTTCAGAGATCTACCCTTCACAGTAATTGAATGTTTTAATTTTCTATTTCAACATAAGAAGACTTTTTATGGAGTCACATAAAAAAAAAATGGGTAGCTTAGAGTAGGAGATCTGCCTCAATCATCTCAGTTCTATTGGCCTGCGCTGATACTCCTATACCAAAGAGGATTGATGATTTTATAAGATGGGCATTCTCTCCCATAATGCAAATAAGAAATCAGTTTTCCCCCCTCTTTGGTGTTAGGTAAAAGTCAGAACTAATATACTGCTTAAAAAATGTTAAAGGTCATGTTATATAGATAATTCTGACATGAAGAGAAAGGCTTTCTAGGAACAGTGAAATAGTGATTAGAAAAAAAAAATTAAATCCCATTTGGCTTATGTTGTGGAAGAGAAATTCACTCTAAAGCACTTATCATTTGGAATTCTTATCCAGCTTTTCTCATCTAAGCTTCCTAGAATGTGCATACTCTTTTCCAAGAGACATAAAAAGTAATGGAATAAATGGTTACTTAAGCCCTCTAGTGATCTCTAGTCCCCAACCTGAAGAATTTGAGCTATCTTTTCCTCTATAAATAGATGGATAATAAAGACTACAATCCATATTTTCTACAGCCAATATCACACTATTTTCTCAGAATTTTCCAGTCACCTATGAGTTAGAGCTTCCAAAAGCACGGTAGTAGGTATAGGATAATCTGAGAAAATGCATTCATAAAGGATAACAAGCTTACTATCTACATTGGCTATCAAAGCCTCAATACAAACTAATATTGAGGATACCTGGGCATTACAATGGGTTAAACATATCTAATATGAAATAGTTTGTAGCAGAGAAATCTGTGTTGAATAGTCTACACTCACTTCTAATCTACCTGAGTTATCCCAAGTCAATTCTGAATCATTTACACGTTTGTGATATAATCAGGCTCCAAAGTACCTGGTTTAGCTAGAGAAAGACACTTTCCAATCCTCAGAGTATCTTTTCCTACAAAAACAAAAAAGATAAAATACCTTCAGGTTATGTATAAACTTTAACAGTGAACATTTTTTGAGAGTCCATTTCACAATTAATTGGTAGTTATCAAGGAAATATTTCATCAAAATTTCCCAAAAGTATAAAAATGTCATACTACAACAAATATTGCAAAATATAAAAGTTATTAATTTAAACTGGTATGAGAACAATGGGATGAGGAAATATTTACTCCCAAATTCTAGTTTTCAGATAAGCTAAGGTTGATTGTATTTTTCTCAATATTTTTCTAACCATTTATTCTTACAATCCTCAGTTATTTTCATTTGTTTTCATTAGTGTTCATTTATTTTCTTTTGTTATTGTTGAGCCTTGGAAAGCTTTGAGGAAATTCTTAGGAATGGAAAATAGCAAAATGAAATCTGGCCTGACATCATATCAAGGAACTCTAGGAGATGCCTCATTGAACTATGGAACCCATATTGTTAAAGTATTGTTCTTGTTATAGATAAATCCTAATATTTAAGTCAGTAGAAGGATAGAAGGTGAATGGGAAAGAGCCTGGGAAAAAAGATGTGGGATTTTGGTGAACAGATGGTATTTGATATGGCGTGTGTGTGTGTGTGTGTGTGTGTGTGTGTGTGTGTGTGTAGAGGGATGTGTGCTGATGAAACAACCAACATAAAACATCATTATTTCTAGAATCAGCATAGGTAAAAGATTTGGATAAACAACTAATTTCATTATCTGATACAATGAAAATACTTATTCTCTAAAACTCTAGATGACAGATTTAGGATCAGTGGCTAGAAGTCATAAGGAAGCCAAATTTAATCCAAGGTAAGGATGATTTTTGAATGATATGATTTGAATTTTCATCACTGGAAATATCTGAGCATATTCTTGGACCTAGGTGATTTCTTGGGGAAGCTATAAAGAGGATTCCTATGTTACATCCATGTTTCTCTCCTTTGGGAATATATCCTGCTTCTCCTTTGGATCTGAAACCTCACCAAGAATACTTATTGTTTTAAATAGAAAAGTGATTGGCTAATGTTAATGCCAGTGATTAAATATTTAACACCTTTTGCATATTAGCCATTATGCAAGATACTGGGGCTATATGGACAAAAATAAAGTCAGCTCTGATCTTAAGGAGCAGATACTTTGGTAGATGACTTGATCCCAGTGAAACATATAAAGAGAATTTTACATGGTAAAAGCATAAAGCAAAGAATATAGATTTGTTATTGATAAAAGCTTATTTATTACTTGCAAAAAGGCTAATTAAAGTATTTATAAAATTTCTTAAGATAACTCTGATAAGTTAATTGGTATACGTACTATGTATTTGAATCTTGTTTAGAACTGTGAAAAAGCAAATTGAAAAAATGCACATTAGTATGTTTAACTTTGTTACTTTAATTTTTCAGATCCAATATAATAAAATGACAAAAAAGAAGAATGTTCAAATGCTACAAAATTTAGGCTACAGAAAGGATAATGCTTTACATCAAAATTTAGTGTATGACATTAATTTATCTGTGACTAAAACAGTCTAGGCAAATAAATATTCATAATTCAATGTCTCTGTCATTTTCTTGAAAATATATTTCACAGAATGCAAGTGCTTAAAGCTTACAATCTATGGTCATGGAACTTGCATGAAAATTAAAAATATAAGGAAAAATCTTATTTAGTCCTATATTAGAGTTTTCCTAACAAATAAGATTATATAATCCTCCATTATTATCATTTGTTTTCATTTGTTATTCATTTATTTTCTTTTGCTATTGCTGAGCCTTAGGACACTTTGAGGAAATTCTTAGGAATGGAAAATAACAAAATCAAATCTGGTCTCACTTCATATCAAGGAACTCCAGAAGATGCCTCATTGAACTATGGAACCCATACAGTTAATGTATTATTCTTGTTATAGATAAATTCTAATACCAATGAAATTCTTTTTTCTACTTTAAAATCTTCATCATTAATATTTTCCTCATTTTTTTCTTAAGTCGGGACAATCAACAAAATAATAAATCATGCTCTGATTTGTTGCATTTGCTAATTTCCAAGGTGTAAATGAATACACTAAAAATTGAACAATTGGCTCTCTGTAGCTTGGTTTAACATAACTGTGGCACGCTTATACACTTATGTCATTCTCTCTCTTTTTTTTATTATTTCAACCAACTAGAATTTTAATCGATATACTTAAAACTAATTTTATTGATATTATATTACATCAGAATAGTTATTCTAAGCCTCTCCCTTACAAAGAACATCCCATATGACAAACAGTACTTTTTTGGAGAGGAAAATATCAGTATAACTATTGCTACATTAAAAAAAAGTCTGAAAATGTATTCAATGTATTAACTAACACCTTTGGAACTCTTACTACTGGAAATGGGTAGATTGTGAATGTCTTCTCATACCTCTTCATCTGAATCCTCCTTGATCTTTATAATTTTGTTTCTTTTACTTTTGATTTTATTGCATATAATTCTTCTTTAAAGACAAAGAATCCTGGGCAGCTAGGTAGCTGGAAGAAAGCCAGGCCTGGAGACAGGAGGTACTGGGTTGAAATCTGAAGTGTGTTCTTGCTGTGTGACTCTGGGCAAATCACTTAACCCCAATTGCTTAATCTAACCTTTACTGGTCTTTTGCCTTGGAAATGTGTTAGAGAAAGAACATTTTGCAACAAACTGAGTGGTGCATACATCAGAATGAGTGATTGACAGGATCATGTGACTAAGAGTCACATGGGAGCCTAAGGCTGGAGATCTGGGGAAGGTTCTAGGCCCCAACTGACAGACTTCTCTGCTGAAAGGACCTTGGTTGAAGACTTGGGGAAAAAACAGGTTTCTGGCTTTCTCCTAATAACAACTGAAGAAAGAAATCTTTGAATCTGACTGCTAGCAGCTTGAGTAAAGAAGATTGAAGATTCTGGATCTATTTGGACACTAATCAACTAAAGATCCTGGTCATTTGATTGGACTCCTTGTGTGAGATTTGGCTATTGTGGGAAATTACTGCTTAGCTTACTTAATAAGATAGTTTTAGATAGTTTATAGATATTAGATTGTAAGATAACTTGTAGATTTTTCTCCGAAACGCCTGTTCCTTCGTCTCCTTCCCAACCAATAAATCTGAATTATTTTATGTTTGCCTTTTGTTCATTTCTCACCAAATTCCTATCATAACAGTTTGGCATAGCCAGCTAGGTCTGTATGTTAATGAGATCAAAGATAGGGGGAAAGGCTAGGTTTATTTGTATGTTTACTATATTAGTATTTCTTAAGTATAAAGAGAGCAGTTTGAGCCAACATTCTAATCCATCTTTAGGTGGCTAGGAGCTGAGGGGGAAAGCCAAAAAGAATTCTGAGGGCTTGGCTTGCTCTTATTAAAACTGCACCACAGACCCCCAGCAACCATCTTAGAGCAGCCACCTTGGGAAACCTGTTTTTTTTTTTAATTTGAAATTTATTTGTTCTTTATTTATTTGTTGTATGTATAAATTATATTGTAATAATATTTGAATAATACTATAACTATGGAAACCGACATGTCAGCAGGCATGTTTAGTACTGTGTTCATTGTATTGTTTCAATATGTAATGTATGTTCCTTATTTTTGTATCCTTCCCTAACTACTGTCACTATGTTTTCAAAATGGATTGTATGAAGCCAGTAATGGATATGAAACTGTGTGATGTTATGGCCTATGTACCCTTTGCTGTTATCTGTGGATGTATTGTGTACAAGACTCGTGCTTCTGTGTGCCTTTGTGTAAATTGCCTGAAAGATCTAGTAACCTGTCTTAGAAGGGATTCTGACTTAAAACTTATGGTTGTGCATATGAAACAAATGGATATACTGGAGCAATTTATAAATAATATTAATATGAACCAAGGCTGTGTAAGTGACAACAACAAAATAAACAACAAAGGGAAAAGACTAAATGGGCTGGAAAAAGAGGAGCAGCAGGAATAGTAAGTTTATGTCCCCTAAGAGATATGCCAGTGGTTAAACAAAACGAGGTGCATAAAGTTAAAATGCACAAAAGATTTTCCCCAGAGGACCTTGAATCCATCAAAAGGAGGACTCCAAATTTTAATGATGATCCAAATAATGTGATTAAGGAAATGTGTAGGGTAATTGACTTATATGATCCTGATTTTAATGATTTTGCTCTATTAATGAAAGAAGGCCTGACAAAGAGAGAAAGGAATGAGTTTAAAGAGGAAACAAGAACAGATCCTCTGTTACAGTCTTGGCCAGAGGACTTAAAGCTGGATACGACAGATGATGGGATTTATGATATGTAATTGAAGCAAGAGATGCAATTCTAGAGGTTATGGGGAGATATACTAAAAGGCCTAATGCATGGTCAAAGTTTGAGGCCATAAAGCAAAAGGTCTCCGAAGCTCCTGGGGTTTTCCTGGAAAGGATAGCCAAGGCAGCTGAAACTCTATTAGGGATGGATGCACTAATCCTAGTATTAAATCTAAGATGGAAAATAAGGGTTTTAAATATATGTATTTATACATATACATATATATATATATAATCACAAATATGTATGTTATTCTTTCATGGGGTCTGGTCTAATCTCTGTATTTTAATTTTTGTAGATGTGCCACTAAAGTGAGTATCACCAATAAAATTCTGTTTGCCACTTGTGAGCCTCATACATAGTACGTACGGAAAGAAGGAAACAATGAATTAAGACTGTCTACTTATCCCATAAGATAGAAATGGACTTCTTTCTAATCTAAAGAAAGTTGGAATTAAATTCTATATTTATCCATTCAAGCAAAAACCAAAATTTGTGTACCTGATTTTGTTGTTTTTTCTTCTTTCTTATGTGATGCTAGGGGAAAAAAAATAAACCCACAACATAAATTAGAAAATAGAATGCACACTAGCAAAAGGAAAGTCAGTTGATTATGGTGACTATTCTGCTTTGTTTACATAATTTTAACTGAACAGTGTTAGCATAGTAAAAACATAGTAATGTTGGAAGCAAACTAAAAGCTCATAGAAAAAAAAATCTCATACCCTGAATGATTTTCTGTAATTTCCTAGTGCAGATGAACTTTGGCCTGAAATTTACATCAGAGGAAGCTATATCTATGGGAAAGAAGCTGGACAGAGGGTGGGAATTTTGATGGTGATGTTCATTATTTTTACAGATGGCATTTGACTCTACAGTAGGATCTATATGTATTCATGTGTCTGTGTGTGTGTATGCATGTTGATGAAACAACATAAAAGTTACTGTTCTTTCTGGATTCAGCACAGGTGAAAGATTTTGATAAGTGGCTAACATTACCTGAAGCACCGAAAAATCTAATTCTATATAACTATAGAGGATAAAATTGGGACCAATGAATGGAATTCATAGGGACAACAATTTTGGCTCATTATGAGGATAATTTTTGAACAATTATAGTTGTCTGAAAGTGGAGTGGGTTGTTTCCTGGGAAAGTTAATTTCTCATCTCTGGAAATGCCTAGGATCTCTTGGGGATGTTGTAAAGGGTATTCAGGGGTTATATCCATTTATCTGTCTTTTATCTTTCCTTTAGGGAGAGATACTGATTTCCCTGTAGGTCTGGGCCTTCACCAAGAATGTTCAATGTTGTAAATTATAAAAGTGATTAGCCAATGTACCCAATGAGCATTCATAAAGCACCTTTCTGTGTTAGTTCTGGAGATGAAAAGATAAAAAAGAAATAGTTTTTGCTCTCAAGGGGTAGATATTCTGTTGCATGGTTTGATCAAAGTGAAAAATAAAGATAATTTTTCATGCTAAGATTATAAAATACAGAATGTAGATTTATTCTCATTAAAAAGTTCTGAGCAGATGAAAGCATCTATAAAATTCCTTAAAAATAACTATAGATTAAGTTTTTAATTGCTATACACAGTATATGCTTGAGTCTTGTCTGGAGCAGCCAGGTTGGAAATTTAAAAATACACATTGGTATGTTTATTTTAGTTATTTTAATCTTTTGAATTTAATATGGCACAGAATGGCAAGTAGAAAGTTCAAAGGTTATGAAATTTAGGCTAAAAAATTTAACTTTATGTCACTGTTTTTTGGTGGATGGTTACTATCAATGGCAACTAAAACATTAGTTGAGGCAAATAAATGTTTAAATGGCAAGTAGTTAATTTAATGGCACTGCCATTTTACTGAAATGAAATGTAACGTAAAGCAACTGATTAAATACCATGTTTCTATGGCAAGGGAAGTTAGTGTGAGAATTAAAAAGTTGAGCAAATAATATGATCAATCTCCAGATTGGAGTTTTTCCACCAACTGAATTTTTATCATTCTTATTTTGCTGTTCACTTTTTTATATTGCTAAGTCCAAAGTGGGTAGGTTCTTGGAAGTATAAAATAGCAAAATTAAACCTGGCCTAATTTCATGTCAAGGAATCCCAGCAGATTTCTCATTCAACTATGGGATTAAGGTGATACATTTATTGCTCTTGATATAAATACTGAAATCCTAGGTGCTCAAGAGAGAAAAGGAAACAATGAAATAATGTAAAGACAATGAAAATGTAAAGACTGTCTAAATCCCCCATCAAAACAAAGTGAACTCCAGTATAAAAATAAACTAGGTTCAATATCAATCCATTCATCCAAGATTTTTTTTTAATGTGTACCTGTTACTTTTTCTTTCTGTGTACCTGATTTTTCTATTTTTTCCTCTTTTAGCATACCTAGTCTTGTTGGCTTTTCTTCTTTCTGTGTAGCTGATTTTGCTGTTTTTTCTTCTTTGCGTGTACCTGGTTTTAGTGGCTTTTCTTCTTTCTGTGGACTTGTCTTTATGGGCTTTTCTTCTTTATCTGAACTTGTTTTTGTGGGCTTTTCTTCTTTCTTAACATTAGGTTCTAGGGGAAAAAATCAACCAAGCAGATGTAACACTATATAATTCCAAGGAGGTACAATAGTTAATAGAATAGAATAGAATAATCAGTTTGAAATCATTGGGAGGTCAATTTTGGTTCAATATAAGGATGAGTGTTGAACAATTAGAGTTGTCTGAAAATGCCTTGTTTCTCAGGCAAATTAATTTTCACTGAAAGTGTCTGAGTGAACTTAGATTGGACAATCTCTTGGGGAAGCTGTAAAAGTAATTCATATGGTATAATTCTTAGGGACAGATTTTGCTTTCCTAAGAATAATTAATGCTTTAAATATTTTTAAAATATTAACTAATGTACCCAACAGGCATCTATCTATTAAGCATTTTTTGTATCTTTGTCACTCAGTTAACAATTGAGTATATATATAGACAAAAATGGGACAGTTTCTGTTTTCAAAGAGCATACATCCTATTGAATGGTTTAATAAAACTGAAAAACAAAGAAAATTTTTCATCCTAAAATTTTAAGATTGCATGATATAAATGTATTCTCTTATAGATAGTTCTAATATGAAAGCATTGTTTCCATTTTTGAAAAATAATTAAACCTAAAATTTTTATTTGATAAAGATATACTGTGTGTTTGAATCTTGTCTGGAATAGGTAAGAAGTAAATTGAAAAATGCATATTGTGTTTTTTTTTAATCAGTTTAATCTTTCTAATTGAACATGCCATAGCATGATAACAAGTAGAAGTTCAAAAGCTACAAAATTTAGGTTGTACATTTGTACAATCTCAGGAGATAATTCTTTGAATTATAAAACTCAAGTTATAAATTTATTACTTTTGATAGATGAATCACTAAACCCATAAAAATAAGCCAGATATTTAAATCTAAGGAGTTGGAGGGAAGAAATAATGAAAACTACAAAGATAATCTAAATTTCCCTTTTTACACAAATAGCTACAGAATGGAAGAAAGATTTCAATTTTTATTCCTTCATGAACAACTGCCCCCACTCTGTAAAAAATGCACACCTAATTTTTTTTGTTTATACTTCTTTCTTAGCACATTCTAAGAAAAAAATTAAAATTAATTGTTGAAAGTTTCACTCGAAACTAAAAGATATACTAGCAAATTTTGATTGGTATTGTTTTGTTTACAAAATTTTTTAACTAAATAGTGTTAACATAGCAAAAAAAAAAAGAATGTAGGGTTCCAGTCTTTAGGAAAGAGAAACAAAACTCACCAAAAGAAGCATATAGTGCTAGTTTTCCCAGTAATTTAAGTTATTGTGACCTCTAACTTGATAAAAATTATTGGTGGTGACATTTCAGTGGGAGAAAATAGTTGAAAAGAAAGGAAACAGTTACAAAATAGAAGAGTTTAGATGAGAACTGAGGCAAAAAAAATTTTTTGAAAGGTGGATTAGGGATTTTGGCCAATTATAGAAACAAGGACAGAGACTCAGCTGGGATAAAAAACTCAACAGATGGTAGACCACTAATTCTTCTGGCCACTATTCCTTGATGGTACAGAGATTTCTTTTTGGATAAACACTTGAGTTAATGGTACTGTAAATAGAAGCCATTTCCTGATTGAATGTCTGGCTGCTACCACAAAGAGGAATAGTGAATTTCAAGATTCAGGATGCTCAATTTGTCTCCCAATCCAAACCAAAAAGACTCCAAAACAGCATTTTTTTCTAGTACAACCTTATTAAAATTTCTTTTTAAATAAAAGATTTGGATCCAAATGGGAATTGAGTTTAGGAGAAAAGACCTTCAACATATATTGAAAAATAGCACAAAAGGGCATTATGAAAGATTGGGCAGAGATCCAGGATTTAATCAAGAAATGGGTTTAAGACATGCTTCTGATAATTACTAACTCAAGGACTATGAGCAAGGCACCTCTTGGGTCCCCAGGCAACACTTTATTACTATTATTTACAGTGTAATTGTCAATCTTCACCTTTGGATGGAATTTCTACACTAATTCAACACAGTGATGAAATAAATTGCAGGTCAGGACCAATCTTCACCATTACACACATGGGGATATACACACAACTATGCAACATCATTGATTCTTTATATAAGATTACAGATTTCCTCTTCTCCAGCATGTTTGCTCATAACATTTTAGTAGATCTCAGAATGTAGAAAATAATCGACTTTATCTCTTCTATTTATTCTTGTGTCCATGTGGTAGTAGTAAATTTATAATAAAAGGCAGGGAATATGTCAGATGATCAGTATCAAGTAGAAATTATGTAATGTTATGAGCAAATTCCAACATGACATAAGAGCAATGACTAGAGTTAATTAAACTCCTTTTGGTTCTGTCATATTATGATGTTAGAGGAACACAAAGGTTTAGCAAAGCAATATTTCTTAATCTGGGTTTAATATTTCAGTCTGTCCATGAACTTGAATGGTAAAAAAAAAAGTACATCATTATTTCAAAATAATTGGTTTCCTTTGTAATGCTATGTATTGTATTTTATGCTGTTAAAAACATTATTCACAGAAAAAACCTATAAATTTCATCAGATTTCCAAGGGGGCCATGATACAAAAAAGGTTAGAAACTCCATAAGTTAGAGATACATTAATAATGGAAGGCAAATGTAATAGCAAAAACACCGAGTTCCTGGCTTTAAAAAGCTTTAGTATTTAGTAGAATAATCAATAATACACCCAGCAATGAGGCAGTTAGGTAGCACAGTCAATAGAATGGCATATCTGGAGTCAAGAAGACTCATCTTTCTGGGTTCAAATATGGCATCAGACATTTACTAGCAATACGACCCTGGGTATGTCATGTTTATCCCTGTTTGCCTCAGTGTCCTGATCTGTAAAAGGAGTTGGAGAAAGAAATGGAAAATCGCTCCAATATCTTTGTCAAGAAGACCCTACTTAAAGAGTTGGACATGAAATGACTGAATAGCAACATATTGGTTGTGAATTCAAACTTTTTAATGTCAAATAACATTGACTGAAAATTGACTGAATAACAAACCACAAGTGTAATAATAATGACAATTATTTTTCATTAAACTGTAAAGCAAATTGTGATGAATCTGTGTAACATTTTATAGTACTAACCACACCAAGGAAATAATGTTCTTTAAAGTATAAACTTATTCACAATAGTTCACAACCTAATAACCGTTAAATGTGGAATTGAATGAAACTTTCATATTTTTTCTCTTTTTTTAAAAAAATCCTTACCTTCAATCTTAGAATACAAAAGTATCAATTCCAAGGCAGAAGAATGGTAAAGGCTAGGCAACTGGGGGCTAAGTGACTTGGGTAGGGTCATAGGGCTAGGAAGTGTCTGAGGTCAAATTTGAACCCAGGATTTCCTATCTCTAGATCTGACTTTCTATGCACTGAGCCACCTAGCTGCCTCTGAACTAAATTTTCAATATATAATGCACAATGAATCTGAACTTCCCCCAACCAGATTAGCATCTCCTTCTTGCTGAAAGGAAATGGAATGGGAAGGGAAGTAGAGACACAGCTAGTATCAAGATTAAGGAAAGGGGTTATCAGTATCACCTTTTTTCCCTTTCAAAACTATTTGATTTTTACAAAAGGACATTAAATGCTCACATTTGCCACTACTATAACCTTAAAATTCTTATAAAAAGCAATATCAAAATAAGTACATGAAATATGTTTCTTTTCTTAATCCATCAAATTAGGAAGGTGGAGCTTTAAAGTCCATTCACAAAAGAGAATTGAAGTAAAATGAGTAAAAGAATGTAAAAGAACAAAAACAGAAGAAAAATATAAGAGAAGTTAAAATTTCAAAATAATTAAGATTACCTGATAAAAGTCCATCACATACACTGAAGATTATCTTTGCTATCTATACAAAGGTTATGATGCAGCATTCTTTGGCCCAAAATAGTACATCCATGACCTGGAAATATTTATTGTTCAAAGCTAGTTGTAAGCCATAAATTTGCTTATCTAACAAATAGGGTGTTGAATTATCTTCTTTGTCATAATATATTCTTCTCTGGATATTGACTTGCAGCTGTATGTATCTTCTAGGTCAGTGATGGCGAACCTATCACATGGTTGCCAAAGATAGGAGGCAGAGTGCTCTCCATGGGCATGTGGCACCCCCATCCCAGAGTTCATTACTAGAAAGGCAGAGGGCCTTGGGCAGAGCTGCTCCCTTCCCCCTCCCTACTGTGCTTGATGGCATTTTCTTCACATCTCAGCCCCTCTGCCCAGAAGCCCAGCAGGAGTGTGCAGGGGATAAAGTGGGCAGCTCACAGGCAGCAGAGTTGGAGGAAAGCAGAGCACTTGGGCCAGACCCCTCCCTCCTCTACCTTCTACCCTCACTGAGGACATTCCTCACTTCACTTGCCCCTCTGCCCAGCAGCCCAATGGGAGTGCTTCCTCTCTCCCTTGGGTGGGGTAAACAGTGAGGTAGGGGGGACAGGATGTGCCTAGCACTTAGTGGGGAGGGCACAGCACCTTGTCTGGAAGTGAGGGTGGGGGTGGGGCCTGGTACTCCACCTCTAAAAGTTTTGCCATCACTGTTCTAGGTCATATAGTTCATCTCTTTAATTTTGCAAATGAGGAAACTGAGGCTCAATGAAGCTAAGGACATCATTTAAGGTTACACTTGGTAGTAAGGGTGAGAACCAGGGTCTGTCCGCTCTGATTTCAAAGTCAATGCATTTTCTACTACATTGAGATGCCCCAAGTCATAATTTACAACAATGTATGGAAAGATATGTACAAACCTTAAAAGCCTTTGCAAATGTCAATAACTCTCTTCTTTCTCTTTCTCCTCCTCATCTTTAATGTAGTAAAAAAAGTTAAGCCAAATTGGTCAAAAATAATGTGGAAAAACGCGTGTGATTTCAATCCAAGCTTATCACCCTTTAAAAACATCAGTTCACTCAGTTCCTTCTAGAGTTTCTGCCTTAAGATTCTCTTTAAGTCAAAAAGGCAGATTAATCAGCCGTGTTTTCAAGATCAGTGAGCATTTTTCAGTAAGAGCATACCTATAGTTTCAAAAGACCTGTAGGCTAGAAAGTAGCTTTGTAGCAGACTAACCTTTTAGCAAAAAAGCCCTGATTGATGTGTACCTTAAAATCTAACTTGACTTGAAGATTTATATCTGAAGTCTATGCTATAGATACCTCAAATGGCTAAGTCTTCCAAGGGAATCTAAGAGAATACCATTACATTTCAGTTCTGATTCTTCTTCATAAAAATCTTTCCGTATGTCTAGGAGCCCTTACATTTTAGCTAAACATATGGAGACATTTTTTAAAATTGAAAAAAAGGAGAGAATTTTTCAAACTAGTATAAACATATTAAATTGGTTAACTCAGAATGTCACCTTCCTTCATTCCACCAAATACCCAGTAGCATGCTGTTCACATCTTTGGAAAAATTTGTCTAAAATATTTTCCTCTCTAATTTTCCTCTGAGACCCAAATAATGCCTAAGACCTAATTACAGCCCCTCTTTTTCTCATCTGACAGTTTTTTTTAATTTTGTATTTAACAAATTCCATATAAAACAAGCACTTCTGTGTATGAAGTAGAACAGAAAATAAGGATCATATGATACAATAACTATTATTTATAGTTTGTTTTTCCTTCTTAAGTATATTGAAAATTCAAGTAATTTTTAAGCTGTCCTATTTGCTTTTTATCTTTCTGAATTTTCTTCTGTTCTCCTTTGTGCATATAAAAAGATCCTTTAAAGACTCATTGATCTTTCATTTTTAGAGCAACCTTATCACTACTCTACTGTCCTCATTCCCATACCCCCAAAAGAAAAAAAAATATCATTTTAACAGATATGTTACAATTCCTATATTGGCCATGACCAGAAATATATGTCATCTTGTATCTTGAGTCCATCACCTCTCTACCAGAAGGTAGGTACTATGTTGCATCACTGGTCCTTTGGAATCATAGTTGGTCACTGCAAAATGTTTTGTTTAGAAAGCATTCTGTTTAATAAGAACAAAAATATAAAATAATTCTAAGAATTACATTTTTAACTTTTCATAATTCAACAAAGGTGAAAGGTTTTGAAAAGTCATTAAGTCAATAAATATTAGTCAAGTATCCACTATATGCTGGGTTCTATTGGTAAGTGCTGAAAATTTTTAAAAAAGGCCAAAGCTAGTATCTATCCTCAAAGAACTTAAAGTATAATGGGAAAGACAACATACAAACAAATGCAAGTGATTTGAGAAGAAGATACTTCTGATGGAGGCATAATAGAGAAATTCAGAGGACTCCAGATGATTGGGCAGTGAAGGGATGGCCAATTTGGGGTCCCTCCTTAAATGGTTAAATGGAGATTATAGCCAGAGTTGTCCAGTAAGAGAGAAGAATGTATTCCAGGAGAAAAGGGTTCTGGATTGGCTTCAATTCCAGGACTGGAGTGGTCTTGAGGGATATAGAGATGATAGTCATCAGTACCTTTGATACTAAAACTATTTATTCTATATAATCCTTGGGAATTTAATTGGGACCAAATGGCTAGAAGCCACTGGGAAGCCAATTTTGGCTCAATACAAGGGTGACTTTAACCAATTAGAGTTGTTTAGAAATGGAAAGGATTGTTTCAGGAGGGAAATAAGTTTCTCACCCCTGAATATCTAGGTATAAACTAGATGATTTCTTGGGGATATTTTAAGGAGATTCTTTGTTAATAGTCCTTTGGGGACAGATTCGATTTCCCATATATTTGGAATCTCACTGAAAATTCTTGGTTTTTCAGTTTTTACTTATCTTCCTAGCCAAATGATTTTGTGAATTGAACTTAAAAGGGGATTTTCATGAGCCTGGATAGTTTGATAACTATTGTTATAGTTGTAGAGAGAAAATAGGTAGCAGTAGTAATAAACTTTAGTGAGATGTTGGAGAAATAACTATCAATAGTTAAAGTTCTGGACTTTTGGACCCAAAGTTGTAGTAATTAGTCATAGTAGTAAGGATGGCAGCAGCAGCATATGAGGAGCAGAAGGGAAGAAAGCAGCAGTTATTAGATAAAAAAAAAACAGCAAACAAACTACCTATAGTCACCTATGTAGGTCTGGAACTGATGATTCTGAAGAAGTAAACCTGAGAACAGAGGTGATGAACTAAGTTCCTTCTTTTTCTGAGAATAAGGAAATGAGATGTTCTCCCTCCCTCTCTCCCTTTTACTCCATTCCCCTTTTAACTGACTTGTTAGCTTTACTATTTGTTCTTTTGTTAAATCCTAATTGTTTTATTATTCTGATCTTGTTTTCTCTTCATGTGAATTATTTCTGGTCAACTTAGATATTTGTTATTTTTTTTGTGTCTTTGTTCAGAGAGGAAATGTAGGAAAAGTTTTAACTCCATCACAGTAAACTGGTTAGCAAGTTCCACCTCCCCCCCTTTAGTTTAGATCAAAGATTCCAGCATCTGACTAATATTTAAAGAAGCCACTTTTCTAACTTGGGGCTGAAACAAGCTTATATTGGTTGATTTTATTTTTCATATTAACCTATTTTTAGCAGTCAAGAACCTTTGCAAAAAAGAGATCCCTGGGGTTCCAAGTCTCTCTCTTTGACTTAAGGAGGCCATTTTTACAATGAGATGGGAATCTTGGTAGGAAAAGGTTTCCTAAATAAGTCAAGACAAAAATTCCTCCCTGACATCATCCACCTCCAGTGGTGCAGCTGAATGGAGGGGAAAGGAGAGACAAAGAAGGCAGAACCCAAAGCCAGGACTCTAATTGGAAATAGATGTAGTCAAAGAGGATTTTGTCTTCATTTCCTTCCTGACTGAAAGTGAGAGCCAGCCCTCTTTTCTCTCCAGTGACTAAGCTAGAGGTTACACATGCATTAATTAGGTTAGGTGTTGGATTAGCTTCTTTGGGCCTCTGTTTCCTCAGTTGCAAAATGCTTTGATGGGAATATCAAATGATAGATCTATCTGTCTATCTATCTATCTATCTATCTATCTATCTATCTATCTATCTATCTATCTATCTATCTATCTATCTATCTTTAAAGATAAGTCTTTCCTTTAAGCCCTATCACTTGACTGAAAGTTCTTTGTGAAGTTTTGTTTTGTTTTGTTTTTGCTAAATCAGATTTTTCTCAGCTCTTGCCTTATTTGCAATCTCTGCAGTTTTTAAAATGTTCACCTTTGTGGCCTAGATAATCTTTCCTCCCTGAATTTTCATGTCACTCTTCTTTTGAAATTTTCCTCTTATCTTTTTATAAAATCATCACCCTGAGTGAGTATATCTCACCTTAAAAGAAGGCCTACACTAGTCCCTCTGTCTGTTATTGTCTTCCCTCAATTCTGGAAATTATTTCATATCTACTTTGTGTATATATACATACACATATGTATATACATATATTTATTTGCTTGCCTTTCTGAGTATGTGTTCAGCATTCCATAGGATTCCATCCTAACAGACTGCTATTATTTACTGCAGTGAAGAGAAATACAGAGATCAAGGTTCTTTTGACCTCATCTTATGAGTAGTGGTCTTCAGGCACAAGTCTAACTCTTTTGACCTGGAATGTGAATAAATCCTTTGGCTTAAGTGTATATGAAAGCACTTAATACTGATTAATTTTGTTAGGAAAGGCTTTTCTCTCCACTCCTTATAAGGCAAACTGAATTTGAAAAATTCTAGTGGGAATTATGCCCTCCTTAACCCTCCCAGAAGTTCTTATAGGGTTGAAAAATTATAATGCATTATTTTTATAGATTTTGAGTCAATATGCAGTCATCCCTGAAATATGAATGAATATTGGATCTAAAAGCATTGAAATACCAACTGAAATACATGGTTGTAAATAAAGAAGAAGCTATAGAAGAAGAAAAAAGAAACAAAGGAGGTGGAGAAAAGATAATTGATGTCAGGGCTTAAAGGATGGGAATGAGACAAAATTAATCATTGTGTGTAAATAGGAAAAGGATACATGATGATAGAAAAATATAACAATATAAAATAATTTAAAAGTTATGTAAATAAAAGCATATTTTTTTTTCCATTAGAACTGAATTTTTAATAGAAGTATTGGAAAGCATTTCTTTCTTTTTTGAAATTTCTCTTCTTTTTTATTTTTTTCTTTCAGGCTTCTTCTACATCATGTAAAAAACTTTCCCTGATGAAATTGCCTTCCCACTCTGAAAAATCTTAATTCAAATCTCATTATCATCACCTTCCTCAGTTTTTAGATTGGGCTGAAAAGAGAAATGAAAATTCTCAGTGGAAAAAAAAATACATATATGTAGGAGGGAGGGACATAAGGAGAATCTATGAAAGTCAACAGTTAAAGAAGGGAAAATCTGTGTCAGGAAAGCCTTAAATAATGAGAATTCTCACTAGTGCTTCTGGGCCAAGAGGACTATTGAAACAGTACAATCACAGTAACAAAATAATTGTAGGTATTATCTCTGTCTCAGACTGTTTCTAACTCTTCCCCACCACCACCACATAAAATTGACCCATATAGCTTGTATTTTGCTTAGCATTCATCATTTTTAGATTTTATTTTACCATCTGAGAAGGATTATATCTTACCATCTGATTCAAGGACTACCCATGTGACTGGATGATTGATTAAGTTTGTCAAGGAAGGCTTTCCCAACTCCTCCATCCCACCCCCCAACCCCTGCCCCCAGATAAATTTAATCAGGAAAAATCCCAGTGGAAATTTTGCTTTCTCTTCTACCAGAGAGCTTTTACTAGAAAACTGGTTAACTCACTAATTCACATTGTGAATCTGAAAACATTCTCTTCCCCCGCCCCCCACCTCAAAGCAAATTGCTTTTACCTTGACAGGTCAAAGAGCAAAAAAATGTATGATTCTCTCTCGAGCTTTCAAAGCTATTCAAAATAGGATTCTCCTCCTTTCCCCACCTCCCCCTTTTTTTTCAGTACTATATCTCAATATCTCACCAGGGCTGGAAGTGCTGTAGCTACCCATGGGTCCAATCCACTATAAAATTGTAACAGAAGCTTTGAATTGTTTCATGGCTAACCTAGGCTGATTCAGCCCCCTGTAAGCAGCCTGGTGGCCCTCAGCTCCCAGAGGCTTGCCATATTGCCCCCAGATAGTGTGGCAGTCATAGGCTTTAGTTCTTTTGTTGTAGCTCAGTTCTCCTGAGTTCCTCAGCCTTCCTTATTAGTATGGACTATAGGCATGAACCATCCTATCTATACTCCTAGGTATTTTTTCTACTTGCTCATTCAATGAGTGACATTGGAAAAGTCATGTAAATTCATCACAGCTCAGTTTCATATAAGCACATATATACACAAATATACACATGTATATATATATACATATACATATATATATATACGTAATGTGCAAACACACGATATACACAATACAATGCGGTGTTTAAATACCAATATTGCTTATAAACATATTGTACATGTTTTGATAAATATATGATACATTATAATATGTATATATACATGCATACACAAAATATATTTTAGCATTCCTGATATTTCACTGGAATAGAAAACTTTTATCAGTAATTTCCTCTACCAATACAGATCAATATTTGCTTTGCAATTTATAATCTTAGAGGGTCCCCTGAGATACTGAGAGTTAAAGGGATTTGCCTAAGGTTAATCAATCAGCATGTTGGAGGTAGGACTCAAATCTAGGTTTCCTGATGCACAAGCCAGATTTCCATTTGCTCCACCATAAATATGTAACACATATTACATAGTAAAGGTATAATGAAATACATGATTACATAGTGGATAAAGCTGACTCTGAAGTCTAGCTCTCATATATGTCAGTTCTGTGACTATAAGATAGTCGATTTCCTTCTGTTTTTAAAGCAAATCTCGAAGCTTATGAAATATAGCGGAAGAATAAATCTGTTGGTGGAAAGAGTTTCAGTGCTAGAAGGTTCCCATTGTGATAAAATTATAGATTCTAAAGAAAAATGTTATTCAGGTTCAGTTTTCCCAACATTATTTATATTTCCCTTTTCAAGTAATTGCCACCCCATCTTTTTTGTTATGATGAGATTATTATAGAGAAGATAGAAATGTTAAGGGTTTTTGAGGTGTTTGCTTTTTATTATAATATGATTTTTTGGTGAGGTAAAGACACTGGAATTTTAAACCTATCTATAAATTACATGAAAGTAAAGTGTCTATGTATGGATTTTCTCTTGATGGAGTTGCAAATAGGCTGGTCTCCATCAGCATGATCATAGGGCTGAAAGCCAGCTTCAGAATTTTTTCATTCTTGTCCAAACTATTTTTTTTTACTGTAATTTTCCCCAAGCACTAAATCCTACTACCAGTATTAGTGGCATATACCTGTCCTGCACATTAAGTATTGGTATAGAGTGACCAAGTATAAGGTTTCTTACAAAAAGGTTCAATTTCCTTTTGATTCATATAAGTGATCAGGACAATGAACAATTTGATTGGTTGTCTGCTCATCTAGCTATATAATATTTCTCTTCCATAGTCAGGTACTGAGTTATTCTACTATGGATCTCAAAATAATATTAAGATATTTTATAAAGGAATCAAAGATGGCAACAAAACATAAATATAGTTGATTTCTTGATTTTGTCTAAAAAAGAAAAGATGATATGTAGGTCTTCTATGAGCAGTTCTAATCTTTTCTTTATTATCAGCATATTTTTTAAAAGTGGGTCATTTTGAGACATTTTGCCTATGGTTAAATCTGGCCTACATTTTCAAATACTCACATTTGTCATTACAATGTAATCTGTTCCTAGGCTTTTTATCCTTATATAGCTATTCATTATTTTAAAAATGTTACTCAATTAAGCAAACACTTTATAAGTGCTAATTTAATGGCCCTGTGCTAGGTACCAAAGGAAGTTCATATATAGTACAGTATAATCCCTGAACTCAAGGAGCTTATGATCTATTATAGGAGACTGATTCAAATGCAACTAATACTTAGCAGACTATAAATGATAGTAACATTCAGGCGCTGTCCACAGCTAAAGCTTGTTCAGAGGAATAAATTGGGCATTGCACAACAGGGCTCAAAATGACATCAGGATTCAGGAACTCAAGCTTTTGTGGACATTCATTTTCTTAAACTCTTGTCTGATTTTAGATTATGCTTTTCTTTATGCCCACTGCATCCCATTGCTGCCACATTATTCCTTCAGATGTCATACAATAGTGATCAGTTGTTGGCCTCTTTATGTTCACTATATTTTGCGAACTACTCTGACAACTGACCTCCTTTGAAGAACCAGCTTCTTCTCTATGGTCTTTTACTAACAGAGAAGATTAAAAAGTCTATTTCATGCCATCCTTGGTGGACTGTCGGCCAGAATCCCAGGCCATCTGGATGATACATTGAGCCTGGGGGACATAATAACATAGGAGGTATACACACAAAACTGTGTCCTAATCCTTTGCTCCTAAGTATATGCTGCCAAGAATATCTCATTCTCATAGCGCAGTGCAGGATTACTTCCTTTTTGGTTGCTCTTCTCTCCTAATATTTTTGTAAATCATTTTAGAAAGTAAGATGATAATATTAGATATACTATAATGTGGTTTCTACACTTCACTGAACTGAATGAGTGTGTGCTAAAGGAGGAAGGATTTATATCA
Organism: Monodelphis domestica; assembly: GCF_027887165.1. Classification (NCBI taxonomy): domain Eukaryota; kingdom Metazoa; phylum Chordata; class Mammalia; order Didelphimorphia; family Didelphidae; genus Monodelphis; species Monodelphis domestica. The sequence goes on from NC_077228.1 coordinate 393,845,612, forward strand.
AAGTTTTAAAATTAGTAGTACTGTAATCTCAACTGCTGGGGAAGATCAAGCATCCCACAAATAAAATTGAGAACGTGGAATAACAACTACTTGCATCAGAGAAATATATATAGGAAAAAAAAAACTCTAAACCTATTACTCACTGATCTGTACCATGCTGCCTTAGAGAGATAATGCATTTAAGGACTTTGAAAACTTTAAAGCACTACATAAATATCAGTTATTATCAAATTTCATATCTACAGCATTTTGTAAATTTAAAAATGCTTTCACATTCATTGCATCATTTTACCAGTCTGTCAGTCAACCAGAATTTGTTAAGCACTTTCTTTGTGCCGGGTATTTTGCTAAGAACTGGGAATTCAAAGAAAGAAAGAAAAACATGCTTTCTGCCATCAAGGAGCTCACCTTCCAATGGAAGAGACAATATACAAATAAGCATGTACACATATAAAACCTACATTCTATATATTACAGTGGAAGTGGAAGGTAATCTCAGAGAAATGGTACTTTGGATAGGGAAACATGAAAGTCTTGAAGAAGATAGGATTTGAACTGAGCCCTTAAGGAAGCAAGGGAAACTAGAAAATGTAAGGGAAGAAGGAAACCACTCAAGTCATTTGAGAAAACCAATGCAAAGAAACTGAAATTGAGAGATTGAGTGCCATATATGAAGAAAAGAAATAAGCCAATTTAACTAGATCATAAGTGCATAGAAAGGAACAAAGTGGAGGAAGGCTAGAATGGTAAAAATGCAGCTAAGGAGATAGGCATCATTAATGAGTTCTTACCAAGAAGTAATCTGAGACACTGAGGAATTTAAAGACTAACCCAAGGCCAATCAGCAAATCAATAAGAGGTAACAGAAAGTTTAGATTCTATCAGAGTCTCCAATCTTCTTACCAAATGTTTTTTGACTTAGTTACTTTGTCTTTTGAATTGAATTTCTTGATGTTGAAAAGACCACTGAATTGTAGCTGAGGTTTCTCATAATTTGAGGTATAAGTACAAGTTGATTTTTAATTTTCAATAAGTTTTGAATCCTTTTGTCAAACTGTAGAATCAATTATAAGTTAATAAATATAAATGGTAAAATATCAGAAGGCTTAGCTACCAATGTTTATACACTCTAAATCACTATGATGATTTTAAATACAAGTTGAGATAAAAGGTCTTCTATATTATGAAAGAACAAGAATAAATATTGAATTTTGAAAATTAGAAGAAATTTATATAAATGTTAGAAATGAAAGCTGTAATGGTAATCTGAGTCACTTTTCTGAGTATGATTGATATGAGCCAGATTTGCTCTCTGTGTGAAAGCAAACCAGTCTATTGTATTCCTGGTTTATTATATATTATTAATCATCAGTTGGTGATATGTAGTGACAGATTACCAATGGGTTGCATGCTACTCTAAAAATGTCCATCATTTTAATAGAACTTGAAATCATATGAATATACAGAGCCAATGACTAATTTAGACCCAATACTCTAGTGGGATACATTGCACATTTCAGGGAAGAGAAGAGGTGGGATTAATGAATTAATGGCAGCACATAAAGGAAATGAGAATAACGCCATAGGTTCAGCAAAGCGCATCATATCTCTAAGAATTTTTGACATCACTCAACCTGGTAGTAGAGACCTTTACACTGATCATTGTTGACCTAATGCCTAGATTTTGGGGATATAGCTATATGTTTCAAAGCTATTCATGTGCAACTTTGTAGCATATACTACCTTATAGTAATCATTTTCTAGAGATAGGATACTTTTATTATTTTGAATGTTTTTTCCTTTATATAAATATGACATTACATATCCTCTCTCACATGTGACTTTGTATTTGGGGAATGAGTATGATGTCATGGAAAAAACACTGAAGTCTGTCAGAAAGTCTATAAAATGAGTTAAAGAATGAAGTGGCCAACCATTCTTGTATCTTTGCCCCAAAAAACCAAATAAGATCACAAAAAACCTCTACATGCCTGAAGAGACTGAACATCACCAATAAAAATCCACCAACAGAAAAACATATTATCATTATCTTTATCACCATAGTCTTTTTCTGTACCATTTTACTTTGTGGCTTTAGGCCCTACAGTATTATAACTTCTCTGACTTCCAATTTTCTAATTTGTAATATTTGGATAATATAATGTCTCACAGGGCTATTTTATGAATCAAATAATATATTTGTTGAACTTGCTTTGTAACTACAAAGTTCTACTATTCTCTAATTATTCAAACATTACCTTGTGTAAAAATTAAAATTTAGGGGAGACTGAGGCAGGTAGAAATTAGTTTCTATCTGCAAGGAGTATATATTTTTATGAGGTTTATTAAAGGTTAAAGATTAAAGAAAATACAGAATAAGAAAGCACATGCCTAGGCCAGAGAGGCCTAGACAGGATAACCTCACATCATGAAAGAGACACGTCTGCTCCAGAACGGAAGTCCAAAAAGAGCCTGAGCCTATTCACAACCAGGTTTAAATACCCCATCTCGCACTTGGCCCAGGTGAGATTACAAAGCATTCTGGGGAAGTGGAGCAAGGGCTTCTGGGGATTGAAGCCCTGGATCAAGTCTATTTTTTACATTTGAATTCCTTGCTAAACAACAGTGAGAGGTTCATATTGAAAGAGTCAGACTCTCTTACTTGCTTACTCTGGTCTCAGATGATCATTGCACACAAGTGCAGCACTAATATTTTGTATCTATGGCCATGGAAGAGAATGAACTTTGCAACCTACAAAGACTGAACCCACGATGTTAACCTAATTGGTAAGAGCTCTCACATTCAGTACCAGAGATAATGTACCCCACGAGGAGGTCATGTGAGATAATTACTAGTGTGCCAAATCTGGAGTCAAGAGATATGAGTCTCCTTCTGACACTTACTAGCAATGTGAGTCTGAGCAAAAAATTTACCTTCCTTCAGTCTCAGTTTCCCCAGCTGTATAATGAGGATATGACAGTATTAGGATTTACTTCACCATGTTTCTTTGAAGCTTGAATGAATAATGTATGTAAAGCACTTTCTAAACTTTAAGGCACTTTACAAGTGTTGTTATTATCATTATTATAATAATTATTTTGTTTTGCAAAGTGTAGTGGATAGAATGTTGGGTCTGGAGTTAGGAAATTTCATCTTCCTGAGTTAAAATATGGCTTTAGATACCTACTTTCTGTATGACCTTGGGCAAGTCACTTAACCATGTTTCCTTCAGTTTCCTCCTCCATAAAATGAGTTAAAGTAAATGGAAACACACTCCAGTATCTTTGCTAAGAAAACCACAAATAAGGGCACAGAGACTCAGATATAACTGAAATGATTGAACACCAATAAGAAAAAAACCAACATTATTATTATTATCATCTTCCCTATCAAGATTATTAGAATAGGGCAAATTCTACTCTGTGAAACAAGGAAATCTCAGTAAATGAGTATGTGACTGTGGCTAGACCTATGGACATGACAGAAGAAGAAAGTCTGAAAGAGGAGTTAGGGCTTCAAAGGAAAAGTTGCTATTCTGTAGATGTGTCAGATTACCAACTACCAGGGAATGAGGTATACTTAGAACTATAGTCTCCTGATACAGGGCAGGTAGAACATTATATTTGTTTTCTTCATGTATAATAGGACGTTTTTCACTAGTGATGTATAATCTGCTAGCCATATGATATGTACAACTAACCTCAGACTTGGTGGATTCATATGTTAGTCATATTTGCTATCATTCAGGGTCAAGTTTCAAATTTTTAAAACAAATTAAAAATAAAAAAATATATATGCCATGTTGTGAAAAATAGAACCTCCTTGATCTTATAAATAATAAAGGGCTATGGAATATATCCTGGAATTTGTTTCATCTATTTGAAAGTTAGAAAATGCACAAAGCCTCATGGAATAGAACTTTCCATTAATTAACATCCTCGTTTCTATGGTTAAATATAGCTGAAGGAGGGATATCTTTGGCTAATTAAGTAACTTGAAAATTTTAATATAATTATATATTTTTAATTTCAGGAGATCTTTGAAGCCATTGAGCACAAACTTCCTCATTTTACACATGGAGAAAATGAGGCTCCAAAAAGTTGTGTCTGAGGAAGGATTTGAATTCAGGTCTCCCTGACTCAAAGCTCTATCCATTGACTACCACGCTAAGCACTGTAGCTACTATGGTCCTCAAACTTTAAAAAATAGAATTTCTCAATAGAATATATATATATTATAATGTATTTATATGTGTATTTATATATGTATGTATATATGCACATGCATGTCATTGTACCTTCAATATAGTGGTAGTCTCTCGGTGATTGAGAATGACTATTGCCTTTGTGCAGTTTCATCTACGGTGTACCCTCATGTGGCTTTGGAGTCCAAAGGCTGAGGCGCACAGTTTGTGGCACATGGGGCCTGGGACACCAGTTGTTATGGGAGGTGCGGGTGTGGCCTGGTGTCGGCGTTCACGTGCAGCGGCAAGACGTCGACGTCGCTCATCTTCAAAGGTGGTGCCTGCATGGTTAATGTGGGCTCGCCAGCTGCTTCTGACAGAGGCAGCAAGTTCTAGTTGCTTTGGTGTCATGACAGCCCACTTCAAGTTGGACTTTAGCTGATCCTTGAATCTTTTCTTTGGTCGGCCTTGTTTCCTGAGTCCAGCTGACAGTTCACCATAGAATACCTGTCTTGGTATTCGCTGTGGGTCCATGCGGATGACGTGTCCAGACCATCGTAGCTGGGCTTTGAGGACCATGACTTCGATGCTGGTGGAGTTGGCTCTGTCGAGGACTTCCTGATTGGTGATTCTGTCCTGCCATCGGATCCTCATGATTGACCGGAGGGAGCGTTGGTGGAATTGCTCCAGCTGTTTCATGTGCTTCCGGTACAGTGTCCATGTCTCACAACCGTACAGGAGCGAGCTGAGGACCACTGCGTTGTACACTTTGAGCTTCGTCGCAGGGCTTACACCGCTGTGTTGGAGGGCTTTGCAGAGCAGCCACCCGAGTGCCTGGCTGGCCTTTTGGATCCTGGTATTAATCTCGTGGTCTAGGGACCCATCGTTGGCGATGGTGCTGCCCAGGGACTTGAAAGTGTTGACGTTAGAAAGCTGCATGCCATTGATTGTAATGCACGGCTGGTTCGTTGGCCTCCCTGGTGCAGGTTGGAACAGCACCTCTGTTTTGCTGAGGCTGATAGTCAGGCCAAACAGTTTTGTTGTGGTAGAGAACCTGTCCACAATGGTTTGGAGATGATTTTCTTGGTGGGACATGAGAGCACAGTCATCTGCAAAGAGAGCTTCCAGGATGAGTCTCTCTGTTGTCTTTGTTTTTGCAGTCAGGCGGCAAAGGTCGAATAGTGAGCCATCCAGTTGGTATTTGATGTAGACGCCGAGGTCTAGATCCATCACAGCATGTCGTATTACTTGGGTGAAGTATAGGTTGAATAGTACCTGAGCGAGGACACAGCCTTGTTTCACGCCACTGGAGATGTTGAAGCGATTGGAAGTCTCTCCACCAGATAGGACTTCCCCTGTCATGTCGACATGAAAGGGCTGGATCAGTTTGATGAATTTTGCTGGGCAGCCAAGTTGCTAAGGATCACCCACAATGCGTCCCTGTTCACTGTGTCGAACGCCTTTGTCAGGTCTATGAAGACAATGTAGAGACTCAGGTTCTGCTCAAGGCATTTTTCCTGGATTTACCTCACCTTGAAGACCATGTCGATGGTGCTGCGATCTGGTCGGAAGCCACATTGTGATTCAGGCAGGTTCTGCTCCAAAACAGATGACAGGAGTCTGTTGAGTATAACACAGGCGAGGATCTTTCCAGCAGTGGAGAGTAGTGAGATGCCTCTGTAGCTGTCACAGGCTGTTCGAGAGCCTTTGTTCTTGTATAGGGCTACGATGGAGGCATCTCTGAGTTCTGGGGGCATGTCTTCTTCTTCCCATATGCTGGTCAGCACTATGTGGAATGCCTGGAGAGCCTTTCCATTTAAGGCCTTGTACACCTCGGTTGGGATCCCGTCTTTACCGGGTGCCTTGCCTACACTAATAATTGTACCTAACATGTATATGAAAAATGAGCATATGTATCGATATATAGATCATATACATAAAAGGAAATAATTAGAGCTTAAAAGCTAAATAGTAGGAATTCAGCATTTCTCAATGATTTTTTATTGTTCCATTTCAATAGGAAACCAAAGCAAAAAATGTAGTATTATGCAAGTAACATGTAATATTGTAGACCCATAATCCATTGAGCAAGCTTTCAATGATATCGGTAGGAAATCTTCCACAAATTGAGCAATTTTAGAATTCAGAATTTTAGAGCATGTAGAGTCTGTTTTCCAAAGTTTAGTCAGAAATTCAGTCTTCCAATCTAAAAATGCTCTCATTGTCTTGTCTATTTGAAAGCTTTTGTGTCCTTATATTTCCAAATTATTAATGTTTTCATCAAGGTTTCTGTGAATACTTACTTCCAGAATTATATAAAACTACTCCAAATGGTGAGTCTTATCCACTGAAAATCATAAAGGCAGTCACATTCTTTTTAATAAGTTTCTGACTGCTCTCAAGAGCACTGATACTTACAAGCACATTTCAGTATTTTTTTAATGTGGAAAGATAAGTAATTGTTATTAGAATTTTCCATTACTTTAAAAAAACATGAAATTATTTCAGAAATCTTAAAAAAATTTCTCTCGCATAGTAGTAAATTAACTCAGGCAAGGTTAGCTCTGGTAAAACTAAGTAAAGTGAAATGTGTATTGGGTCTATAAATCACTAGTTGTGTGTCTATGTCTCTTAGGATTACGATCTCTCTATCATAGGCTCCCAACTGTCCTAGCTTCTTCCTGTTTCTTCCTAATAAAATCTGCTTCTAGGAAAAGATAAACTCCTCCTTACTTAAAAATAACTCATAAATCTGAGTCACACTGCTTCTGCCCCCAGGTAACTTAATTTTGCTACCTTTCAAGCTGCAAAATCTTCAGCTAAAGGACAAATCTTTAGGATACAGTTTCATTTGTTAACTCTTGGGGAAATTAGTTATATAAGCATTAGTTAACTATGGAAGGGAGGGGGTGATGTGAGAACATTATTGCAACTAAGATGTCATCTTTGACCCTGAAATAATGAATCTTACCCTACTCTATTTACTTACAAAACCACATTTGAATAATGACAACAACTGATGACAGTGATGATTGATGAAGATGATGATGATGATGATGATGGTAACTAGAATGTATATAATGCTTGTAGGTATTCAAAGTGTTTTCTTTATGTTAACTTATTTGATTCTCATATAAACTCTTCAATGCAGGTGCTAGTATTACTCTCATGTTACTGAGGTTGAGGGAGATTAAGTGATCAGGATCATACCACTAAGCAGAAAGTGTCTGAGGTAGGATTCAAACTCAGATTTTTCCTTATTCCAGTTTTCATGCTCTATATCCATTATGCCAACTAGTAGCATATAGCAGAATAAAATACATGTTATATCTGTGGATACATGATAAAGGCAGAGTTTGTACCTGGTTTAGGTGTCTTTTCTTCTTTTTTTAATCTTCCTTTGGTGGAAAATATTTTTCTTTAAAGACCAAAATTAATAAACCAACTGATAGATAAGCAGGTTCAGTACAAATACACTTGCTTATAAGGCCATTCTTCAACAGAGTGGTTTAAGCTTTTGACTTATAATTTAAGAAAAAAACTGGTACCTGAATTTAGGTGCCTTCTCTTTTTTAACTTCAGGGTTTTAGAGAAGAGAAAAATAATTGATATTAAAATTCTTTAAACTAATGCATAGTTTAGGAGATTTAAACTATATGTTCTATCTTCGCTCCTGAATTTCCTCTGTAATAAAATAATTTCTATTATAAAAGAATGACTGAAGTCTTTTATATCAAGAGAACAGAACCAGAACAGAAACTCAGTATACTAGCTACATTACTAAAAATTAATTAAGGCAAAGAAAAAGAAAGTCAGGCAAATGGTAACCTCACCTTTTTCTGATTCTTCTTTATATACTAAGTCACTGATTTTTATGAGGATTCAAAATATAGCATCAGCCAATGTAATTTTTTTTGTTGATAAAACTAAACTTTTAATTTATATAAGTCTCAAATCTCACAAATAAGACAATAAATATCAATACTCAGGAAGGAATAGTACTGTCTTGCTACTGGGTATTTTTCTCCAACTTCACTTGTATGGGTCTTAGTTATGAATTTCATCTATTAAACATTGAATTCATAGAGCACCACCTGGTGTCTCATTTTATAATTTTAAAAATTATTGATTTTTATAGTTACAAATCATGATTATTACATTGTCCCTGCAGTCCCCTCAGCTTGATCCTCAGAATTATCTTTCACTTTCTCCCTCACTGCTCTCCATCTCATTTAATCAGTGGTCAAGTTCTATTGATTTTAACTAATAAATGTTTTTTTTTTCATCTTTGTAACCTCAGTCCCTTGCACAGGGCTTTGCATATGAGATGATTCCTATTTTCAAAAATGACATAATATTTGACTTTGGTCAAATAGGACATCACAATGTATCAGAATAAGCAATAATAAAGAGATCAGAAGAGCTGGGTTCAAATGTATTCTTTGCTACATCTTAACAATGTTAGGATATGCTACCAATCTGGCATCAGAAGACCTGGTTTTAATTTTATATTTACTTCTTAATATTTATGTGACCTTGGGCAAGTTATTTTAATTTTCTGGACCTCAGGTCTTTTGTGTGTAAAATTAGGCAATTGAGCTTTTACTACTATGGTGCTTTTCATTCTTAAGTCTGATTCCATAACTATAGGCAAATAACATTTTTTGGTCCCAGTTTCCTCTTAATGGTCTTTTAATCATTAATTGCTTGATATTAATATATTTTAAAGTTATTTTATTTTTCTCAATTACATGTAAACAAAGGGAAGAAATTTAATATAGATTATACATGTGCAATCAGGCAAAATCATATTTCTATTTTTCATAGGTTTTGTGACTATTTCTGATTTTTTAGTCATTTCAATCATGTCTAACTCTGTGACTCCATTTTGTTTGGGAAATATAACATTGGAGTGCTTTACCATTCCTTCTCTACAACATTTGACAGATGAGTAATCTGAGGCAAAAAGTGTTAAATGATTTGTCCATGGCTAGTAAGTGTCTGAGGCTATTACACTCACTTCTTCTTGACTCTTGGCCTGGCATTCTATTTACTGCACCACCTAGATGCCCTTGTGACATTATGATATACTCTAAAACTCATTCTTTAAAAAGTCTTCTTACATTGATATTAGTTGTTGTTTTAATAGCAGACTATATAGTCTGCTAGCTAGACATTAAGGACCTAAGATTTCTCCCTCTGATTTTTCCCTCAGCCTAGTGGATTTCCTCTAACTTGACACATAATATGAAAATACTATTTTGAATTCCCTGTGGCCCTCAGCTCAGGTAAGCCTCACTTTCCTAACCTAGTAAAGCAGGAGTTTACTAAGGCCCTTTGTAAAACTATAGAGCCTAAGGATCTATCCTTACACCACCTAGCTTCCCCATCTCTCTCTGTCTCTCTCTGTATCTGTCTCTCTCTTTCTGTCTCTGTCTCTGTCTCTCTTTCTGTGTCTCTCTTTCTCTCTCTGTCTCTGTCTCTGTCTCTGTCTCTCTGTCTGTCTCTCTCTCTTTCTCTCTGTCTCTCTTTCTCTCTGTCTCTGTCTCTGTCTCTGTCTCTCTGTCTGTCTCTCTCTCTTTCTCTCTGTCTCTCTTTCTCTCTGTCTCTGTCTCTGTCTTTGTCTCTCTCTCTCTATCTCTCTCTGTCTCTGCCTCTCTCTGTCTCTGTCTCTCTGTCTCTTTCTCTGTCTCTCTGTCTCTCTCTCTCTCTCTCTGTCTCTCTCTCTCTACCTGATTCTCTGTCTCTGCCTTTTCTCAGTCTGTCTTTGTCTTAGTCTCTCTCATTCTCTACCTCTCATTTTCTGTCTCCTTCTCTTTGTCACCTATGTATGTATAAATGTATCTAACTACATTATTGTGGTGTAGAAAGATGTTATTAATATAATATTCTTTTGAAAAAGTAAAATCATTCTCTTACTAATACAGACGGATATTCATACATAAACACACCCAATTAGGGACAATGCAAGAGAAACTCAGTCTGTTTTATGAGCCCTTCAATATCTGGCTCTGAATTGCCTATACATTATAAAGTCAAGCAATTGAGGTATTTACATGGTATATACATTAATATATATGTCATGTAGATAGATGGATAATATAAATGTAGATAAGAGGCATCATCTTCCTTATCCTGCAATTTCTTCTTAGCTATAATTCTCATGGGAATCAGTGCCCACAGGAAGAGTGCTAAAATGTCTTGGGAAAAGCTCAAAGAAACCAACGAATCTACTGCCTTTGTAGCACAGCACAAAACGAATATGTATATTTCCTCCCTCCCTTCTTCTTATAATTCTGCCATTATTTAATCTTCAGGTTCAATTGTCTTTTGTATGCATCAAATATTACATATAGCACGTCCGTTTAATGTCACTCTGCCTTTACCTGCTCTTTCTTTTATGGCTGCCTATTTGTGCCCATTATTCATCTTTCCCTTACAACCTTCTTACATAAAGGGTATGCATTTAAAATAAGAAGGAATAATTGGATAGGGCTGCATACACTATGGGTCATATGATGAATGTTCATGACAATACCCTGGAATACTGTTTGCATCTGTCAGAGCAGTGGAGTTGGATATATTTCCACTAATGAGCCAAGTGTTTTCATGCCAGTTGCTGGGACTAATATGCCTTTGGAAAGGTGTACCAAAAAGAATGACCCCATAGAAAATATGAGGTCTTGTCTTACTGTCCACTTGCCAGCAAAATTCTCTCTTTGATCTGGAATATGTTTGTTGTTTTGAACACCAAGATTAAATTTTTTTCTTTCCTTGACACTTGTGTTATCAGATTGCTGAACAGAAGAGCACAGATTTAAATGGGGGTAAATCGAATACAATTCAAAGCTGAAAAATATTGCTAGACTAACATTATAATAACCTCATCAAAGGAAAGAATGATTACATAAAAAAATATAATGACTATAGTGGTATAGTGACTTTGTGTCAGATGGTGTATGCTCAAGCACTAGTCCTGCCAGACTTATTAAACATAATAACTAGACAATGTCATTAATCACTTTAGATCCTAAAGTGCTTTGTAACTGTAAAGGCCAATATAAATTGAATTTGTGACTAAGTTTATATAGAAAAGGAAATAATTTATGCTAGCAAATTCAATTTTTAATGTTTAGAAATGTTTTGTTTTCTTTCTACACAGAAATTAAAAGAATTATTGTATCTATTCTTATATAGCATTTTAAATATGCATGTTTTAATTCAGAAAATTTTACTGATTTTTTATATCACCTTTATTTTGATTGTATAAGAAATAAAAAAAATAGTTGAACAGCTCATTAACTATATCTGGCAATATATACAATGCTCCATACACATAATTTGTCCTCCTGAAAAGAAGGGAGAGAAGCTCATTTCCTCATGTCTTCATGTCTCCAAGTTTGGTCATTATAACTACACTGTGCTCAGTTTCAAGGATTTTTTTTACTATTATTCTTTCCATTTGTATTGTAGTCATTGTGTATGGTTCTTTCCCCCTAATTCTGCTGACTTCATTTTATATCAATACATCTAAGTCTTACATATTACATGGTATAAAACTGTTTCAAAATAATTTTTTATGTTCTCAATTTTAAGTATTTTCTATGAATCAGGGACTGTGCTAATAAGGCCTATAAATAGGAAGGCAAGAAACATTTTCTGATCTCAAAAAGCTCTCAATCTAATGGAGGAGACAACATGTAAATAGCTACATAAAATGATATATACAGGATAAATTGAAATTAATAGAGAGAAAACAATAGCATTAAGGGGTAATGGGATGTTTTTTTTTTTAAATAGATGGTGAGATTTTAACTGTAACTTCAAGAAAACCAGAAAAAAATAGATGGGAAAGAAGAAAATTCTAGGCTTGGAGGCCAGCCAGTGAAAATGCCCAGAGTCAGGAGATAGCATCTCTTGTAGGAGGAATAATAATGAGATTAGTATTGGTGTATTGTAGCATATGTTAAGATAGAGAGTGGATTGAAGTTTGAGAAGACTTGAAAGGTAGGAAGTGGCCAAAGAATGAAGGGCTTTGAGTTCCAGAGGATTTTATGCTTGAAATTGGAGGTGATGTAAAGCCCCTGTGGTTTATTGGGTTGTTGGTAGTCAGAGAGATCATCAGATCTGTGCTTTAGAAAGATCAACAAGTAGGTTTATTGCAAAAATATAAGCAGAAAATGAATGGGGTACTGTGGATTAGTGCCATTGTCAGAAGAGTCAAGGGAGTATATATGAGAGCTGTTACATAGCTGAGTCAACAGAACTTGATGAATGATTAAATACAGGCAAATGAGAGAGTGGGGAGTCAAGAATGACACCTTGGTTATACACCTGGGAGTGTGGTGGTACCCTCTACAGTAATAAGAAACTTAGGAGAAGGGAAAGGTTTGGGGCATGGAAAGTTGGAGTTTTCAGCTTTGAAAATTTTAAATTTAAAATGTTTATGGTAGATTCTGTTCCAGATGACCAATATGCAGTAGGAGATATGAACCTAATATCTGGCAGAGTTTAGTATTGGATAAGTAATTCTGAGATAAAGACTGAATCTATGGGGAAAAGACGGGCTCAACAAGTGAAATAACATGGAGGAAGAAGAGAAGAGGGCTAATGATGAGGAACACACATGGTTAGTGGGCATGTCTTGGATGTTTTAATAGAAGAAAGACTGTGCCCTCTTTTTAAATTTCTAAACAACCTGGTACAGTTCTTGACCTGTGTTGAATCCTCAGCGAATGTTAGTATGGACTGTATGTTAGTATGGACCCAGTAAAAACTTATACTTTGGATTCAAACCCTCCACTAAATTCACTTAGTCTTATTGCGTGGAATTGGGAAAGACATTTGGCATCCTGGAATTCATATTGGAAAACAGCCTGGAAAACATAATTGGAAAACATAAGTTTATTCTACAAAAGTAGTTCATGAAGCTTCAAACTCAAGCATCTTTCTGTAAAAAAGCAAATATGTCATAATTAGGAGCAAGTATGGTAGCTTCAAGATGCTTTCCCTGACTGGCCAATAACGCCATTATTTTCTTCATATCACTTCAGCATTTTATCAAGTGGAATGCTAAAAAGAAATTTAAAAAATAAAACAAAACAGTAAATTGGGGTGTGATTTGTTGCTGAAAGTGATGCCACAGCCACTGATCTAGTTCTCACTTTCGAGCCTTACCTTTCATGCCTTGGGGAGCTGTGGTTTTGCAAATGTATCCACTGAAATTTTTTCTATCAGTTTCTAGTCTAGCCTTAAAAAGAGTAAAAGAAAATGAATAGAGACTCCATTATTCTTTTCCCCATGAATACATTAAGCTATTATGAATAACACATGCCTTGACTGCTTAATAGAGAAGATTATATGAATATGATCTAATTATTGGGAGAAAGGCAGAATAAGATTCCTAGGTTCTTTCTCATATTTCCTAATAGCTCAACCTATAATCCCTGTATAATCATTTAATCTCTTTATTTCTTAGTTTCTTCATTAACAAAATGCTGCCAACACTAATTCATCAGCAAGTTTCATGAAGCACAGTAAAATAATGTCAATAAATTCTTTTGTGACTATCTTCACAGTATATAAAATTGTTTATAATAATATTAATAAAAACAATTTTGTAGAGATTGAACTATGGCTAAAAAGAAGAAAGATGATTCAAAGGAAAGACTAAGTTTTCAAACTTAGGAAACTGAGTGAATGGTGGGGTCATTGGTAGAAATAATGAATTCAAAAGGAGGTGTGGATTCTGAAGAAAAAAAGAGTAAGATAGTTTGGGTATTATAACAATAAGTGTCAACAAGAGATCAAGTGAAGAGGTTAATAAATCAAATTCTCTGGCTAAAACTCGAGAGAGAAATAAGATCATGTTTTAGTAATAATTCCCAAAAAATTGATCATTGAGGCTATGGGAATGAATAATATAAGTATGAAATTAAAATCACCACATCCCACTTTACCCTTGCTACTTTAACTATATGAGATCATAGGCTTTGGATTAAATGCAACCAAACATCTCCAACAGGAATGATGTCACACAAAAATTTCATGTTCCAAGGAAACCAGGCCATGGCTCAAGGATCATCTGTGAATTACTAAGCTAGTGAGAACCAGATACAGTTGAAAGTGTTACAAAATTGTGAAGTTCTTGCTAACATCCCCAAGAAAGAATTGCTTAGAGGAGAAAAAGACTTCTCTAATTCATCTTTGGCCAAGTCTCCTTTCTCTTCCCCTTTTTAGCCAGAGAAGGACCTCATGGCCTTCTCAAAATTCAGAGAATTTTTTACTTCCTATCTTCCCATTTATATTCTAGTGGTGTCCCTAAATCTCATGTGATGGCAGGAGTCATAAGATTCTTTTTTCCTATTATTTTTAAAATTTTTCAGTTATATGTAGAAACTCTGACAATTGTTTCTTGACATTTTAAGATTCTGTCCTTCTCTCTCCTTCCCATCCAGCTCCCTGAGGCAGTGAATATTCTGATATAGGTTATACCCATACTTTATTGTAATACATATTTCCATATGGCTCATGCAATGATAGAAGATATGTATCACATATAAAATGGAAATTTCATGAAGGAAATATAGTGGAAGATGGCATGCTTTGATCTGCCCTCAAACTCCAACAGTTTCTTCTTTGCCTTTGGATAGAAATTTATGAGTCCATTACAGTTATCTTGGAGACTTGCTTTGCTGATAATGGTTCAGTCCTTAACAATTGATCATCATATATTTCTGTTATTGTATACATTGTTCTCCTGGTTTTGCTCACTTCACTTTGCATCAGTTCATATAAGTCTTTCCAGGTTTTGCTGAACTCATTCTTTTCATCATTCCTTATGGCACAATAGTATTTCATACAAACATGTAACACAACTTATTTATATATTTCCTAAATAATGGGCACTCCCTCAATTTCCAATTCTTTGCCACTAAAAAAAGAGCTACTAAAAATATTTTGGTACAGGTAGGTCCTTTTCCCTTATCTCTGATTTCTTTGGTATATAGACTCAGTTAAGAGTATTTCTGGATCAAAGGGTATGCATAGTTTTTGGCCCTTTGAGCATGGTTCCATATTAGCAGCCATAAACTCTTTATGCTCATGGGGATCATTTTGGACACTCCATAGATGGATAACCAGGACTTCCAGCAGCCCAAAACTGTGAGTTATATTTTTTCATGAGCCCATTCCTCCTTCAGTTTTGTATATTATTTTAGAAAATTGTTTTAGAAGGTTCTTTGTTTGTTTGGGCGAGTGTATCAGATTTTTTTATGAAACCTTAGCAAATACTCTTTTCTGGAAGGTACTTAGGCTAACTGACTAAATTATTATTTACTGATAATCTTTTGGAGATATACACTAAAGGAGATCAGTTGATTTCTGTAGAAAATTCTCCAATTCCATATTTCCAGTGATTCCTCTAGAAATTTAAGGAGGACATGAAGCCAAACATTGATTAAAAATATTTATTAATATGACTTGGAATTGTGATAACAATACCCAGAACATACCTGGGTCATAATTAATTTGCTAAAGAATTCAGCGAAAAAAAGAAGAAAGAAGAATAAACATTTTAAGAATTCATCAAAAGGAAAAAGAAATGGTAAATGGGGTTGCTAAATGCTGAAAGTGGTAGGTATATGGAACAAAAAAGTGTAATGGTTCTGATTCCGAGAGAGGAGAAAATATCCAAAAGAAAGTATGGCTAACTGTGTCAAATTAATGAGGCCAAGGAGAATCGTAGAAGAAAAGAGGTCAGTGGATTGGCCAATTAAAATGTCATTGGTGATGTTTGAAAGAGAATTGTCTGTCAGTAGAATATTGTATTCAGCATTCATATGACAAGAAATTCAGTAGAAGTTGGATCATGAGGAATCAGAGGCATTTGATATAGACTACTTTCTTTTTTAAAGAGTTATTGTTATATTTCTTTTGTTTCTCAATATATTGTTTCTTTTTATCTGCTCTGCGAGCCATAATTTGTTTAAAGAAAAAATGAAAGGAAATTAGAAGAATGAGGACAGGTCATATAAGAAGAAGTGAGTAGAAGAGTGAGATAAGGGCAGTTGAGAAGAGAAGAGGAGAAGAAAGGGAAGACAGAAGAAATTTCAGTGAGGTAAATCAGATAAATCATCTGCTTATAAAGAAGAAAGAAAAAGGTGCTGTTTTAGGACAGATGCTATGGACAATGAGATGTGTATGATGAGATTACTTGAGCAGCATTGAGGGCTGAGGTGAATATTACTGATCACTTCATGAACTGTAAATACAGAAGGCATAAAAGATTTGGCAGAATCTTTTTATGCCTAATATCCAACTCTGAAAATTTCTTGTTCAAATAAATCTCAGACATTATTTGTCTCTTCTAAATATGATGAGAGAACTGAATATACATTTGACGAAAAATACTTCAAGATATTTAAAAATATTTTAGTTATTTAGATTATAAATAAAATATAATTCACTGTCCTTTTTAATTTATATAATGCAAAAGAAACTACTTGGGTGTCCCCACACTGTACCCCAAGAATTTTAGCAACAGAAACTAATCAGTAAAGCTTATTGTTGGCAATACAAATTATTCTTCTGGTTCCTGTCTAGGAAGAAGAAGCAGTAATAGCAATAAAGGATTAAGTTTTTACAACTGACCACTTTGGACAGAATTCAGAAAAGTTTGCAGTATCTGGACTTCATTAGAGGCAAACACCTGCTTCTTTGCTCACTTCATCAGGGATTAGGTAGAAGCAGTGTCAAAGTCACAGATTCTATTTTATTAGTTTAAATATGTCCAGAATTCACAGCAGGTAAACTAAATTAATGTCAGAAGATCTGATAAGAGATTAGGATCTGGATATTATGACCACAGATTTCCAAGGTCAAAGCCAAATGATCTTCTCTTAGTTGGCCAGTTTTCATGATGATTAATGAAGTAAATAGAATCTGGACCTGATTGTACAGCATCAGACTCTTCCACAAGACACATTTATATCTATGTTGGGACATATTTTCCCTTTGTAAATCTTGAAATCTCTCAGACTTGTGAATGTTAAAAATTTCCCCATCGGGGAATTCTTAATTGGAACAAATTCCCTACTGAGAAACATTCCCCATTTTGATGTGAGAACTCGCCAGGATCAGAAATGGGAGGATCTTTACTCCACCAGTACTTAATACTGCTTTGAAAACTCCTTGCTATAGGAGGACCCCTACTCTACCCGTACTTAAGACTGCTTTAGGAGAGAAAATTCCTTGCTAAACAATGAAAGTACTTAGACCCATGCTTATAATAAGGCAAGGAGTTCTTTGAGCCAGGCCTGTTTTTAGAATTGATACAATGGGATGCTAGGTACCTAAAAGGTTGGGGCAAGTTTTCTCTTGATGAGATTAGTTGACTCAGCTGTGTTTTCTCTCCTTCAGACTTACTGAGGAGATTGGTCAACACAGCAGCATTTTTTCTGATTCAGACTTACTGAGGAGATTGGGCGACTTAGCAGGAATTTAGATGGGCAGTTCTTTGGAAAGAGTCTACAGTGATTGGTGTGATGTAGGGACTTAGGGGAGGTGACATGGGAGAAAAACCCCTATATAAGAAAAAGCAGAATCTCTTGAGGATATCCTTTTGGAGAAATCCTTTTGGAGGATCTCTGATGAGGATCTCTTGGGAAGAATCTCTTGAGAGAGGCTCTGGAGAAGGGAAGCTCTTGGAGGACAATCTCTAAGGAGGTCTCACTGGAGCTCCTCTAAGGGGACTCTGTCCCTCTGGAGGCTCTGGAGAGAGGCCCTTTGGAACAGTCTCTGGCTGGAAGGCTCTCTGGTGAAGTCAGCTGAGATGGAGCTGGCCTGGTGTCACTAGAATCCTTGCTTAGGCAGACCTTGTGGTGAGTGTTAAAAGACTGACTGACTGATCTCTCTCTTAAGACTTAGGTCTAGGCCATGTTGGCTTAAGGCCCTTCATACTTATTTCCTTTTTCTCTCTTTCTCTTTTTTCTTTAATTACACATTTGTATTAATTAAAATCTCTATAAAACCCTGTTGACTTGGGTATTTGAATAATTGGGAATATTTCCCTGGTGACCACCTTATATTTGATTGAAAAACCAAGACACTGTAGTGAAACATATTTTCTGTGGTCAAATTTACTCACCCTCTCTTATATCTATCACAATTTATATCTTCCACCATTTTAACTCACTACAGTTTAAGACCTCAACCATTTTAAATCTCACACCTTTTACCCTATGACAGCTAGTAAGGTTTACCAAGTGAGAGACTGTTAATTTTCAGGTCTTCTGTCCCTTGTTACTTCTCTTTCCACTTTCTACACATGTTCTCACATATTTGTACTACTTCTTGTATTCCTTTCCTTTAATTCCCCATTTATCAATCCCACCTGCTCTCCTGTCTTCTTGCTTTATTTCCATCTTGCAATATAACTCTGGAGGTATATCAGTATTAAATATAGACTTAGATGGACCAAAGATGGCTGAAAGATACCTTATAAATAATTTAAAAGACTGTTCCCTTCCCCTATTGTAGCTGAAAAAACTTGAAGGCAGAAAGATTAACTGTAGCCACCAGGGCTATACCAGGGCTACAAAGCTAAATGGCAGGAAACATAGAACTTGAAGCAAAGCCTTTCAACTATCATTATGTATGCTACTCTTTTTATTATACCATATTCCCTCACTCAATGCCATAATTGGCTTCAGAATGCTTGTCATATAATAAAATTCAATGAAATTCATAAAAATATAGAAAAATCAAATGAAAACTATATAATTTATAACTTTGTTTAAGATACCAGATAATCAGATATTAAACTCAAGATATTGCTTAATGTTGTTTCAGTAGTATTCAAAGTTTAGTTAAAATCAATCACTGACAATTGTTACCATAGAAGAGACAAAGTGAAAAGCCAAATGATCGAGTAGAAACAAATATGGCTAATTAAATATGAAAATGGCTTTGTGTCATTATATGCTACCAGTGTTGTTGTTCAGTCATTTTTCAGTCATATCTGATTTTTTGTGACTCAATTTGGTTTTTCGTGGCAAAGATAATAGTTTCCCATTTCCTTCTCTAGTTCCTTTTACAAATGAGAAAGAACCATTACCCAGTAGTGATTCTAAGACGGAAGGCAAGGGTTTTAAAACAAACAAATAAGCAAACAAAAAATTCATGGCATCTTATAGCACAGGAATATTCCATTATTTTCATATGCCACAAGTTATTTAGCCATTCCTCAATCATCTGCATCTACAATGTTTCTAGTTCTTCCTTTCTACAAAAAAAAAAAAAAACTGTTGCCATAAATATCTTTTCGGACTTTTGGACAAACTGCTGAGATCCAATTTATGTAGTCACATTGCTACAATATCTTCACTTTACACTAAGAATGCTTTTGTTAGTGGATGTACAGAAATTTCTCTATGGTTGGCAAATCTGAATTATAGTAAAAATTCTTGTCTGGAATGATGGTGGCAAAGTTAAGAATGAATAAAGGAAAATGTCTGAATTATAGACCATTTTGAAAAATTAAATCCATTTTGTTCATTTCAAGTGAATTGGGTAGCATAATAAGTTCTCAAAGCATTATCTAAAGTCTGTCTTTACCAGTCTTTTTTTTTTTAAATAAAAACCCTTCCCTTCCCTATAAGAATTAATAATATGTATTGGTTCTAAGGCAGAAGAGCTGTAAGGATTAGGTAAGGGTCATATTGCTAAGAAAAGTCTGAGTTATATATGAACCCTGGACCTCCCATCTCTAGGTCTATCTCTCAATCCACTGAGTTATCCAGCTGTCATCAAAAGCCTTTTATTTTAATGAATAGGTACAATATTCTTTAAAATTATTTCATCAGATGTAAACTAGTATTTCTAGTATAGAGAGTACTTGAAAAAAATTTAAGTATTTTAAACATATTCTCTGGATAAGGTACACCTCCTCCATAATTATACATTGATTTGAAAGCATTTCCATCTGACATCTGATTGGAGGAAATTAATGATAACAAAATCTGAAGTATTAAATATGGTAATATTTTATATTAAGATCATAATTTTCCAGGTGTTTTATGTCAGTGCAGTCTGGAATATACTTATGAATGGGACAAGTGGGAAGAAAAGTAATTAATGTGAATAGTTGTAGAAGTGATTTAGAGAAATTAGGTTTGAAACCCCCCTGGAATTGGGATCAGGCATATTAAGCATATTTAGAGGAAGTTACTTTGAAAGTCTGAGTCAGTCTGTTCTACAATGGTGTTATTCAAAAGGGATAATGAGTAGTTCATGAGAATAATCTGGGAGATTATGAAAGATTATTTAAGGAAGATCACTATACACTGAATCATTTATCACAGGATCACATATTTTAGAAATGGAAGAAACTTTAACTGAATCCAGTCCCTTCTTTTTACCCAGGATGAAAACGAGGGCAATGCAAATGAACTAATTTGACCAGAACCAATAGTAGGTGTCTGAGACAGAAATCAAGCTCAGCTCTCCTTACCTCCAAATCCAGTGTGTTAACCATTACAACATACTGCCTCTATAGAGCAGAATTTTATTTCTGCGTGGGATACAAAGGGGCTTCCTGAATGGCAATACTGTCTAATTGCATATGTAAAAAATGAAAAATAAGAAATATTTTCTTTCCATGTAATCAGACAGGCTAAAAGAAAGAAAAAAGCTTTCTCTGGACTTAAGAGGGAAAACCAAATTAGAAATAATAGTCCTAAAAGTGTCTATTTAATGATTAAAATGATGTCTTTAAAATATTGCATACTAATGAATTACTTAATATATGGTATATACTTTAAGAATCATTCATACTATGTGCCATAAAATGTAAAAAATATGCATTATGATAATTAATAGTCAGGTGGACAGGATTTCTACTTCATGTGATTTCATAGCTCTTTATGCTGGTCTTATATATTTTTCTTGGATTAATATATGCCAAATCATAT
Source organism: Monodelphis domestica (assembly GCF_027887165.1). Lineage (NCBI taxonomy): Eukaryota > Metazoa > Chordata > Mammalia > Didelphimorphia > Didelphidae > Monodelphis > Monodelphis domestica. The sequence continues at coordinate 393,866,766 of NC_077228.1, forward strand.
CAATAATTCATTATGAAAAGACACAATAGTATAACATGGAAAAAAACATTCTATGTATGAAGAGGTCTAATTATTAATTTTTAGATTTCCACTCCCTTCTTCTATAACTTTCAAAAAGGTATTTAATTTCTTCAGACCTCAGATACCTCAAATATAAAATAAAGGATTTCAATTAGAAGATGTCTATAGTCCTATTTCCTTTAAATCTGTAATTTTGTATTGCCTGGTCCTTCAGAGAAGGGAACATTCTCATATACTTCTGAACTTCTGAACTAACTCTCTACAACTAATATTAACAATTAAGTTTCCAGTCTATTTCAGTGGGAGACGTTTTCCACAAGGATAAAAATTCAAATCTACAAAAATAGTGGTAGTAAAAATGATAAGGAAATTCAGTCCTCTCCCCCCCAAGTTGAAGGTCATACAGCCACTCCTTTTTGCTCCCTCCCTGCTCCAGATCGCCAGCTGCAAAGACAGATATAGAATATATAATGCCTGTACTCCCAATGCTCAGGGTTCAGCATCAGAGAAGAGATCCCCCCTAGGCCTGCATATAATAGTCCTCATTAGTGGCATTTGTGTTCTTGAAGGTTATTATTCTGTAACATTTGTAGTAGTAGTAGTAGTAGTAGTAGTAGTAGTAGTAGTAGTAATAGTGGTAGTGGTAGTGGTAGTGGTAGTAGTAAAGAGAAATGTGACAATAATGAAATAAAATATATTATAAATTATAAATATGTTATTTATATATAATATAATAAATATAAATATATATATAAATAAATATATATAATATATAAATAAATATAATAACTATAATATAATATAATAAAACTTATTATATTGTGTATCTTACCACCTACTAGACTATAAAGTCCTTAAGGATAGAGGCTATGACTTATTTCTTGTTGAATAAAGGAAGGATTTAATAAATATTTGGTACTATATTTGGTACCTTCAGAGAATTTAGATATTTCAATATTAGAAGTCATGTAGAATTAATTCTCATTTCTTAAATTATTATTTCAAGGAGTTAACCATGCTATAGGAAAGATTGTTTATAGATCCCACAAACTCACTAAATATAAATTTTGCTTAATTAAAAATTAATTACAAAATAAAAGGATAAACCTACTTAACGGTTCATTTTATTTTTTTCACATAAGAACCTATACTACTACAGAACACAATGGTTACTACCCCATGTAATCTGTATCATACTGCCTGCTCCTTTTCTTCACCAATACTTTCCAAAACCTTCCCATTATAAATATATCTGTGTAAATACATATACATATAGATGCACTTAAAGATGGTTTTTAATTTTATTTATTTATTTATAATATTAATTTATTTAATATTATTTAAAAAACAAAATTCCCTGTGTGACTGTGAAAACAGTTGTCTTTACTATCAGATCCTTCTGATATACTAAAGGATATTGTACTTTGTCATCTAGTAAATTAATTTTTTAAAATTGATTGCAGAAAAATCAATTGCAGAAGTATATGGTGGTTATCATAGCTAGATAGCAGTCTATGAAATAACTGGTATAACTATAAACTCAGTTTGAGCCAATAGTGGCAGAAAAAAAGACTTATGGATTTTAAAATATATTCATAGAAGTATAGTGTGCAGAATGACATCCACTTAATACTTTATCTACCCTACATCCCATTCTCCCTCATTGATGCTACCTAGTGATTTCCAGTTTTTTCACTCACATTTCTTAATATTTTTTAATATCTTGTTCATATTCTTCCTTTTATAGCATCTCTTGTCAATCCCATTCACCATCATAAATCTACAACCTATTTGTGGTCAGCAAAAACAGCAATTATTACCATTACAGAGGAAACATGGCATAATTGATATAAATCTAGTCTCAATCCTTGGAAGACCAGTTCAAATACTGCCCATTAAGCTTACTACCTATATAACCATCAATAAGGCATTTGACCTATTAATGCTCTAGACAACTCTCCAAAACTTGAAGATACTATCTTGATTTAGTAGGGAAAGTGTACTCTAGGAGTAAGTACCAATAATAGGGAAATCACAAGTCTATTCACTATTTCTGCTATCTCCATCATCAAAAGGTAATTTTGGATAATATTTAAGTGATGAATAATTATTACATAAATGTACCATAGAGTTTGGGGAGGGTAGAGTCAATATGCTTTGTGAACAGTGTCCTAACAAACTGTAACCTCGATGGTATAATATTAACAAAATTTGGGGCAGCTACTCTGTCACATCTAAGAAAGATTAACATTTTATTATCAAAATAGGAGGGAAATGATTGGTAGATATCTTCACCATATATGATAAATACATGGAAAGTACTCATATAAATAAAATGTCAAAAAAACGGAAGATTGATTTTACTGTAGCATTGAGAACACAAAATGGCTAAGATTCAAAAGCAAAATTAAAAAAAAATCTCACAGCAGGAGATATCCACATGAACTATTACCATGTTGACAAAGAATTGTCTAAGAAATACTTGAATCATCTGAGTTTCTTTATAGAAATGGAGGAATTTGCAAGGGAGGTACAGATCTATATCCTAGTCACCAGAAATTATTTATGCATTATTCTTAAGTAGCCTACACATAATGATTAGTGAAAATTGTCCAAAGTTATCTCAATATTCAATGTATGATGTAGCACTTGCCTTCACTTATTAGCCAGAATTATAATCTAAAACTCACTAAAGACAATATAAATTCCTGTACAAGTATAGTAGATTGCAAAATATTATTGAATATTTAAAATTAAACACCAACTGTATAGAAACTGGAGGGTGATCACAGATGAACCTATAGACTTGCATGGTGAACCTATGGCACATGTGCCAGAGAGGGCACTCAGAGCCCTATCTGTGGTCATGCAAGCTGTCACCCCAGCACAGAGTTCTCCAGAGTTCATTACTAGAAAGGCAGAGGGAGGGAGGACTGGGCTGATCTCCTCCCACTTTTCATGGGTGCCTGAGTATATTTCTCACCTCACCCACCATTTAGAAATGGTTCGCCATCACTGCATTATAGCTTATAATTACTGAAATAAAATATTAATCCATAAAAATTAAGTACATTTAAAAAGATGTTTGCCATACTAAATCTTTATAATCTCTGATCCATGCATAATATAATTGAAAAACTAATACTGCCTATCCCCCAAAAATCTCGTTTATCTCTTATGAGAGTTGTCCTGAAGATTCTTTTAGTAAGTCTACAGAAATATTTGCAGCTCAATATTTTTGTAAAGTTATTATAACATATTATTTTATTTGTCTTTATAAAAAAATCTGTTATACCTTAAGCATAAAATGATAATAGAAGGATATTGACCTAGTAGAGAATCACTGTTATGCAAACTTCCTCAAACAGGAGGAAAATAAGATTATTATAAATAGTAATGAGTTAGAACTGATATAGTGCTTTACATTTGGAAAAGTCGTTTATATATACTATTTCTTTTGTCCCTAATAATTAGGTTCTGCAAGGTTTATATGTTCCTCATACTTTAGCACAATACACTATACAGCAGTCACTTAATAAATGTTTATTCTATTTGAGATGAGAGAAATAGTAGTTGTACCTATATTTAGTTCTACTTGGATCACATTTCATTGTTTAGTTCCAAGTGCAACATTATAGGGTAGACACTGATAACCTGTTGCAAATGATCAATATGGAAACAGGGCTTCAAATCATAACACGTGGGAATAGGTTGAATTGAGTGACGGAGAAGATTAAACTTTGTAATGACATGATTACTGTTTTCAAATATTTGAGGGATGACCATATGTAATTTAAACTTGTTAGACTTAGTCTTAGAGAATAAACCTAGTACTAACTAGTAGATTTTGGCATAAAACAAGGGAAAAAACACTTTTGAACACTTATAGCCATCCAAAAGGGGACTAGGTTGTTCTAGGATATGCTGAGTGACTCATTTTACAGCATTTTAAGGCCTGTGAAACACTTTTTGAACCCTATAATGACCTTTTTCTTCAGATGCTATAGAGATGATTCATGTTTCAGAAGAGAGTCAGACTAGATGGGTTGCTGATATCCTTTCCAACTGGAAGATTATCTAATTCACATGCCTATGCAGGACTTATTTCTATATTTTAAACCACTTAAAAATATTTTATATGACATGGACCATAGATACTATAAAGCAATGAACTAGAATTGACTATTTTTAAAGTCCTGATTTGACAAACTACACGCTATATTGAATTAATGAAATGGAAAATCTGTATTTTAATATTGCCCATGGAAAGGACTAACACAAATAATATTGTGTTTAGTATAGCTCTGAGTAAAAATCTGTTCATTTAATTGATTACATACTAACTGATACACCAGGATTTTACTTGTATTCTTATATTTTAAGGAATATTTAACCCACAGCACACCGAAGAACAAAACATACTTTTAACAAGGAGGCAATGAAAGCAACTAATATAATAGAAAGAATATTGGGCTGGAGTTGGAAGACTTCACTTCTAAACCTTCCTATCTATCATTACAAATTAGCTTGGCAAGTTACTTCACTTTTATATAATGAGAATGATGGTAAATATCATCTTTAGGTCACTTCCAACTTTAAAAATCTCTGAAAGGATTCTAGTACATTTGAAGAGGAAAATAATTTTAAAAAATTTAAATCTATTACAATGAGGGAAAATGCATGTTTTTTTCTTGCCCATGGCATTTTGACTACATTCTTGAATATGAAAATATGAATTGTGCTCTTGTTATTTTGCTTAAAAGCATACAAGGATACAGTAAAGCTAAGGTTTTCAAGGAATAGAAAGGAAATGATGAAACACCTCAGTGAAGTATTTGGCAATACAATAGGAAAATCAATATGGTATCACAAATGTATCACAATTCATTATATAACATTACCTCTGTCCTTTAGGGAAGTTGTACCATTTATTTCTTTCCCCTTAATAGGCTCTGGAAAACATTAATAGTTATTAGAAGCTAAAAGAAAAAGAGAAATTACATGTGTGCATATACATGCATGTATGCCTGTACACACATATTATGCATTATGGAATGAGATAGATAGTAAAAGAAAAAAGCAGAATGAAAATAACTTGTAAAAGAATTTCATTTTGAGACACAGTAAAGGGCTGATGTTTAAAACCCATTCTCTGAATATTTTGTATTTTATTGGTATATAAAATAATTAATATGTTGTGATACATTAATTTATTACATATTTAATGCCTACCACATCATAGTGATTAGATTAAGAATCAGGAATAAAGACAAAAATGAAAAATTCCCCTTGAGAGATATGTACATATGTAAGCATTTACAAATTATGCATGAAAAATACATATAAATTACTTTCAATATTTAAGGCATTGGCAGTTGGGTGATGGGTGAAGAGAACAAGGAATTATGTGAAATGAAAGTGAGAACAAATTCTAGTCATAAAGGATAGTCAGGACAAAAACACAGAAATGGGAAATTATTGAATTTTACATGTGGGGTATAAGGATAGATTTATTAGATTGTACCATGCAAGAAGGAAAGTAATATATAATGAGTTTGTAAAGACAAATAGTCACCAAGCTGTATCAAGGTTCACACGCCAATCAGAGAAGTGAGGGAGTCACTAGAATCTATTGACAAGGATGGTGACATGTTAGACTTTCTCTTTAAGAAAATCATGTTAGTAGCTATAGAGGAATTGGTTAGAAGTAAGAAGATCATGAGGTAGAGACCAATTAGGAAGGTATTGCATCAGTCCAAGTGAATTCAATTAAAAATCATGCATTAAGCATCTATATTTAATTGGAGGGTAAATGGACTTCAAAGTCTTCATTTAAAAAAGGGGCAAAAGCCAGTCATCTCTTCAGATCTTTAATTCCTTCACTTTCTGTTTTATACTCTTTTGGACTTTGAACTTTTTCATCATTCCTCCTCCCTGGGAACTCCTTCCTACTTTTCAGCTTTCTATTGTGTCTAGTTTTCCTCCATTGGATTATAAATTCCTTGAAGGCAGGGACTTTCTCTTTCTCTTTTATGAAGTTGCATCCTCAGGGCTTATCCCGGTGCCTAACACAAAGTAGGCACTTAAGAATACTTATTATTGGACAGACTACTTTTTGCCAACCACTGGAAAGAGAATAGAGAGGAATAAGTAGATCCAAGAATTATATACATGGGGATAATGGATTTATTAACCACTGAAATTTTATAACACAAGAAGAGAGGAAAATTCATGATAGAACCTTGGAAGACATTCTTGGTTAATGGGCACTACCTCAGAAAAGATCCAGGAAAATTCAGTTTAGAGCAAATGAGGGCGTATTGTGTTCATAGTCAGAAGCGGTTCAATATAAGAAATATTATAGAAATAGAAATGATAATGATGGACAAATAATAGGATATATAAGATGATAGAGAGTAAGGAATCCAAAAGAATATTGATAGTATTAAACTAAATATTGATGATATCAAGTAAGATATTGCATGTTTTGATTTATGAAGAAGAATGTTCTTTTAAAGGACAAATGTTTTTTATTATCATTTGAAAAAACACCAAAATGGGTTTTGAAGTTATAAATACAAAAAATTAAGAAATAAATCACATGGCTAAGAAATCCTTCTATGAAAATACCTACATATATCTGATCATTCACACAAGTTTTGGAGAGGTGGGATATTCCTTCTTTGAGAGACAGACAGGCAGCAGAGACAGACAGTTACAGACATAGACACAGAGACAGAGATGAGATTATAGAATCTTCTGGGGATCAACTCAAGCTAGGTAGAAAAAGACAAATTATGAAATTGGAAGGCATGTAGAAAAAAAAGGATCTTCATCATGCTTCTTGTTATCAACTTGCTACTTACTCTACAGCATCTGAGGAATTTTTCTTCTGGCTGAAAAAGAGGCTGCTTTCTTAATTGAAGTGAGATATCTTACTCCCAACTTGAAGCTAATTATTATCTGGCATATAATAATCTATATAATTTTTCATTTTTTTGTTTACCATTTGATTGGCTAAATTTATTTTATTTTACAATTTTCTATTTGTAATGGTCTTCTGTATAATCAGAATTTGGCAAAAAGGGTAAAATTGAGGAATATAAACCATAGGTAACATTCTCCTTTATCAGATAGTAACTAGGGAAATGAATTTTTTAGCCCAAATCATGTCCCTAGACCAACAATATTTGTGAGGGGAGGTGGCAAAAAGTTGTAATGATAGCCCAGTTTCTCTCTCTCTCTCTCTCTCTCTCTCTCTCTCTCTCTCTCTCTCTCTCTCTCTCTCTCTCTCTCTCTCTCTCTCTCTCTTTATCTCAACAGAATAGTCAGACTTGTAGTCCCTTCTCTTGCTCCACTCCAGACAGGGATCACAATCTTACTTAGAGAACAGTGGACAAGGGTCCAGAAGAGATATTTATTAAATCATCCCTTAAGAGTTATCTGCCTTCATATGTAAACATTCTATATGAATAATAAATTAAGATGTGAGCATGGGCAAAGTAAAGTGATGCCTAGTATAGGTGAAGTTTTACCAAGTCATAATACCATATGATTTTCACAATTTTCATTGTGCTAATTCTGGGATTTGAAGCTTTTCCTTTCTTAACATCTATAATTGCTAGATTTTGGTTGTCATATCACTCTGTTAATTCTTATTGAGATTTTATTTTCACATGAAGTGGTATGGGGAGCCACTCTTCCCCATCCAGCATTAGTGAGATTAATTTTGGAAAACAGTTGTAGAACTTGACATTTTTTCCTAGTAAGTTTCATTTATGTGATTTTTCCCAACAGTCTACCTGTTGATATTTTTCTATATCCTAACATTGTCATGAAATATTTTAGTTGCTCTCTAAGATTTTATCAATTACAAATTTTATACATATTCCATCTCTGCATATATCCAAATTATTCATTAGAAGGCTAACAGCATAACAGTAAATATATGTTTGCTCTTTTTGAATATTACTTTTTCTTGATGGTCACAAAATATTCCTCTATTTTGGCAGGAATCTAGGTAATACTCCCTACTATATAAAGATTTAAATATCTTTATTTTATGAAACTCTAGATTTTTTGCTTTTGAATATCAAAATTCATTTCTTTCTATGATCTTTTTTCAAGGATTAATAGCAGCGGATCATATCCACCATTTCCTTCAGTGTCCCAGATTAAAGTCCATCAAACTCTGGTGACCTGAGTAAATCAAGGGCACTAAGGTGATCTCTTGCCATCTCCATATTTTAATTTCATCTCCCTATTAAATATTTCATTATCTAATTCTAGCACCAGGCAGTTTTCTTGGAATATAAGAAGCAAAATAAAGGAATGTATTGGGATTAATTATTGGAATTATTTCACTTTTGTGTTTATATAAAGAACACAGCACAGAGCCTGGCCTTCATTAGGCACTTTTTTGTTCCTTCAGTTATGTATGTCTGACTTTTGAATCTCACTTGTTTTTTCTTGGGAGAGATACTGGACTAGTTTATAATTTCCTTCTCTATAGATGAGGAAACTGAGGCAAACATGGTTAAGTAAACTTGCCCAGGGTCACACAACTAGAATGTGTCTGAAGACAGATGTGAACTGAAGAAGCTGAATCTTTCTGACTCCCAGTATGACACTATCCACTGAGACATCTGGCTGCCATAGACCTTTTCATCCATTCACTTATTGAAGTGGCTGAGTTCCCTACTGCTTCTTTAGATCTTTCTTTTTTATTTCTTTTTACTTTGAACCTTTCCTTTCATTGTTTAATGAACATTGTTTAATGAAAAACACTTTGTTAGTCATAACCTAGAAAGTGAATACTTATTTCTGTCGACCTCTTACTTACTCTCATAGAAGGATGACCTACTCCAACTTTAAGCATAGAGATAATTTGCATTTTCTTGACAGAAATATAAATACCAAAAATTATGTAATAAGTAGGTTGCTATAAAATTCTTTTCTGTCATGTGTGCTTGCTGAAGGCTAAATCCTCAGTCCTCAGCTTAGAAAATAAGTATAAGGCAATGGGCTAAAATCAGACCAATAAATGAAGCAAGAGTTACAGTGATGCTGCTTAGAATGGGTAACATTTGTCTAGCTCCTTTAAGTTTTTGTCCTTTAGTTTAGTTTAGTTTGGTTTTTAGGTTTGGTTTTTTCTTGTTTTTTTTTTGTCTTTCCAAGGAAAGAGCCTGCTACAAATCTTACATAATAGAATTTCCTCATGTGCTTAATTCATTCAGAGATGGAGTTGATGCAAAATGAGAATGTGGTTTAAGATATGGAATTGTATTCATGTATTTGTATTTGAAGATTGTAGCAAATTAGTCTGGGATGAGTTTCAGTGGAATTATACAGGTAGAATCCAAAAGACCTGGATGTATGTAGAACATTCTTTCTTCTCAGTAGAAGTGCTACACATGAAAGAAATGCAATGGAACTCTATCAAAAAGCTTCATTGATGATGGCAGCAATAAATAGAATTTTAGAAAGCTAAAAGGCTGCATTCAGATTCTGAACACAGCATGACAATCAGAGGCTTTAAAAATAATCTCCAATAATGTTTAGAAACCATGTTTTATACCTTTTTAAATGTAACATATAATTACATCCCTTTGATTTTTTTGTATAAAGGTTAATTACACATATGAAAAGCAATTTTGAAATTCACTTCCAAAAAGCATCAAAATGTTTACCAGGAAAGACAGGCCATTGTGTACTGTAACTAAAGCTATTTGAATGAAAATAAGAAGTTGGCTTTAGACCTTTAAAAAATCACTTCTATATGGTAAGTGTTCTAAACAGCATATTGACTTTTTTGCTCATGGGTGAAATATTAAAAATGGGCAAAAAAATGTGAACTAAAATAATCCCTGAAGCTTTAAACTATGTTCCAACAAATACTTGGATATTTCTGATGGATCCATGAGCTCCTCAGTGAGCTTTCTCTATTTGTATAGGTCTGATCTCCTTAATGACTTTTCATCTTGGAAAATTTTTGTCCAAGTCATTAAAATTACCAAAAACCCCACAGATTTATAGAAGGTGCATTCCACATATTGTAGACTTTCTCTGGGAATTTTAATATCTGTATATTTTGTCTTACTTCTTAAAGAGTGAACTTTTGGCCTCTCTCCCAGTTACAAGATCAGCTCATTTACTTCTCCTTGAATATATTTTATTCCATTTCTTGAATATGTTAATTCTTGGTACACATACTCACACACTTCCACTTATTGTTTCATTGTACTTAGCTTAAATTGTAACTCTAATTCTTTGTGAAATCATGCTATTCCATAATTTACACCTATATAGTAGCAAACACCTATATAGTGACCTTTTATGACAAGTAATTCTGGCCATCACTGAAATATCATATGCATTGTCAGATATTAGTTTGATCCATTTTATTTTTTCCCCTCTCCTTCTTTGCTATAAGGGATAAATGGCTATCTGGATAGAGAAGGGGGATTAAAATACTTAGAAATAAAGGAGATGCAAAATCACAAAAAGAGAAAGAAAATAATTTTAAATGCCGTAAAATAGAAATACATACATAGAAATGTTGTGCCTTGGACAATCAACTGTGTATCTAGACTACTGGGATCACTTGGAATCGTTACTTATGTCTTCAGCTAAGCACGCTCCAAAGGGGAAATGCATGATACCACAGGGAATGGACAGAGAAATTGGGACGTTGGGGAAGGATACTGCTGGGGAGTCTACAGCTTGAGGAGAAGAATAAAAGAAGTGCTTGATTCAACTCTGGTTAAATCTGGGATTATATTTTAAATAATTATTAATGTTAATTGGGTGCTAAGCCTTGTTGTCTATTTTTCAAGTACTTTTTCAAGTATTTTCAACTATTTTTCAAGTATTTTTCAAGCATTTCAAGTACTATTAACATCCTTTATATTTAGTATCTGCCTTAGTTTATGAAGATTTCAAAATGTGATCCAACCCAAATTTCCTCCTTCTTATTCCATTATTGACTTCGGCTTACAGTTCATGTGTTGTCAGTCTAAAGTGTGCACATGTGTGTACATATACACATATGTATAAATGTGTGTGTGTGAGAGAGAGAGACACAGAGACACAGAGAGCAAATCTGAGCACTATACATATTCATACACTTTGCTTTTGTTGGGAAGATGACTTTAATGATCTCTCCATTATGTTATGTATTTCATTTTGTAGTCTTTGTAGATTGATGCAACTAATGTAATATCACTCCATGTTGTAAAAAAGAATTATTTCTTTTTCTTTGTTTTCTATGTAAACCATTTTCCATTGTATTAATGCCCTCCTCAGATAAGCATATATTTCTCAATTTCATATTGTACTTGGTGCCAATACTTAAATTATATAATGAAGCTGTTTTAAGTTGATTCAATTATAGACTCCCACATAATTTTTACTTCTGCATGGTAGTTACCTTGTTTAAGGAGACCCTTACTATATTTTGTTCTCTCAAATCAAATTCTTTAAAAATATACACAGTAGGGTATTTCTTATTTATTTTGTGGCCTTTTTTTTTTGTTTCACACTACAAGATAACAGCCATTGCTTCCAGCAAATTGGATAAACACATGACTGACAGTTAATTGTGGCATGATTCACTCATACCGGAATATTCTAAACAAATAAGCAATAAGATCACAGGTATGCTAGAGTCTTGAGCAAGATTTTATATTCTTGACAACTTGACATTGTTGACAATAGAAAATTTCTACAAAAAGTTGCATATCATTTTAATATGTGTGCTAAGACTTAATAAAGAATTTATAATGATGAAAATAGGCAAATAGCTAATAGGTACTACAGTGGAGGTAACCCTTTTCTTGTCAAAACTAATCCCTCTATATTTTCTTGTCAAAAATATTTTTTTTATTTGTGCTCTATGTAGAACATCTTCCATTATGACAAAAGACCACTTCTTTTCTTCAGTAGAGTTTCAATGCCCCTAAATATTCCTTTTCTCCTACTAATCTTCACTTTCTCACTACCTACTGATTCTTTTCCTGCTGCAACCATTGATTGTATCATGTCATCCAGCTATCACTTTATCCCTCCCCTCTTCTTAGTTATTTATATTTGGAGACTGTACTTCTCTAACCCTTTTATAAATTCTTTGCACTCTGATTTTTAAACTTATTAAACCAATTTTTACTACCAATTTATTTTAAAATATTTTAACTTTTGTATCAATAATCCCTTAATTTTCAGATCTCGTGATCTTTTCTCAGTCCTAATTCTTTTCAATCACTCTGTACAATATAACACTATTGGCCATATTCTTTTCTTACACATTCTCATCTCTTGGAGTTTAAATGATATTTTTCTCCCTTAGTCCTCCTATCTGTCTGGATATTTATTCTCAATTTCTTTTGATCGGTTTTCATTCATGTCTTTACCCAGTAGCTGTGGACATATGCCAAGGTAATAGAAAGAAAAATTCCCCTTCCCCATAAAATCTTATTGGGTGTTTTCATCGACATCCATAGATTCAGTTATCATTTCTAGGCAGATGTTACTCACACCTATATATTCTGTCCAAGACTTTCTTTTGAGCTCTAGTCTCAAAATATACCATTAACATTTTGAACTGTATATCCCTTTATGACTCCCAAACTCATCAATTTTCCAAAATTCTCTATTATCACTGAAAGTAAAAACTTCTTTCCCTTCACCAAGGTTTAAAATTCAGTAGTCATTATTGAAATCTTGCTCTCATTCACCCAACAAATTCAAGAAGTTGTTCTCTCATTTATATCCCCTTCTCTATACAAACCTAGTCAGCACCTCTTGCCTGCCTTATTGAATATATTCCTAAGTGGTTTTCTGCTTCAAGTCTCACCCACTACAACTGCTCTTCCAAACAACTGTTGAAATGCTCCTTTAAAAGAACAATCTGTCACCTCTCTTTTCTCATCACTCCCTCCAACTTATTAAACTAGCAACTCTTATTTACTTTTATGTTAAAACATAAAGTCCTTGGTTGGTTATTTAAAATTATTTAGACTGGCCCTTCCCTATCTACCACATCACTCTCTTTCATGCGTTCTATATTTTAGTCATATAGATCAAATTATTTTTCTTTACACTATTTCTCACTTCCCTATCTTTGCATACTTGCTATCTCGCATGGCTGGAATATTCACCCTTCTCTACTTTGCCTCTTAGAATTGTTGGCTTACTTCATAATTTAGGTGTCAACTTCTATAAGTATACTTTCTTACTCCTTCCACCCACCTTCATTTCTAGTATTTCTCCTTTTAAGGTTACCTTATAACCACTTATCTTATACATACAGCCTTCCCCAGTAGCAGGTAAGCTCATTAAAGGCAGGGTATACTTTTCTTTTTTCTTTTCTAAATAGGTGTCCTTATTGTTTGACAAAGTATCTGGCACATAATTATTTTGGGGACAGATTTTTCTTTCAAATTTGTGAACAACAGCTTATAATAGTAATTATCATGTTTTGTTTTGTTACTAGAAATGGATTATACCTTAAAAGGACTGGTAAAAATAATTTTGTACAAAGTGCTGAAAAATCTAATAATGTAATAAAATATTTAGAACTGTAAGGGACTTTAGAGAATATTTTTAACAGTTGGAATATATGTCTAGAAGAAGGAATGGATTCCTCCAATTGTGAAAGTCAAATATGAATCCATGTCCTCTGACAACAAATCTAATGATTTTACTGGGATTCAAAAGTACTGAAATGAATGTGAGAAGAGTAACAGGGAAAGAAGAGAGGGTGGATGTTTTATAAGTCTCCAAAGAAAGAAACTATATAGAATAGCTACAAAATAAGTCGTAGAGAGACACATAAATTCATAGTAAGCAAAATCCAAGAAAATAGGTAGAGATAAAATTTAATGACTTCAGGTTTCTATATACTAATCCAAAAAGTATAGGCAATAAAAGAATTGAATTGGATATCCTAAACCAAAAAGAGGCAAGTAGCTTCCCCAGTAAACAGAATAGGTTAAATGTGTATATGTGGGGAGGTTATCATATATAAGGAAGATAAATTCATGTGAGGAAATTCAGGGAAGAAGTAAGACAGATATAATTGAGGTAATGACCAGAGTTTTAGAGGAGTGATATTTCAATTAGACTACTACATACCAACTCTAATACAAAAAGGAAAGAGTAAAGAAAAGATTTCAAGTCTAGTACAGAGTCCTAATATAGTATCAGTGGAGACTTAAATTATCTAAATATTTATTGTAAATTTATCTGCCAAAAGAGGAGTAATTTCTTGGACTGACTTAATATTTTCATCTTTTAAAAAGTAGAGTATACTATGACAGACACTGCTATGCTCAAATTGATCCTTATGAAGTAGGAGGAACTCTGATTGAGATAAATATGGTAAGAACCTTTGAATTAACCACTCCATATATTCCCAGTTTTCCTCTTCCTTATTACATTTCCTCTTACTCTTTAATATTTTACACACATTAAAACGTGTTTGTCCATAACTTCCCTGTGATTCTATCCCTAAAAGTCTCTTTAGACAATATCTCCATTCTCTCATCTCAGAATTCTTTCTATATTTTAACTTCAGATTACTTATTTTTGAAAGCTCAACTTGCCTGAAATGATTTCCAAATTAATGTTTTAGATCCTTGATATTATCTTTCCTACTTCTGAATCTCTTGAAATCTACATTCCCAAAATCAAAGGTACATGGCAGAGAATGATAGGAGAGTCAGGTGTAGCCTGATATACAATGTGGGTATGATATTCCATGGACTAAAATTCAGCATGAAAAGTTAGCTTAGAAGGCAAAGTCAAGATGGTGGCTTAGAGGCAGTGAAATTTCAGACCTCTGAAAACCCTTCCTTACTGATTACAAACTAAAAGCTCCGAGGGGACTGAAAATCAAACCTAACAACAGGTCAGAGCCAAGGAACCCTCCTGTTGGACTCAACTTAAAAGGTACGCTCCCCAAAAGCCTGAATTTGAGAACACTTGGGTTTAAGAGGAAGGAAGAAGGTAGGTCCCAGAATCCCTCTCCCACCAAGAGCGCTGAGCCTCCAGCAGTAGCTGGAACCCCTGGGTGGGCAAGGGTGATGGTCTGGAGGGAGTACCTTGTGAGCAAAGCTATGCCAGGCTCAGAGCATTGAATAAAGGTAGTGGGGAAGCAGTTGGAGAAGAAGCAAAGAGCGGGCAGCCTAGTTGCAGCAGTGGAGACACTACATATTGCCCCTCCCCTTTCCAAGGTTTGGCCTTAGGGCACATCCAGCTCTGCAACTGTGGTAGAGAAATGAAGATAGAGAGAGAGGTTTTGCAGGACAAGTCAAGATGCAAGAACCAAGGCAGGGGACCTGATCTGCAAAATCAAAGAGAAGGTTCTAATCGGAATGTTCTCAGGAGAAAACAGTTGACACTGGAGGGGGAGGAATGGAGTCTCAGGTGCTGAGAGTAGAAGCTGGCTGAAGGACCCTTGAGGGGCTGGCTTGGCTTTGGGATCTCTGACCTCAAATCCTCTGCTCTCTCTGGGATTTTACTGACCAAGAGTTGGAGGAAAGCCAGGCTGAAGGAGAGATTTTTTTTTTCTTGGTAGCTGGCTGAAGGAGAGAATCCCTGAACTAATCTTGCTAGCTTTGTCCCAGGCTGAAGGACCCTTGGGGTGGGGGGCTTCTGAAATTAGGCTGAGAGACCTTGATGACTTTGTGAAGAAGAAAGATTTTAAATGTTGTCCTCCATCCATTTCTCTGACTGTTCCTCTGAGTCACAATTGTGACAAGACTGACTATTTCCATAACCCTCCTAAATGCTTATTATAGATTAGGGAAACCCTCATCCCTCTTTCCTCAGTTTTCCATCCTGTTGTTTTCCAATAAACCCCTTACCTGAGAAAGAAAAGAAGAGTATTTTATAGTTCTCTCAGGAGGGAGGGAGGAAGCCAAAAGACTTCAAGAAGCAGGTGGTCAAGGGAGGGAATTAGGGAGGAAGAGGGTAGGAAACAGATTGATCCATTAGCCTTCCAATAAGGATAAGTAGGAATACCCCAGAGCATTCCCCTGTGGAAGCATCCCTCTATCTCTGTAGCAGTATCTCTCAGCATCTCTCAACATCTCTCTCTATCTCTGTAGTACCTCTATCACCACTGTAACTAAGAAATCCTCAGGTGTGCCCCCATACTTAGTAACAGTTCTCTCTAGTCACAAGCCAGAGTACATCAGTCATTCGTACAAGTAATAGTCACACAGATTATCTATCTATTTCAATTGGCACCCCAAGTCTGACTGTACCCATGATCCTTACAGGCAGGGTAGTTAAGGAACATAGACAAAAATGTTGAGACAAGTGGTTTTTGGAGTTGTGATTGTGGCAACCATTGCCTGCTTTTGGGTATACCACTTACTATATAGTAAACTAACCCAAATGGTAGTGGAAACTGTTGATTATGTTGGCAACATTACAATATGTTTAACAGTTGCCATTTCAACATGAACTGGTTCTCTAGCAAGTCCCGGCACAAGGATATGTACTCTTTATGGTTGTGTTGCAGACTCTAAAACAAGTGAAGAAAGTATGCAGATTCATGGAACCCCTTAAGACATAGAAGATTATGGCTATTGATACCAACTTGTGACAAGACTGATTATTTCCATAACCTTCCAAAATTCTCCTTATAGATTAGGGAGACCTCTATCCCCTTCACGTCAACTCCCATCCTATTGTTTTCCAATAAACCTGAGAAAGAGAACAAGAACAGTTTCTCTAAACTTCACAGTCACTTTTGAGTTACATAGAAAGGAGACTGACTGACAAGGGGGAAGGGAAGGGAGGCAAGTGGGAGAGAGTGGAAAGGGAGGGAATGAAGGGAGGAAAAGGCTAGGAAATAGATTGATATATCAGTAATTAATAGAGATCAGCAGGTGGACCCCAGAGCATTCCCCTGTGGCAACACATCTCTCTCTCTAGCAGTATCTCTCTATCTCTGTAGCAAGTGTCCCATACTAGCACGCCTCTTTAGTCTCAAGCCAGAGTACATCAGTCATTGCAACAAGTAATAGTCACACAGATTATCCATCTATTTCACAACTCATCTGGGCTTATTCTTGTTAAAGCCTTCAGAGGGCCAGGAAGCTCGAGCTCCAAAAACCCTCCCCCACAGGCTTTGCTAAGAGACTTGGTGACTAAGCTACAAGGGGGAAGGCTAAGAGAACACAGATACAAAACAAAATGAGAGGAGAAAAAGTACAGGCAACTACAGGGAGTAAAGAAGAGGTAAATATGAGCAAACAACAGAAAAAGAAAAAAGAAATTACAATCAATAGCTTCAAGACAGGCATTGAACAAAGAGCAAACAGAATAGAGAACGATAAAGGAACACCAAGCAAAAAAAGAGAAACTCTGGCAAATTGGAAAAAAGGCTTTGGAAAAGCTCAACATACAATTCAAAACACAATTAAGAGAGGCTGAAGGAAACTGGAAAAGAAGTTAAAAAGCAAGATAAGTCATCTGGAAACAGAAAACAGTATCTTGAAAGGCAAAATTAATCAGCTTGAAAATGAGGGAAAGGAGATGAAAGTTCATAAGGAGAAGGATGACCAAAAATCCAGGGATTAATAGTATTTAAAAATGAGAATACAACAATTAGAAGCAAGCAACTTCACAAGGCAGCAGTATGCTATAAAACAAAATCAAAAGAATGAAAAAAATTGAGGAAAATATGAAACACCTCATTCACAAAACAGAAGATGTAGAAAATCATTCCAGGAGAGACAACTTAAGAATCATTGGTCTACCAGAAGACCATGACAAAAGAAAAAGCCTGGACATACTACAGGAAATTATCCAAGAAAACTGGTCCGATATTCTAGAACAAGAGGGAAAAGTGAACACTGAAAGAATCCACAGATCACCTCCTGTACTTAATCCCCAATTGACAACACCCAGGAATGTTATAGCCAAATTCAAGAACTATCAGACCAAGGAAAAGATGGAAACATGGTGAGGATAACACAGGATCTGGCCGTATGTACACTGAAGAACCAAAAGGAATGGAACATGATATTCCAGAAAGCAAGAGAACTAGGTCTATAACAAAGAATCAACTACCCAGCAAAACTGACTATATTCTTACAGGGGAAAGAATGGTTATATAACAAAGTAAAAGAATTCCAAGCATTTGTAAGAAAAGACCAGACATGAACAAAAAATTTGATGCCCAAAACAAAACTCAAGAGAATCATCGAAAGGTAATTAATGAAAAGGGGAGAAAAGAAAAACAAAAAAAAACAAAACAAAACTTTTTTTAAGAGACCCAATGAGTTAAAATGATATGTATCCCTATAAGAAAAGAGGTCATTGGTAACTCTTAAAAATTGTTATTATCACTGAGGTAGCAAGAATAATTCTACTTAGAGGGAACAGTGACAAATTGTATAGGATGAAATGTCAAGATATAAATATGCATATCAATATATGTATGCATAAATACATATGTATGTTTATATGTATATATATATATATATATATATATACAACTAGAGCTGAAAAAGAGGTTAATACAAAAAGAAATGGGAAAGTAATAAAATGGGGTAAATTTATATGTCACAAAGAAGCACATGGCAGGAGAGGGAGAGAACATCAATACACTGTAAGGGTAAAAAGGTTGGAGATAGGAAATACTCAATTCTTACGTGCATTGAAATGGACTCAAAGAAAAAAGAAAAATCAAATATGTTGTGACAGAGAATTGATTTGCTCTCTATAGGGAAGTAGAAGGGTAATAAACAGACTAGTGGGGAGGGAAGCAGTACAAGAGAGGAAGAGGATGGGGGGTAGTTTTAAAAAGACTGTAAAGAAAATAAAAGGGGAATAAAAAGGGAAGGGGGTAGAAAGGGAAGTAAAATCAGGGGTATGAATTAGGGGAACTGATTAAAAACAAAACATTGGTGTAAAAGGAAATAGTAAAAGAAGAAATGGCAGGACTAGGGGCAGAAATCAAAATGCTAGGAAATACACAGCTGGAAATCATAACTCAGAATGTGAATGATATGAACTCACCCATAAAAAGAAAGTGAATAGCATAGTGGATTAAAAACCAAAACTCAACCATAAGCTGTCTACAAGAAACACACATGACTTAGGTAGACACGCATAGGTTAAAAGTAAGAGGATGGAGCCAAATCTATTAGGCATCAACTGATAAAAAAAAAAGAAGGCAGAAGTCACAATCATAATATCTGACAAAGCCAAAGTAAAAATAGGTCAAGTCAAAAGAGATAGGGAAGATAATTACATCCTGATAAAAGGCAATATAGACAATGAGGAAATATAAGTACTCAACATGTATGCTCAAAATGGCATAGCATCCAAATTTCTAAAAGAGAAACAAGAGGAGTTGAGGGATGAAATAGATAGAAAATCTATACTAGTGGGAGATCTGAACCTTCCTCTATCAGAACTAGGTAAATCAAACCAAAAAATACATAAGAAAGAGGTAAGAGAATTGAATGAAATCTTAGAAAATTTAGAGTTAGTAGATATGTAGAGAAAAACAAATATGGACAAAAAGGAATACACCTTCTTTACAGCAGCACATGTACATTCACAAAGATTGATCATGTACTAATGTGTAAAATATTGCAAACAAGTACAAAAGAGCAGAAATAATAAATGCAACCTTTTCAGATCACAATGCAATGAAAATAATAATTACTAAGGGTACATGGAGAGGCAAATCAAAAATTAATTGGAAATTAAACAATATGATTCTCCAAAATCAGCTAAAGAACAAAATATAGAAACAATTAATAATTTTGTTGAAAAAAATGACAATGAGGAGACATCCTTTCAAAATCTATGGGATGCAGCCAAAGCAGTACTCAGGGGGAAATTTATATCCTTGAGTTCATATATTAGCAAATTAAGAAGGACAGAGGTCAATGAATTGGACATGCAAATTAAAAAAAAAACTAGAAAGTGAACAATGAAAAATCCTCAGATAAAGACTAAATTAGAAATCCTAAAAATCAAAGGAGAAATTAATAAAATGGAAAGTCAAAGAACTATTGATTTAATAAATAAGACTAAAAGCTGGTACTTTGAAAAAAAATTGACAAAGTATAGGTCAATCTAATTAAAAAAGGAAAGAAGAAAACCAAATTGACAGTGTCCAAGATGAAAATGGAAACCTCACCTCTAATGAAGAGGAAATTAAAGCATTCATTAAAAATTTTTATGCCCAATTATAAGGCAACAAATATGGAAATCTAGGTGATATGGATGAGGAAGAAATAGACCAACTAAACGACCCCATATCAGAAAAAGAAATTGAACAAGTCATCAAAGAACTCCCTAAGAAAAAATCCCCAGGGCCAGATGGATTCACAAGTGAATTCTATTAAACATTCAAAGAACAACTAATCCCAATATCATACAAACTATTTGACAGAATAAGCAAAGAAGTTGTTCTACCAAATTCCTCTTAAAATACAAATATTATACTGATTCCAAAGTAAGGAAGGTCAAAAACAGAGAAAGAAAACTACAGACTAAGATCCTTAATGAATATAGATGCAAAAATCTTAAATAGGATAATAGCAAAAAGACTCCAGCAAATGATCACAAGGGTTATTCACTATGACTAGGTAGGATTCATACCGGGAATACAAGGATGATTCCAAATTAGGCAAACCATTCAGATTATTGACCATATCAACAAGCAAACTGACAAAAATCACATGATTATCTCAATAGATGCAGAAAAAACCTTTGACAAAATACAACACTCATTCCTATCGAAAACACCAGAAAGCATAAGAATAGAAGGGCCTTTTCTAAAAAATAATACACAGTATATATCTAAAACCATCAGCAAACAACATCTGCAATGGGGATAGACTAGAAGCCTTCCAAATAATATCAGAAGTAAAACAAGGATACCCATTATGACCTCTATTATTTAACATTGTATTAGAAACACCAGCAGTAGCAATTGGAGAAGAAAAAGAAATTGAAGGTATTAAAATAGGCAATGAGGAGACCAAGCTATCACTCTTTGTGGGTGATATGATGGTATACTTAAAGAATCCTAGCGAATCAACCAAAAAGCTAGTCAAAATAATCAACAACTTTAGCAAAGTTGCAGCATACAAAATAAACTCACATAAGTCATCAGCATTTCTATATTTTGCAACACATCTCAGCAGCAAGACTTAGAAAGAGAAATTCCATTTATCACCCTAGACCATATAAAATACTTGGGAATCTATCTGTCAAGACAAACAGGAACTATATGAACACAATTACAATACACTTTCCACACAATTAAAACTAAAACAATTGGAAAAAACATTGATTGCTCATGGGTAGGATGAGCTAACATAATAAAAATGACAAACCTACACAAATTAATTTACTTATTTACTCATTGAACTATCAAAAAAACTTTTTTTTTACTGAATTTGAAAAAACCATATTAAAATTCATTTGGAAGAACAAAAGAAATGAAACAATAAAAAAAGGAAAGAAGAAAACCAAATTAACATTATCATAGGTGAAAAGGGAGATCTCACCTCCAATGAAGAGGAAATTAAGGCAATCATTAAAAACTATTTTTCCCTATTATATGGCAACAAATATGGCAATTTAGGTGATATGGATGAATATTTACAAAAATATAAATTGTCTAGATTAACAGAAGAAGAAATAGAATTCTTAAATAATCCCATATCAGAAAAAAAGAAATTGAACAAGCCATCAAAGAACTCCCTAAGATAAAAACCCCAGGGCCTGATGAATTCACAAGTAAATTTTATCAAACATTCAAAGAACAGGTAATCCCAATACTAGACAAACTATTTGACACAATAAGCAAAGAGGGAGTTCTACCAAATTCCTTTTATGACACAAATATGGTACTGATTGCAAAGCCAAGAAGGTAAAAGACAGAGAAAGAAAACTATAGACAATCTCTGTAATGAACATAGATGCAAAAATCTTAAATAGGATACTAGCAAAAAGCCTCCAGGAAGTCATCATGAAGATTATTCACTATGATCAGGTGGGATTTATGCCAGGAATGCAAGGATGGTTCAATATTAGGAAAACCATCCACATAATTGACCATATCAACAAGCAAACCAACAAAAATGATTATGATTATCTCAAGACACAGAAAAAGCCTTTGACAAAATGCAACATTCATTCCTATTGAAAACACTAGATCATATAGAAATAGAAGGGACTTTCCTAAAAATAATAAACAGTATTTATCTAAAACCATCAGCCAACATCATCTGCAATGGGGATAAACTAGATGCATTCCAAATAAGATCAGGAGTGAAAAAAGGATGCCCATTATCACCGCTATTATTTAACATTGTACTAGAAACACTAGCAGTAGCAATTAGAGAAGAAAACGAAATTGAAGGTATTAAAATTGGCAATGGAGAGACCAGGCTATCACTCTTTGTAGATGATATGATGGTCTACTTAAAGAATTCTAGAGAATCAACCAAAAACCTAGTGGAAATAATCAACAACTTTAGTAAAGTTTCAGGATACAAAATAAACCCGCATAAATCATCAGCATTTCTATATATCTCCAACACATCTCAGCAGCAAGAATTAGAAAGAGAAATTCCATTTAAAATCACCCTAGACAATATAAAGTACTTGGGAATCTATCTGTAGAGACAAACATAAGAACTATATGAACACAACTACAAAACACTTTCCACACAATTAAAACTAGATCTAAACAATTGGAAAAACATTAACTACTCATGTGTAGGATGAGCTAACATAATAAAAATGACCATCCTGCCCAAACTTATTTACTTATTTACTGCCATACCCATCGAACTACCAAAAAACATTTTTACTGAATTGGAAAAAAAAACATAACAAAGTTCATTTGGAAGAACAAAGATCAAGGATATCCAGGGAAATCATGAAAAAAAATGTGAAGGAAGTTTGCCTAGCAGTACCAGATCTTAAACTATACTATAAAGCAGTGGTCATCAAAACAATTTGGTACTGGCTAAGAGACAGAAAGGAGGATCAGTGGAAGAGACTTGGGGTAAGTGACCTCAGCAAGACAGTCTATAATAAGCCCAAGCTTTTGGGATGAAAATCCATTATTTGATAAAAAAAAAAAAAACTGCTGGGAAAATTGGAAGACAGTATGGAGAGATTAGGTTTGTATCAACCTCTCACACCATATACCAAGATAAACTCAGGATAGATGAATTACCTGAACATAAAGAAGGAAACTATAAGTAAATTAGGTGAACACAGAATAGTATACATATCAGATCTTTGGGAAAGAAAAGATTTTAAAACCAAGTAACAGTTAGAAACAATCACAAAATGTAAAATCAATAATTTTGATTGCATCAAAGAAAAAAATTTTGTACAAACAAAACCAATGCAACCAAAAGTAGAAGGGAAGTAACAAATTGGGAAACAATCTTCATAACAAAAACCTGTGACAAAGGTCTAATTACTCAAATTTATAAAGAGCTAAATCAATTGTACAAAAAATCAAGCTATTCTCCAATTGATAAATGGTCAAAGGGCATGAACAGGCAATTTTCAGTTAAAGAAATCAAAACCATTAATAAGCACATGAAAAAGTGTTCTAAATCTTTTATAATCAGAGAGATGCAAATCAGAACAACTCTGAGGTATCACCTCACACCTAGCAGATTGGCTAATATGACAGCAAAGGAAAGTAATGAATGCTGAAGGGGATGTGGCAAAGTGGGGACATTAATGCATTGCTGGTGGATTTGTGAATTGATCCAAACATTCTGGAGGGCAATTTGAAACTATGCCCAAAGGGCGATAAAGGACTGCCTGCCTTTTGATCCAGCCATAGCCCTGCTGGTTTTGTACCCCAAAGAGATAATAAGGAAAAAGACTTGTACAAGAATATTCATAGCTGCGCTCTTTGTGGTGGCAGAAAATTGAAAATGAGGGGATGCCCTTCAATTGGGGAATGGCTGGACAAATTGTGGTATATGTTGGTGATGGAATACTATTATGCTCAAAGGAATAATAAAGTGGAGAAATTCCATGGGGACTGGAACAACCTCCAGGAATTGATGCAGAGCGAAAGGAACAGAACCAGGAAAACATTGTACACAGAGACATTGTACACAGAGACTGATACACTGTGGTACAATCAAATGTAATGGACTTCTCCATTAGTGGCAAAGCAATGATCCTGAACAACCCAGAGGGATCTATGCGAAAGAACACTATCCACATTCAGAGGGAAAACTGTGGGACTAGAGATACAGAAGAAAAACAACTGCTTGATTACATGGGGCAAGGGGACATAGACTCTAAATGAACATCCTAATGCAAACACCAACAACATGGGAATAGGTTTTGATCAAGGACGTATTTAATACCCAGTAGAATTGTGCATTGGCTACGGGAAGGGTGGGGGGAGGGAAGCAAAAGAATATGATTCTTGTAACCAAGGAATAATGTTCTAAATCGACTAAATAAGTAACTTACAATGAAAAAAAAAAAGAAAAGTTAGCTTGGGAGTGAAGAGTGAAATTCTAAAGTCAAGAAGAAAAACAATTTGGATAAGATGGGAAAAGATAAATTTTATTTTGAAAGGCAAAATGTGGATGAATAGGAAACTTTTGAACACATTTATATTTAATAAACATAGGTGTATAAGACAAGCAAGAGTAGGTATTGAAGGATGATTAGAAATGTATGGCATGACATTATATAGTTTTCTGAATACTGAAGTTCAGAATGAGCTAATCTTCGTGAGTAATGAAACAAAATCAGTTTTGTTTTCAGCTCTAAAGAGAAGGACAGCAACAAAGAGGAGAAAGACATAAAAGAGAACTAGAATAGGAAGACAAGGTAGGGCTTGATATGCACTAAAGAAAGACAAATAAATTTTAAATAGAAGAGGCAGAATGGAACACACTAGCTGAGGGGGCAATATTAATGCAGTTAGAATGGCAGAAATAATCAGGGGAGTAAAATTAATATATTTTTGATAGATAAGACACAAGTCTACAAACAATACAAGGAACATTTGAGAGATGAGTAGAAGATAATATTAGGTGAATAGGTTAGGAATATTTTTTATAAAACCATATTATTTTATAAACAGAGAGGATCTTAAAGGTCATTATAATAGGCCTCTAAGATCAAGTCAGAGGTATTTAGACTTACTATGTATTTAGAATTTTTAAGCTGAGGAATGAAATAAAGAATATTATATTTACTTTAATAAAATATATAGGATATGTGAAAAGGGAGATATCATAGACTTACACTGATCAGGTAAAAAGTTAATACAAAAATATTGATATAAAAGTATATGGGGACATAAATAGGGTGCCAATAATGGGAAAAAAGAACAAGTAAAATTGAAATATTTTGAATAAAGGTAGGGAGGTCTTGGGAAATGATTGGATACCGTCACAACTGATTCAAAGATGCTTCATTTCCATCTGGATGGACTCGTGGTAATAAAATATCACTGATAAAAGGTAATAGATTATTATTATAAACAAATTATTAAATGAATCAGAGATAAGTCACGAGACTCTCCATAGATATTCCTTACAGACACATCCTTATGGAAAATTTATAGAAAATCATTGTCAATAACAGGACAAAGGGAGAAAGTAAAAAGGGCTTATATTTTCCATAAATGGAACATGGCACACCTAAAAATAAATGATGGGGCCACAGAAGGATCAAATTAAAAATTAACCAAATATCTACTCTTTTGCCTGAGGACAACCACCATTCTGTGTGAAGAAGTATCTTCATAATGAGCCTTTGTGTCTTGGACAATGTAATAAGGACTAACGATCACTGAATGATATATGAATTTCAATATTTAGCTACTTAGAATATTGCAGAGAGGTCAAGGCAACTTAAGAATGAGAGAGTTAAAGATTAATGGAACATATTGTGCTCTTTAAATTTTTCTAATGAAATATTAATGACAATATTATCTATCATTTTAGCAGATTGGAAACAGAAAAAGAAATTAGAAATGGAAAAGATCTTTGAAATCATTAGCCTAACTCTCTAGTTCTATAGTTTAAAAAACTGAGTCCTAGAAAAATTAATTGACCAATTTCTCAGATAATTAAGGGCTAGATTGGGTCTAGAAATCAGGTCGATTCCTTCTATTACATCATTATAGCAAACTTCTGTATATTTAGATCATCTCTTTCTTCCATTCACTTTGAATATTCTTATAGTCTATGATGTTTTATTACATAAATAAAAAGGATATAGGATATGAATTATGGGGATGGCTAGTAGAGGAGGGGGAAGAATGTGAAAGGGTAGTGAAAAAAGCAACAATAATAATAACATGTTTTCTATAAGTTAATTAAATGAAACAGCCATTCCAGACCCATATAAGACCTGACTAATGTACTTTGCAAACATTAAAATGGTTAATTATAGAATTTAAGTTTAACTGATCTTATTACCTTTTTCTTTCGATTCTAAAGCAGACTTCCCAGTTTTTGTTTTTGAAGCTTCTGTAAGAGAAGTGGAAGTAAAAAAAGGTACAATGAATAATAGAGAAATAAGAAAAACAATGCTATAAAAGTGACATGAAATTTGTATTTGCTCAGTGAAATCCAACACTAGAGAAAGAAGTGATAAATGAAAGACATAGTTCATATTCTTTTTTTTTTTTGGTCAAATGATGCCTGCTTTAGTTTGGGGATAGGAGAGAAGGAAAGAGGTACTTGGCAATTTTAATGTAACCAACAAACAAATTAATATTTAAAAAAAGGAAATAAAAGAATCAAAGCTTAAGTAGATTGTTATATTTAAGGACTCATAAGTAGCAATCCTTAAGAATTAGAAGAAGAAATGTTTTTGAAGTGTTATTTACTATACAGTCTTGATAATTTCAAGAAGTTCACTTGTCTAATAGTGAAGAAAAACAAATATATATATATATATATACATATACATATATATATATATATATATATATATATATATAAACCAAGATAGGATGAATTAAGGATAATCTCACAGGGATGGCACTAAGAATAATGAGAAGTATGAAAGGCTTCCTACAAAACATGGAGCTTTAGCAGAGGCTTGAAGGAAACCAGAAACCTTTATATAATTTTCATAGAAGGGACCTTTAGACCGTCGTACAAAACGCCCTCATTTAATTGATGAAGATTCTCTTCTCTTCTCCCCTCCCCTCTCTGTTTTCTTCTTCTCTTCTCTTCTCTTCTCTTCTCTTCTCTTCTCTTCTCTTCTCTTCTCTTCTCTTCTCTTCTCTTCTCTTCTCTTCTCTTCTCTTCTCTTCTCTTTTTTCCTCTTCTCTTCTCTTCTCTTCTCTTCTCTTCTCTTCTCTTCTCTTCTCTTCTCTTCTCTTCTCTTCTCTTCTCTTCTCTCTTCTCTCCTCTTCTCTTCTCTTCCCCTCTTACCTAATGCCTTAGAATGCATATTGTTTATTGTTTCCAAGGAAGAAAAGTGTTAAGGAGATTAAATGACTTGCCCAGGGTTGCACACCTAGGAAGTGTCTGAGGCCCAATTTGACTTCAGAACCTCCTGTCTCTCTCTAACCCTGAATCTCTATCCATTGAACCACCTACCTGTCACCAAAGATTATTTTTTTTTCCCCAGAGAAATGAAGTGACTTCCATAAGGCTGCATAGCTGGTCAGTAATAGAGCTGGGATTAAAACCCATGATACTTCATTCTAAATTCCATCCATATCAGCAAACTATGGTATCTTTAATGAAGTTTTCATCTTTACAGTTTTCCAAAGATATTTCACTTATGTAAAAATAATGTGAAAGTGTTAATCCCTCTAAAGCATAAACTATTAATAATCTAATAATCCCAAATATGTTCATAAAATCAATAATTTTTGCATAAATTCATTTATTTTATGACAGTACCATGTTTATTTTAGGATTTTTGTTTGTCAAAGTTATTTCCAAATAGTCACTCCTAGAATTAAGTATTGATTATTTTCATCCTTATTTTACTATTGAGGAAATGAATGTTCAGAAAAGGTAAGTTCTTTTTTTTTTTAAACCCTTACCTTCCGTCTTGGAGTCAATACTATGTATTGGCTCCAAGGCAGAAGAGTGGTAAGGGCTAGACAATGGGGGTCAAGTGACTTGCCCAGGGTCACACAGCTAGGAAGTGGCTGAGGCCAGATTTGACCCTAGGACCGCCCATCTCTAGGCCTGGTTCTCAATCCACTGAACTACCCAGCTGCCCCCAGAAAAGGTAAGTTCTTAATTAAAAGTGTTGGATCAGAATTCAAACTCAAGTTTTGGTCCCTGTCTATTAGTCTTTCCACAATTTTATGAAAAAAAAAAACAACAACTGTAGTACTTGTAGTACAATCATACTTATTAACTTCCTTTCTTCAATGCTAACTCTCCCCCTTATGGCATAGTTCTAATACTGAATATGTGCTCAGAGAGAACTTCATTTTTTCAAATAATTTCTCTAACCATCAATTGTTCCTTTTCATTTGAAGTTGTAATAAACTTTTATTTTCATAACAATCTTGCTTTGTCCTCTATTTCCCTAATTTATAATTATAGGCTTCTCCAGGATTGCAAAATCTGCAAAGAAAAGTTTAGCAGAGATGTGGGGAAAGTTAGAAAGCTGAAGTCTAATTAGTCAAAACCCCTGACTGGGGCCTATGAGATAATGACACACCTAGCAATTTTGAGAAGCTCTAATCACATAGAAAAATAAATGTTAATTTAAATAACAATTAGTAAGTAAACACTGAAGGCTTGGTGAATTTGATATATCCCTCTGTTCTATAGAGAACCTAAATACAGATAATCTCACATCTTTGAAAATCACTTAGTTGGCCTAATTGTTTCAGCTTTCAGAACCCCTGTCTATCCCCTTGGTGGTGTTTCTTTGAAGACTGTGATGCAGCTAGTACAGTAAAGGGCAGTAGTGAAACGGAGAAGGTCAGCTTGATTTTAAATGAGTTAATGGGCATGTGCAATAAAGAATGGGACCATTTAGAATCCCATTGATGCTTAATAGTGGGGGAGATGGTAGCCGAGAAATGTGACCATTCAGTCCTATATATCTTTGAGTTTGGGTAAATCCATATGGACCATGCTAAAGGTCTTTGTAAAAAAAAATAGTTTTTGTTCCCTTTCTTTTGTTTTATCTTTTCCAATATCTCAAAAATGAAAAATAAGGTTTTAATTTTTTTCTCTTAAAAAACTTTGTAAAGAAAGATTTATTTTTGTCTTTCAAACTCTGGATGATGAATATGTATGTCTTTGGTTCACCTTTTCTTGAGGAAGCAGCAGCTGATTGAAGGCCTAAATCTGACTTCTCTTTACACCACAGTATGTGAATATATTGGAAAGGTCTATTACCAAAGAAAAGAATATGGACAAAATAATTTGACGATCCATAGTAACCCATTATGAACTCTGACGATGGTTCCTTTAAAGCTATCCAGCAGCTCAAAGGTTTTAGGTCAGTATTTGGGTATCTCATGGTACCTCACCTCTTCAATGTTATCTCTGGGAAATACTTTTCAAATTGTGAGATGTCATGGGACCGTGTTGTACATCAAAATTTCTACTTACTTTTAATATAACATTCACATTTAGGGACTCTTTATATTATTGAATGTGAGAATCTCAAGGGCATACTTTGCTTTAGAGAGAGACATTGAAAATTCTTTTGAGAATGAAAATAATCTCCATTTCTGAAAAACAAATGGCCTAGAAAACTGTTTTGGTGTGGTGCCATGAAAAGTGGTGCACTGGAAGTCCTTTGAGCCAGAAGATCTAGGTACAACCATAATTTTTCCTACTTATTTGGTGACTGCAAACAAGTTACATAAATTGTAAGACTCAGTTTCCTCACGTTTAAATGGAGATAATAATGCCCACACCACCTACCTCAGTTAAATTCGATTCACTTTAATAGGTATTTAGCAAGAATGTACTATATGCTAAGAACTGAGCCAACTATTAAGGATATAAAAGAAAAAAATGGAAATGGCTTTTGTCTTCCTGTACTACAGGGAAACATATATGCAGATAAGTAAAAAAGAAAGTACATAAAAATAATAAATACAATGTAATTCATGGAAGAAGAGCTGACAATTGGAGACAAAGAAAGATCTGCATAATTGCAGGACTTGAACAAAACATAGGAAGCTGTGTATTCTAACAGGCAAGTGGAAAGGAAAGAACATTAAAATATGGGGAACAATTTCAACAAAGACTTAAATGGAGACAGAATATTCTGTTGAAGAAATAATAATTAAGTCAGTTTGAATGGATTGTAGGATGGGATATCTGACTCATGTATAAATATTGACTAGGTTCCTTATAGGGAATACTATTGTAGAGGGAAAAAAAAATCTTTGTAGGGGGAGGAGAAAAGATGGCAGCTTAGAGGAAATTAAAGCAATCGTCAGGACCTCTTTTGCCCAATTATGAGACAATAAATCTGGTAATCTAGCTGAAATGGATGAATATTTACAAAAATCATAAATTGCCTAGATTAACAAGAGGAAATAGATACTTAAATAGTCCAATCTCAGAAAAAGAAATTGAACAAGCCATCAGTTTACTCCCTAAGAAAAAATCCCCAGGGCCAGATGGATTCACAAATGAATTCTATCAAACCTTGAAAGAACAATTCATCCCAATACTATATAAATTTCTAGCAAAATAAGCAAAGGTGACTTACCAAATTCTCTTGACATAAATATGGTGTTGATACCTAAACCAGGAAGACAAAAACAGAAATAAAATTATAGACCAATTTCCCAAATGAACATTGAAGCAAAAATCTTAAATGAAATATTAACAAAAAGATGATATAATTTATCACAAGGATTATTCACTATAATCAGGTGGGATTTATACCAGGAATATAAGACTTGTTTAATATTAGAAAAACTATCAGCATAATTGATGATACCAATAATCAAACAGATACCATATGTTTATCTCAGTAGATGACAAAAAAAGCCTTTGACAAAATACAAAACCCAATGTTATTAAAAACATTAGAAATCATAGGAAAAAAGGACCTTTCCTTAAAATAACAAGTAATATTTATTATATATGATGGTTTTAACATGAGCGAGGCAGCCTGGAGACAGCAAAAGTTCAGACATCTGTAAACCCTTCCTCACCAAATCAAAAGCACAATGCTTTCAGGGGACTAAAAATCAAATCTAACAACAGGACAGAGATAGGGAACCCTCCTGCTCGACCTAACAAAAAGGTACACCCCACAAAAAAGCCTGAATTCTAGAACATGTGGGTTTAAGGGAAACGAAGAAGGAATGTTCCAGGACCCTTCCCCCACCTACAGTGCTGAGTCTCCAGTTGTAGCTGGAATTTCTGGGTGGGCAAGGGCACTAGTCCAGAGAGAGTATTTTGCTAGCACTGCTATGCCAGGTTCAGGGAATTGGAGTTGAACAGAGGCCGCATAGAGGCAGCCAGAGGAGAATTAAAGAGCCTAGCTATGGCCAAGACAATGCATTTTGCCCCATCTCAATGTTTTGGCCTCAGGGCATATCCAGCATTGCAGATCAACTACACCCTAGTTCAATCTTATCAATGGCGGAGATATGAAGCCATCAGAGGGCAGGGAAGCTCTAGCTCCAACACTCATCTCCCACAGACTAATCTGAGAGCCTGGCTGACTAAACTCTAAGGGCAAAGTCTGCCACAAACTACAGGCAAATGAGAAGCCCAGCTCCTTTTCAGCTTTTGCAGCAAGTTGGGGACCTCAGGGCTCATCAATACCTTCAGCCTAACCTAGTCAACCAGAAGAGCAGAGAAGAAGCCCCTTCAGGACAGAACAGCCCAAATCCTCAGATTCAGCAAACAATGAGTGTAGCAAGACTCCAGCAATTGGGGGCGGGGGTATGGAAATATGACTAACAACAAAAAAGAAAAAATAAATTACAATCAATAGCTTCTATCCAGGTAATGAACAAAGAGCAAATGGAAGACAGGAGGATCAAGGAACATCAAGCAAAAATACAGAAACTCCAGTGATTTGGACATGTTTGTTTGTTTTTTTTAAACCCTTACCTTCCATCATGGAATCAATACTATGTATTGGTTTCAAGTGGGGTCAGGTGACTTGCCTAGGGCCACATAGCTGGGAAGTGTCTGAGGCCAGATTTGAACCTAGGACATCCCTTCTCTAGGCCTGGAACTCAATCCACTGAGCTACCCAGCTGCCCCCTGTACACAGACTTTGGAGGAACTTAAAATATAATTCAAAATACAATTAAGAGAGGCTGAAGACAACTGAGAAAAGAACTTAAAAAGAAAAATAAGTCATCTGGAAACAGAAGATAGTGTCTTGAAAGCCAAAATTCACTAACTTGAAAATGAGGCTAAGGAGATAAAAGATCAGAAGGAGAAGGATGACCAAAAAGCCAGGGATGAAATTCAGACTTTAAAAACTAGAGTCTAACAACTAGAAGCAAATGACATCACAAGGCAGCAAGAAGCTATAAAACAAAATCAAAAGAATGAAAAAAAATTGAGGAAAATATGAAACATCTCATTCACAAAATGGAAGATCTAGAAAATAGGTCCAGAAGAGACAATTTAAGAATTATTGGACTACCAGAAGATCATGACAGAAGAAAAATCCTAGACATCATTCTACAGGAAACTATCCAAGAAAACTTCCCCAACATTCTAAAGCAAGAGGGAAAAGTAAAGATTGAAAGAATCCACAGATCAAACCCTGTACTTAATCTTCGATTGAAAACATCCAGGAATGTTATAGTCAAATTCAAGAACTAACACATTGAGGAAAAAATATTAAAAGCTACTAAGTTGAAGTCATTCAGATACCATGGAATCTCAGTTAGGATAACACAGGATCTGGCTGTATCTACACTAAATGACTGAAAGTCATGGAATATGATATTCTAGAAAGCAAGGGAACTAGGTCTACAACCAAGAATCAAGTACCCAGGAAAACTGACTATATTCTAGCAGGAAAACATATGCTCATTTAATAAAGTAGAATACTTCCAAGCATTCATAAAGAAAAGAACGAACTTGAACAAAAAATCTGATGCCCAAGTACAGAACTCAAGAGAATCACCAAAATGTATTTAAAGAAGGGGAAAACAAACAAACAAACAACTTTTTTGAAGGGACCCAATAAGTAAAAATGGCTTGTAACCCTACAAGAAAAGAGGATATTGGTAAGTCTTTAAAAATTGTTATTATCACCTGGGGAACTAGAAGAATTTTATATAGAGGAAACAGTGACAAACTGTATAGGAAGAAATGCCAAGATGTGCATATATGTGTGTGTGTGTGTGTGTGTGTGTGTGTGTGTGTTATAGTCAAATTCAAGAATTACCACACCAAGGAAAAATATTCCAAGCTGCTAAGAAGAAGTCATTCATATACCATGGAATTTCAGTTAGGATAACACAGGATCTGGCTGCATCTACACTGAATGACCAAAATATATAAACTAGAGGTAAAAAAAGAGGTTAATACTAAGAGAAATGGGAAAAAAGACAAAATGGGGTAAATTTATATGTCATAAAGAAGTCCTTGAAGGGAGTGGGGGAGAACACCAATTCACTGGAAGGGTAAAAAGGCTTGAGAAAGGAAATACTTAATACTTATGTTCAATTAAAATGGCTCAAAGAGGGAAGAACAATCAGATCCATTGGGGCAGAGAATTGATTTATGCTCTATAGAGAAATAGAAGAGTAACAAACAGACTAGTGGGGAGTAAAGTAATATAAGGGAGGGAGAGTGTGGGGGGGTGGATTAAAAAGACCCTAAACAAAAATAAGAGGGGAATAAGAAGGGAGGGGGGAAGGGAAGCAAAATAAAGGTGGTAAATAAGGGGACTGATTAAAAACAAAACACTGGTATAGAAGGAAATAGTTAAAGAAGAAAGGGCAGGACTAGGAGTGGAAATCAAAATGTTTGGAAGTACACAGCTGGTAATCATAACTCTGAATGTTAATGGAATGAACTCATCCATAAAAAAGGAGCAAATAGCAGAGTGGATTAGAAACCAAAATTCTACCATACGTTGTCTACATGAAACACACACAAGGAAGATAGACACACAGGGTAAAGGTAAGTGGATGGAGTAAAATCTATTGGGCATAAACTGAGATAAAGAAGGCAGGAGTCACAATCATGATATCTGACAAAGCCAAATTAAAAACAGATCTATTTAAAAGAGATAGGGAAGTAATTGCATCCTGATAAAAGGCAGTATAGACAATGAGGAAATATCAGTAATCAGCATGGTTGCACCAAATTGTATACCATCCAAATTTCTAAAGGAGAAACTAGTGGAGCTCAAGGATGAAATAGAGAGTAAAGCTATACTAGTGGGAGACCTGAACCTTCTTCTATCAGATCTAGAGAAATAAAAAAAGAAAGAGGTAAGAGATGTGAATGAAATCTTAGAAAAAATTAGTTAGTAGATATGTGGAGAAAAATAAATAGGGACAAAAAGGAATACACCTTCTCTTCATCAGCACATTACACATTCACAAAGATTGACCATGTACTAAGGTATAAAAACATTGCAAACTAGTGCAAAAGAACAGAAATAATAAATGTAACCTTTTCAAATCATATTATAATAAAAATAATTAGTAAGGTTACATGGAGAGGCAAATCAAAAATTAATTGGAAATTAAGTAATGATTCTCTAAAATTGGTTAGTTAAAGAACAAATCACAGAAACAATTAATAATTTCCTTGAAAAAATGCCAATGATGAGACATCCTTTCAAAATCTATGGGATGCAGCTAAAGAAGTACTCGGGGGAAATTTATATCCTTAAGTTCATATATTAACAAATTAGAGAGGGAAGAGGTCAATAAATTGGGCATGCAATATAATAACTAGAAAGTGAACAAATTAAAAATCCTCAGATGAAAACTAAATTAGAGATCCTAAAAAGGGAAGGAAAAATGAACAAAATCAAAAGTAAAAGGCCTATTGAATTAATAAATAAGACTAGAAGCTGGTAATTTGAAAAAACAAATAAAATAGACAAATTACTGGTCAATCTAATTTAAAAAATGAAAGAAGAAAACCAAATTAACAGTATAAAAGATGAAAAGGGAGACCTCACCTCTAATGAAGAGGAAATTAAAGCAATGATTAAAAAAATATTATGCTCAATTATATGACAACAAATATGGAAATCTAGGTGATGTGGATGAATATTTACAAAAATATAAATTGCCTAGATTAATAGAAGAAGAAATAGAATATCTAAATAATTCCATATCAGAAAAAGAAATTGAACAAGTCATCAAAGAATTTCCTAAGAAAAAATCACTAGGGACAGATGAATTCACAAATGAATTCTATCAAACATTCAAAGAACAACTAATCCCAATATTGTACAAACTATTTGACAGAATAAGCAAAGAAGGAGCTCTACCAAATTCCTTTTCTGACACAAATATGGTAATGATCCCAAAACCAGGCTGGTCAAAAACAGAGAAAGGAAACTATAGATCAATCTCCCTAATGAATATAGATGCAAAAATCTTAAATAGGATACTAGCAAAAAGACTCCAGAAAGTCATCACAAGAGTTATTCACTAGGACCAGGTAGGATTCATACCAGGAATGTAAGTATGGTCCCATATTAGGAAAAACATCCACATAATTGACCATATTAACAAGCAAACTGACAAAAATTACGTGATTATCTCTATAGATGCAGAAAAAGCCTTTGATAAAATACCACACCCATTCCTATTAAAAACACCAGAAAGTATAGGAATAAAAGGGTCTTTCCTAAAAATAATACACAATATATATCTAAAACTATCAGCAAACATCACCTGCAATGGGGATAAACTAGGAGCCTTCCCAATAAGATCAGGTGTGAAACACCCATTATCAACCCTATTATTTAACATTGTACTAGAAACACTAGCAGTAGCAATTAGAGAAGCAAAAGAAATTGAAGGTATTAACACTGGCAATGAGGAGACCAAGGTATCACTCTTTGCGGATGATATGATGGTATACTTAAAGAATCCTAGAGAATCAACTAAAAGGCTAGTGGAAATAATCAGCAACTTTTGCGAAGTTGCAGGATACAAAATAAACCTACATAAATCAACACCATTTCTATATATTTCCAACACATCTCAGCAGCAAGAATTAGAAAGAGAAATTCCATTTTAAATCACCCTAGACGGTATAAAATACTTAGGAATCTATCTACTGAGACAAACACAGGAACTATATGAACACAACTAATGCAAACATCAACAACATGGAAATAGGTTCTGATGAAGAACACATGTAAAACTCAGTGGAATTATACATTGGCTATGGGAAGGAGTGAATGTGGGAGAGGGAGGGAAAGAATATAATTCTTGTAACCAAGGAATAATGTTCTAAATTGACTAAATAAAATTTTCAAAAAGAAAAAAAGAAGGGAAGCAACAAATTGGGGAAAAGTCTTCACACAAAACCTCTGAGAAAGGTCTAATTACTCAATTTTATAAAGAGCTAAATCAATTATATAAAAAGTCAAGCCATTTTTTATTTAATAAATGGGCAAGGGACATGAATTGTCAATTTTCAGATAAACAAATCAAAACTATTAATAAGCACATGAAAAATTGTTCTAAATCTCTTATAGTCAGAGAAATGGAAATCAAAAGAACTCTGAAGTATCACCTCACACCTAGCAGATTGGCTAACATGACAGGAAAGGAAAATAATGAATGCTGGAGGGGATGTGGCAAAATTGTAAAATTAATACATTTCTGGTGGAGTTGTGCATTGATCCAACCATTCTGGAGGGCAATTTGGAACTATGCCCAAAGAGCACTAAAGGAATGTCTGCCCTTTGATCTAGCCATAGCGCTGCTGTGTTTGTACCCCAAAGAGATAATAAGAAAAAAGACTTGTACAAGAATATTCATAGCTGTGCTCTTTGCGGTGGTAAAAAATTGGAAAATAAGGGGGGGTGCCCTTTGATTGGGGAATGGATAAACAAATTGTGTTATATGTTGGTGATGGAATACTATTGTACCCAAAGGAATAATGATCTGGAGGAATTCCATGTGAACTGGAATGACTTCCAGGAATTGATGCAGAGTGAGAGGAGCAGAACCAGGAGAATATTATACACAGAGACTAATACACTGTGATACAATCAAATATAATAGACTTCTCTATATTTAGCAATGCAATGATCCAGAAGAATTCTGAGGGACTTATGAGAAAGAACACTATCCACATTCAGAGGAAAAACTGTGGGAATAGAAACACAGAAGAAAAACAACTGCTTGATCACATAGATTGACTCTAAATGATCACCCTAATGCCAACATCAACAACATGGAAATGGGTTTTGATCAAGGACACATGTAAAACCCAGTGGAATTGTGCATCAGCTCCGGGAGATGGTGAGTGGAGAGGAGGGAAGGATCATGATTCTTGTAACTAGGGGAAAATGTTCTAAACTGACGAATAAAATTTTAAAAAACTACTTTAAAAATTTTTAAAAAGAAAAAAACATCATCAACTTTATAGTGGCAAAAATTGGAAAATGAGGGTGTATCCTTTGATTGGGACATGGCTAAACAAAGTGTGGTATTTCATCATACTGGTAAAATACCATTGTGCTGTAAGGATTGATGATCTGGAGGCTTTCTATATGAACTGGGAGAACCTCAATGAATTGATGCAGAGTGAAATGAGCAGAAACAGAAGAACATTGTATACAGAACGTAAAATACTGTAGAACAATCGAATGTAATAGACTTTGTTACTAATAGCAATGCAACAAACCCGGACACTCCTGAAGGACTTATGTAAAAGAATGCTATCCACATTGAGAGAAAGAGCTATGGGAGTAGAATTGCAAAAGCAAAATATATGATATCTCATCATCTGTATATATAGGTATGTGATTTTGGGTTTTGGCCTTTAAAAATTGCTCTATAGCAAAAATGAATACTATGGAAATAGATATCAAGTAACAATATTTGTACAACCCAGTAGAATTGCTTGTTGTTTCTGGGAGAGGGAAGGAAGAGGGGAGGAAAAGAAATGAATCATGTAAAATGAAAAAATACTTTTTGGAAAAAATAAACCATAAAAATAATAAAATTGTAGTCTGTAAAAAAAATAAAACCACCAGCAAGTATCTTCTGCAATGGTGTTAAGATCAGGAACCAAAGATGCCTATTAGCACCTCTATTATTTAATATTTTACTAAAAATGCTAGATTTAGAAATTAGATAAGAAAAATAAACTGAAAGAATTGAAGTAGGCAGCAAGAAAATTAAACTATCACTCTTTGCAGATAATATGATAACATAGTTAAAACACTAAAAACAAGCTGAAATAATAACTTTATCAAATTTAAAGGATAAAATAAACCCACATAAATCATCAGCAATTCTACATATTTCCAACTAAGCTCACCAGCAAGAATTAGAAACTCTATTTAAAATCACTCTATACAATAGAAAACACCTGGGAATCTATTTGCCAAGACAAATGCAGGAATTATATGAATTACAAATCACTTTTCACACAAATAAAATTATATCTAAAAATTGGAAAAACATTAATTGCTATTCAGTTGGATGCGCTAATATAATTAAAATGACAATCCTTTTTAAATTAATTTACTTATTCAGTGCCATACCAAACTACCAAAAAAAACTATTATATTTCATTTATTTTATTTTGAAACCCTTACCTTCTGTCTTGAATCAATTGATTCAAACACCAAAGAGTTGTAGAGTTAGGCAATGGGGGTTAAGTGACTTGCACAGGATCACACAACTAGTAAAGTGTCTGAGGCCATATTTGAACCTAAGACCTCCTATCTATAGGCCTGGCTCTCAATTGAGTGAGCCACCCTAATTGCCCCCTCAAACTATTTTATAGAACTAGAAAAAATAACAAAGCATCTGCAAGAACAAAAGGTCAAGAATATCAAGGTAACATAATGAAAAAAAAGTGAAGGATTTCAACCTATAGGTACCAGATCTTAAACTGTACTATAAAGCAGTAATCATCAAAACAATCTGGCACTGGCTAAGAAACAGAAGGGTGAAACAATGGAATTGATTAGGGGTAAATGACCTCAGCAATCTAGTATTTGATAAATCCAAAGATCCCAGCTTTGAGGATTAAGAACTCACTATTAGACACAAACTGCTGGGAAAACTGTAAAATAATATGTCAAAGATTAGGTTTATATAAATATCTTACACCTTATAACAAGATAAGGTCAAAATGGGTATATGATTTAAACATAAAGAGTGATATTATAAGTAAATTAGGGGAACATGAGAATAGTTTCCTTGTGAGATCTTTTGGTGAAGTGAAAATTTTATGACCAAATAAGATATAGGGAACATTACAAGATGTAAAATGAATAATTTTGATTCTATTAAATTAAAAAGGTTTTGTACAAACAAAACCAGTGCAACCAAGATTAGAAAGGTAGAACAAACTGGGGAGAAATTTTATAACAAATTTCTCTGATAAAGATCTCATTTCTCAAATATATAAAGAAATAAGTCAAATTTGTAAGAATCCAAGTCATTCCCCAATTGATAAATGGTCAAAGGATATGAATAGGTGGTTTTCAGAAAAAGAAATCAAAGCTATCAATAATCATAGAGAAAAGATTCTAAATCACTCTTGATTAGAGAAATGCAAATTAAAACAACTCTGAGGTATCACCTCACACCTATCATATTGGCCAATATGACAGTAAAGCAAAATGATCAGTGTTAGAGGGGATGCGGAAAAACTGGGACATTAATACACTGCTGATGGAGTTGTAACTGATTCAACCATTCTGGAGGGCAATTTGGAATTATACCCAAAGGGTTATAAAACAATCTGGATTATATAACTTTGAGAAAGTCATGTGGAAGTTTATGAAAATAAAATTTCATAAAAAGAGTTAGCGGAAGCATATGAATCCAATTCTTTGGCCAAAAAAAAAATGCTTTTTTTTTCTTTTACCCTTTAACATGCTAAATTTAGGAAATAAAATAACCAACGGTTTTAAATCTATTATGCCTATCATACAAAATTTAAGAAAGAATACTTTAAAAATATTGGGAATGATTTTAAAATAGTTGGTTTAGACTACCACAAATTAATTTGAATCATAGACTATTAGAAATGAATTTGATCTTAGACATGATCAAATACTACCTAATGTGATCATCACATTTCCACACTTCTTTGGTTCTTTCCTGTATCCTTGAATAAAACTGAGCATGTATTGTAACCATAATTAAATTTTTGATATTTGTATCCACAAAAGAACTTTGTAAATCATAAATTATCATCTTATTGAGAGTTGTTAATGTGTTTACTTAGATTAAAAAGTCCCTTTCACTGTCATATGTACTGAATTCCCTTTTAAGAATATAAGATCCTCTGTGGAAGAAAATATTTCACTTTTCTAGTGGTTTTTTTTTTTTGTTGTTGTTGTTACCAGGGCCTAGCAAACTTCCTCAAGCATTATAGGTGCTTAATAAATGCTTGCTAAACTAATTAAGGTCACATGGACAGTGGTTGAGCTGGTTATTGTTCAATCAAGGTCCTCTGGCTTCAAATATAATAGTACTCTCCATTGTACTACACAGCTGATTTTCTACAGATCCCATTAATCTTCTTCAACAATGCATTTAAAAATCACAAAGTAGTATTGCAGGACATCACATAAATAATTATTTCTCTCTAATACATAGTGGTCTAAAAGACAATTTCTATAGGAGTAACCAAGAGAAAACTAGGATGCATTATAGCATATTTAGCTGGAGAACATGCCCTCTATTTGGGTTATCTGGGCTAAGCACTTTTGTTTTTCTAGCACTTATAATCAAATAAAAGCAAAACCTGCTCAGAAAGGCCAATCTGAACAGTTTTTCTACTGCTGGAAAAAAAACATCTTCTACCACCTACATGTTACTATTCTAAACCCCTGAAGAAAGATCCATATTGAGCCTCAAAATTCTACTTCATTATTTCCAATTGACTTAAAGAATGCACTTTATATATAAAGATTTGATCCATTTGTCATCACTTTCTAGGAAGAACTGGTCTTGTGTATTGAAGGGAGATTATAATTAAGGTAAATTTCAAAGTCTTCAAAATTCTTTCTTATGGAATCATTGACACTAATGTTACTGATGGCATATAGCAGAAATTGTGAGGACTAGATATTCTAATAGAATAAGGAGGACATGCAGTCATCTATACATTCTGGGCAAATTGTCTGCATAAAAATTAAAATTTGTCTTATTTTTTGACTCCTCTTCCCAACTGAATGAATTTTCCCTATTTCATTCCAGAAAATGTTTTGTTCACTTTGTGAACAAATGTGCAATTTTTTCTCAGAAAGTGTGTGAGTGAATGTGAAAGAAGAAAATGATGGTATTTATTCAGCACACACTGAAAAACACAGGTTTCTGAAATTTGATTTCTTAAAGCACAGCATTCAACCCCATACCTCAGTTCCAGAAGATGTTACTGTATTTTGAGTTTAAGCTCTTTTATTTGAGAGAATGCAGATTCTGCACAGAGACAATATGTCACTCTTTTCATTTTCTAAATTGGCCTCCAGTCCCAAATGGTCCACTAAATGAGAAAGCCATTGAAGGGAGAGGAAAAAAATCTGCAGAGAACAATCTTAGCTTCAGGCCAAGCTTAGCTTTTGTAATACTGCCACATGCAATACATAGTCTGTTGGAGACTAAAAAAAGAGCTCCAATGTCAAAGTAGCTGCAGGAGATTAGCTATAGTGGAAATGACTATAAATAGAAAGATCCCTACTCAGCAATTCAATGTCCATGAGGTTTCAGTGGTAGGTGGATTCTTGGGCCATCTTGCAAAATTATGAATATATTTTGTACAGTACATTTTGTAATCCATTTTAAAATATCAGGAAATCATAATTAACTCATTTGCCCTCCCTGAAGAGTGCAATGTGTGTGTGTGTGTGTTTTTTTTTTATCTGCAAATGTCTGCATGGCATGTTCATAAATTGTCTTTACATTTTTCTTTTTGCTTCTAGGGAGACTAAAACAATTTCTGTGATGTGGAATGATCTGCTAATATTTATTAAATTAAGTACCTGAAAGTGGTTAATTATAGGTTCTATATAGTATGGAGTTGAATTTTAATGGAAAGTTTTGAATAGATAAAGCAAATGCAGAACTAATCTATGGCATATAAAACAGTTTGGGAAGGAAGCTTTTGTGTGTGTCTCTTTAGTTACTTCTTTATATTACCTTACCCAAAAAAGTAAGAAAAAATTAAGTGAATTAAATTATGTTTTAATTTCCTACATTAGTCATTATAAAGTATAATTAGATTTGATTTGGTCTTAAACATTATTTTCTCTTTTTA
Source organism: Monodelphis domestica (assembly GCF_027887165.1). NCBI lineage: Eukaryota > Metazoa > Chordata > Mammalia > Didelphimorphia > Didelphidae > Monodelphis > Monodelphis domestica. The sequence goes on from NC_077228.1 coordinate 393,909,206, forward strand.
TGATGTTGAACCTCACACCATAAAATAGATGGGAGACAATTGCTGAAAACTTATGGAAATTTAATAACAATTTAGTGGGTTAATTAAATAGCCAAAGTAGACTCTAAAAATTATAAACCAGAGAAAGCATCCAAGTAGATTAGATGACAAAACTTGATTCTAGATCCTAAAAGGCAATTAAATTTCATATAGCTAAGCATGGTCACATAAATTGCCAGGTGGTTCCTGAGCAGTAAATGTTTGACCACCAACAAATTATGACTCACAAAGAATTATGCAACTGTGAATGATGAGCAAGATTGAAATTGTTTTAGAAATGATAACAGCATTATCTTGAGAGTAAATTTAGTGTATACACACCTATCTCTCCAATCTTCTGGCTGAAAACATTGATGAAGAAAACAAATGTGGCGGTAGAGAAAGGGTTAGACAAAAATGGAGGGCTATTTCTGGGAAAGGGAGTCTTCCTTTCCCCTAGAGATGAGGAGTGACTGAGTAGATCTGTAGAGTTTGGATATGCAGAGTTCAGGGAGTCAGAAGTCAGAAGAGAAATGACAGTGGTCAAACCAGGGATGAAGGAAATTACTATTTTTATGTATGGTTAAAAAATGGAATACTTTAATGTTATAATCTGAATTCTTCTGAGATGCAGAGAAATGCATGAAAAGTATTGACATTCCACTGGTTAGAAGAGAACTTCTTAGATTGCTGAGATGTTTGAACTGTGACTAGAAAAAGAAACCCTTGGATTCTGAGCTGAGTAGTCTGAGCATAAGATTTGGTTTCCAATGGAGTTATGTTCAGAATAAAGACTAAACCCAGATGCCAAAGTGCTACCCAAACTGCTTAAGAAGGATGTATAGTTGGAACAGGCTATAGCTAAAACTGGAAGAAAATAACTCATTAAGACTAGCTCCCTTCCTCCTCAATCTTTTTAAAAACAGTATTTTTAAATATTCTTCCTTCTTTTCATAAATTGTTGATGAACATTAATTTGAATATTAAAAAAGTTATCTTACCATTAATGTAAAACTATAGTTAGACATAACTGTGACATGATCTGTGTTTTTATTCACAATTGTGAACAAGGGACTCCAGTGGAGAAAGCCAACACATGTTTGTAGTATTCAGAACAAAATAGGATAGAGGTTTGAATCTTAGTGAAAAATGTACTATTTTTTTAATCTTTGGGAATGGTTGGTATAAGAAAATTATGAGAGTATATTATGATTTTAATCTTGTTTCCTCTTTTTCTCCTAGCTCATTAGCTTCTCAAAAGTATATAAAGAGGAACCATGTGAATTGAGAACAATTATATACCTAGACTATTGAATCATGAAAAACAAATAAAGGGCAAGCATCTCAAACAAAATTTACTTCCCCAATTTCCAAGGTAATTAAAAAACTTCCAACTATTTAGGAGTAAAGAGAATTGACTAAATGAAAGTCGCACCCAAGAGGTTGGCTGATGAGAGAAGTTGGAAAATAATTTATCTGCCTATATTCTAAAATTGAGCATGCTGTTGATTGCAAAATTGAGTGCAGATTAGTGACTATTTCTTTGTTGCTTTCTTTTAAAATAGCCAACCTTTCCAGACAGTGGGGAAAGAAGGGAATGATAAGTTCTCATTAGAATTTTATCCATTTGGTTATCTGGTTTGGGGAAATGAAATTTTCCTTAGTATGAAGACAGGATGGTAGTATCTTATTTTCTCAGGGGGAGGAAGAAGTAGATTGATGGTAGCAGATATATGGACACTTTAGATAAAGGCCTTGTAGAAATATTTATTGTTTCTAACTATTCTTGATTACCAGAAACCAACTCTCTTAATTGTCTAAAACAATTAACTTAAATAGTGATGCTCATTATTAAAGTGTCTCCAAATGTTACATAATGTATGTATGTATGAACTCTAGGCAAATAAACAAATGTAATCTCTGAGAAGCAGATGTAACTTTTTTTCATGAGATTTTGGAAAATATATGAATATTTGGTCCTTGAGGACAAGCCTAGTGTTATTTTTGCCTTTGCATCCCAGTGTTTAGCACATATCAGCACGATTATTTTAGCTCAAAGTAATAGAAGTATAGTACTTTGCAAACCTTGAAGTGCTATAAAATTCCAGGAATCATCATCATTATTGTTATTAATAAGAATAATAACAATAATAACCTCCTGTCACCAGGCCTCCCGTCTGCTATTCTGCTATTCCCTTAGCCTTATATACTATACTCTGTACTGTACTCTTGCTCATTTCAAGCCATGTGTAAATATAAATATTAAATGTGAAAGGCAGGAGGAATGTATATACACAAAATTCTGAATTTAATCTGCATTGTTAGACTTTTAAGTCTAGACAATTAACATAACAATAACTCAAGCTATGGTTTGTAGGTGTTGTGGATTTCTGAGATATATATGCTTACACTGCAAATTTAACAATTGCTCATAATTCAAGCTTCTTCAAGCTATATTGAATGCCCCCTACTCTTCTAAAACTGTGAGACGTGAGTGTGGTTTTTTATGACTTTCCCTCTTCTTTGGTGTGATTTAAAGAAACATTCACAAATTTAGTAAAATGATTTTTCAGGAAAATGCTTTCAAAAATATAAAATGCACAAAAACAAACTGAAATTAGAGGTGATATGTAGACAAGTGAGATTGTGGGAAACTTTCAAAGGCAATTTTTGAAAGATGTAAATGTGGAGAGTAAAAATGTGTATCTATTTTAGATAGCTGTGGAACATAATCCTCCAGGGCAGAGACCGTGACATATATACCTTTTCCCAAGCGCCTAGCATATTGTCGGCGCTCAATAAATATTAAACAACAAAGTCAGAAAATATTGGCAAAAAATAAATATGGACTCCACAAGGAATCAGTCATATTGCTATTACACTTTAACATTTATTGAGGGTCAACAACATGCTTTCCATATCCTATATTTTCATATCTCATCTCAACACAAGGAATAATACTTATGCTATTTACAATATCCAAGGGAAATTTAATTTACATTTTTTTACAGAAAAACATAATTTTAAATAAATTATTACATAATGGCATAATGCAAAAAATTTAAATACATTTTGTGTATTTAAATATCTTAAAATTTATTATTTCAAAACTTTAGCTAATGATTTTTTTAAATTTCACTTTGATAAACAAATATGCAACATTTATTATTCATTACTGGGGAAGAAACAACTCAACCATTTTTGGGGATAAGGCATTCTACAGCAGCACACATTGGGTATTCCAGTATGGTGTGCATGCAAAAAAAAATCTTACATGGTGTCAAAGGACAGGAACAGCTATACATGGCATGTCACAACATTCATATTTCATGCATGCACTGTTTATCATGACTTGAAAAGAGCACCCTGGGGTACAAGTACAAGTACCATAGCTTACAAAGTCACATAAGGAGAACAACAGAAACTTAAGTTTTAAGTATTTTACTATAAGAGGTACCAAGAGGTTTTATATTAAGCTAGTTGTAAAAGTTGTCCATTTCAAATATAAATAGCACTAATGGTTCTTTTTAATATAATTTCAGGTGAGGAAAAAATTAAATAGTGTAAAACAAAAGTCATATCTGACTCTTCTTCCTCTCCATTTTCCCCTAATGTGTGATATTAGATAATAGTTGGAAATCTGAAATTAGATTAGTCAAAAGAGTCCAAGTTCAAATTTTTCCTTAAAAATTACTAGATGTGTAACTATAGAAAAACATCAACCTCTATGTGACATAGGCAGCATTCCAGTTTGTATTGACTATGTAAAAAATTTCTTGATTTCATTATTGGTAAATAGAGTTCCCTATCTATTAAACATTTACATATAATAGAAATTTCTAATTAATCTATTTTGGCAATCTGATTTAATAAAATAATAAAAGTTTGTATTTTTCCCTTTTTCTCTTTGCTTTTGAAATGAATATATATTTATAAATTCAACATAACAAATTCCAATGTAGCCAAATCATTAAGTACAATCCATTTTTCTTACTTGATTGCATCTATATTAACAGATAATCTTAATTAATTGTTAAGCTAGATAATGATAAAATGTACCAGTTGTTTTTGTTACTTTCCAGTCCTTTTGATTAGTGGTGAATCATCTAACCTGCCTTGTACATATTAGCTTACATGTAGTAGGTATTAAGTGTTTGGTAAATTAAACTGAATCAAACTAGGAAATGCAAGCTATGGTAGGAGTCTTCTTTTGTGTTTAATTTTAATAATCATTGAATACTATAACTAATAGAGATCTTAAATATCATCTACATTCCTGATCATTTTGCATATGAGAAAATTGGGTCTCTGTACAATGTGTTTACATGTAGATCAGATCCTCTCATTAATCAAATTAAGTCTGTTTAGTTTTCATTATTTTTTAATAATGAGAATTGGGGGCAGGTAGAGAAAAGGTTGTTAATTACTCCAAACATTTTTCTCACTTATCTATGTAAATTTCTTTATGTAAATAATGGCTGCATAATTATATAATAATTTCTTTTCCTGTCTACTTCTGTATTGCTGAAGATGCAGGAAAATGATAGGTAATGATTCTGGTCTTACTCTCCTTGATAACATATTAATATTAATTAATTAATATTAATAATACCTTAAAGATTTATTATAAGGTAGTGGCTCTTTGTAGTTACTTTGTGATTTGACAGAGTAGTGAGTGGAAGTTCAGATGCCACATACCTCTTCCTTCCTTCAATACTTCATGCCTATGTAAAGTGAAAGACTACTTTTAAGTATCATGTATACTTCTCTATGAGAATGGGCAGAAAATGACAAAGGCTGATTAAAAAAATATATATATATATAAAGAGAAGGAAGAGAAATTATTTGGATATGATGGAAAATGGTTTAGATTTTAAAAATCAATTCCTTTGCGATTTCAGATTTGTCCTAAGGGGGAAAAGAGGGATGAATATTGTTTAAGGCCTGTAAATTATCCTGGATCAACCCACAAGATTAGACTTCCCAGAAATACTGATATCCTAGAATAGATAGAAGAGAAAGCTCAGTGGATCAGGTGCATAAGAATAAGTTGCAGAACACTAATCTACCCAAGTTACTGGTAAGGAAAACTACCATCACCTTTTAGATTATTGTTTTGTCTGCCCAGGCAAGGACTAAATGAACTCCATTTTGAGAAAACATTGATGATAATTGTTTCAAATGGGGATGGGGAAGTAAAATTGAGAAGGAAGATTATACATGGAAAGGTTTTTCTTCTCAAAAGATATGGTGGGAGAAATTTTATATGGTTGGAGAACATGAAATAAATATGGAAAATCCAAGGCCATATAATTAATCAAGATTTATAAAATACCATTTACTAATTAAGAATCAGATATAGTTCAGAATGTGAGCAAGGATAATGGCCTATCTCTGCAGTACTGTATACAAATGATATTTTAAAAAATATCTTATGTGATATTATTTGCTGGAACTCTGATGTGAGAGAACAAATGCTTCTTTCAATAGCCACTCATTCTCCCTGTTTACCCATTCTTTTTTAGAATTTATTTACTTACTTAAGAAAATGAAGTATATTTTCCATATGACTGTGTCAAAACATCTGATTAGTGATGAGAGATGATTATAGATTATTTCTAATTTAAAGGTAGTATGAAGCAAAAGTAAGAAGAACACAGGAAATCTTATTTTAGTATTGATTTTTTTCCGTTATGATTGTAAGACCTTAAATAAATCATTAAGCTTACTATATATCTTAGTCTCAATCTATGAAAATGGGCTAACATAGGCTTTTTAAGGGCAGGGTTATTTAATTTTTGTTTTTGGATTCCCTCTATGTAGCATAGTCCTCAGTACAGAGAAGGTGCTTAAAAAAGTGTTTGCTAATTGGTTACTCAGTGTTTATATTGAAAATAAATGATGCTGTATATTTTTTAAAATTTAAAAACTTGAATTATTTTGGAAACTGAAACATATTTCATATCAAAATGTACCAGAGTATAAAAAAAGAAAATTTTGAATCAGAAAATGAGAATTTGAGTGTTGATTTTGTCCTATTAGCTGTATAACCTTGGATAAATCTAATAAGTAAGCAAAACCAGAGGAAAAATATGTACCCAGATCTTCTTCACTCTCAGCACAACACTGTATGATATATTGATATATGATTTAGCTCTGGACAATCCCTTAAAAGTCATGTAACCCAACCCCCTCATTTAAAAAAATGAGAAAACGGAGTCCAAGAAAGATCAAGTAATTTGCTCAAGATTAGATATACAAGTTAGAAGAATTGGAGATCAAAATCACAGGGACTCGTTCCAAATCCAGCATTCTTTTCACAACAAGAGCTGAGATCAGATCAGAAATCCATGATTTAACTGAACTATAACTAGAAACATCCTGTGCAAAATTTCTCTGATCTGGTTATGACAAAAAAAAACAGTTTTTAAACTATTCTTTTAAGAGTAAGGATAGCTTATAGTATACCATTGTGTGGTAGAATATCAAGTAATTTCAATTGTTCCACAATGACTACAGAAGGGTTTTCAATTAAATCTCTATCTGAATAACAATTAGTAAATTCTGTTTTCCTCTATTAGAAGTGAAGAACTCTGCTTAGAAAGTATGATGTTCCAATCTTTACCATACATTTTAAGAGGAAATTCTATTATGTAGGTAGTTGGCTCTCTGACTACATTGTCTTCCATTTTATAGGGATAGAAGAGGAGTCATTTTTCCCTGCCTGAAATTTAAAATGGATTACTACTAAGTAAATATAAATAACTTTAACTCTAATAAAAGTTTAAGGAAGGCTTCTGACTTCATTGAGTCATCTAGTGTTACATACAAAAGGGGGGGGGAGTAATTATAAATAACCAAAAGACATTGTGAAATGTTTCACAGGCCTGAAAGTACTGTGTAGGTTTATGTTATTATAATTATCATCAAAATAGATTTTGTGGGTACAGATCTAGAGATGGAAGATTCTGGGTTCAAATCTGGCATCAGACAATTCCCAGCTGTGTGTTATGGGCAAGTCATTTACACTCAATTTCCTAGTCCTTACTGCTCTTCTGCTTGGAACCAACACCTAATATTGCTTTTAAGACAGAAAGTTAGGGTTTATTTAAAAAGTGGAGTATGAATTGTGATATGTGATATCCAGTGGAAATATTGCTGGGTTTGGAATCAGCCTAGATTAGTCTGAAATAATGGATTTGGAGCAAGTGGACCTGGTTTTATTTCCTAACTTTGTTAAAAAAAATTTCCATGTGTTCTTGGACAAAGTAAGACCTTGATGGACTTCAATGTCACTCCTCATTTGTAAAATGGTGTAAGAATTATTCTGCTAATCTTGCAGAGTAGTTTAAAGAAATATCCAAGTAAATATGCAAAAATAAACACTATCTGAATTCACACACACACACACACACACACAGAGGATCCTATAATTTCATGATAGAAGAAACTTTAAGAGTCATCCTTTGAAAACAAGGAATTGAGATCCACTGAGGTTCAGAGCTTTGTTCCCAAACAAACAGGCATCAAATTATTAAGGCAGAATTGTAACCCAGATCTCTTAAATCTCATCCAAATTCAGTGCTTTTTGCAGAGTATTTCTTTTATTAATATTTTAATACTGATTCCAAATAGTACTTTTCAATATTCTCCTTCAAATAAATAGGGCATAATTAAGGACACCAATACTAACAGAACATAAAATTTAAAATATTCCCTATACATAAATGCTCTTGAATTATTTTTATGAATATAATAATTATAATTATTGCTGGCATTTATGTAGTGTTTTAAGGTTTTCAAAGCAATTTTTCAATTATAATCTCTTAATCTTCATAATAACCCTGAGAAGTAAATGTTATCATTATTCTAATTTTGTTATAATGAGGAAACTGAGGCAGATAAGAGGGTAAGTGACTTGCCCAGTATAATACAGCTAGTAAATGTCTGAGGGAGGATTTGGGCTCATGTCTTCCTGACTCCAATTTACTCAATCATCTCTTAATATTTCATGTTTACAAAAATACTTTTCCATTGTCATCTGATAAAATAATTAATTGCATTGAAGTTTTTTTAAAAAATGTCATTCAGCTAAGACAAAACTTGATAAGGAGAATTATAATGAATTTTTTGTCTAATAAGGAAGATTGTTAATGTTGTTTTTCATTATCAGGAAATACTCAAAGACTTTCCCCACAAAAGCAGAGAAAATTCAAATCCCTAAATGCCAGATGGTAGATAGAATCAGAAGGCCCTTGACTATTCTGCTTATTTTGAATTTTTTCTTCTGGGCGATCTTAATGTTAAGAATGTAGGTAGAAAAACAAATGTGTATTATCTACATGGCATAATAAAAAGATTCCTATGTTTGGGCACAGGGAACCTAGATTCTGATGTCCACTTTGTCCCTAAATAATGACCTGTCTTCAACTGACAATGTCAAGTTTTGTCTTTCAAATTAGAGAAATGAGGTTTGTATCTTTGTCCTTAATACATATATGAGTCTGGATAAGTCATGTATAAGTCTGGATAAGTCATGGATAAGGCCCTTTTGGGCCTTAATTTTCTCATATGTAAAGTGAGCAAGTTAGGCTAAATCAATGGTGTTCAGTTTTTCTGAGACTCGTTTTCAAA